>NC_051246.2:1368512-1705709 GCF_015237465.2 Chelonia mydas | reverse complement strand
GGGGGATTAAATTGGCCCCTAGACAATAACCCCCCTTCCCAGGATGCCCCCTTGGTTATCTCTTTTGTTTTTTCAATTCCCAGCCTCCCTTCCCCCGGCTTATTTGTGACTCTTCCCCCCTCCCCTCCCCATCAACACACTCCAGTCCCCCTAGACCCATCAAACAACCGCCCCCCCCCCCCCCCCCCCCCCCCCGCTTAAAAAGCATGAACAAACACCCTTAAAATAACTGGAATTTTCTCTCTCTCTCTGAATGTGGTACGCTGTGCGACCACGAGGGGACACCCGCTGGCCCTACGGAGGGACAGCAGGGGTCTCTGGTTGGGTCTCAGATGGGACGCCAACACTTTCACGCTGGCTGGGAGAGGGGTGGGGCTGACCCACTGGGAACCCCCCAACTCCCGTTGTCTTGTGTAAAGCTAGCAAAGAGCACCAGGGCTCCTGGGTTCTATCCCCGACACTAGGCGGGGAGTGGGGTCTAGTGGGTTAGAGTGGGGGGTGGGCTGGGAATCAGGACTCCTGGGTTCTATCCCCGACACTAGGCGGGGAGTGGGGTCTAGTGGGTTAGAGTGGGGGGTGGGCTGGGAATCAGGACTCCTGGGTTCTATCCCCGACACTAGGCGGGGAGTGGGGTCTAGTGGGTTAGAGTGGGGGGTGGGCTGGGAATCAGGACTCCTGGGTTCTATCCCCGACACTAGGCGGGGAGTGGGGTCTAGTGGGTTAGAGTGGGGGGTGGGCTGGGAATCAGGACTCCTGGGTTCTATCCCCGACACTAGGCGGGGAGTGGGGTCTAGTGGGTTAGAGTGGGGGGTGGGCTGGGAATCAGGACTCCTGGGTTCTATCCCCGACACTAGGCGGGGAGTGGGGTCTAGTGGGTTAGAGTGGGGGGTGGGCTGGGAATCAGGACTCCTGGGTTCTATCCCCGACACTAGGCGGGGAGTGGGGTCTAGTGGGTTAGAGTGGGGGGTGGGCTGGGAATCAGGACTCCTGGGTTCTATCCCCGACACTAGGCGGGGAGTGGGGTCTAGTGGGTTAGAGTGGGGGGTGGGCTGGGAATCAGGACTCCTGGGTTCTATCCCCGACACTAGGCGGGGAGTGGGGTCTAGTGGGTTAGAGTGGGGGGTGGGCTGGGAATCAGGACTCCTGGGTTCTATCCCCGACACTAGGCGGGGAGTGGGGTCTAGTGGGTTAGAGTGGGGGGTGGGCTGGGAATCAGGGCTCCTGGGTTCTATCCCCGACACTAGGCGGGGAGTGGGGTCTAGTGGGTTAGAGTGGGGGGTGGGCTGGGAATCAGGACTCCTGGGTTCTATCCCCGACACTAGGCGGGGAGTGGGGTCTAGTGGGTTAGAGTGGGGGGTGGGCTGGGAATCAGGACTCCTGGGTTCTATCCCCGACACTAGGCGGGGAGTGGGGTCTAGTGGGTTAGAGTGGGGGGTGGGCTGGGAATCAGGGCTCCTGGGTTCTATCCCCGACACTAGGCGGGGAGTGGGGTCTAGTGGGTTAGAGTGGGGGGTGGGCTGGGAATCAGGACTCCTGGGTTCTATCCCCAGCTCTGCCACTCCCTGCCCACGTGACTTCAACAAAGTCACTTTCCCCCTTTTCTGTGCCTCAGTTTCCCCTCTTTGTAAGACATGGCTTTAACTTAACCTTGTAGAGTCACTCCTTGGAGCAGGAGACCACATTACTGCTCTTTGCCTCCCGCCAAGCCTCATTCCCACAATTCACCTCTCCCACAAACCATGTCGTTAACAGCCCCCCCCAGCCAATGTAACTCCCATCTGCCACCCAGCAAGCCCCCCTTTTCTCCCTCCCACCTTTTGTATATACGTGTCTCTCTATACACATATATTATATATATGTCTCAGTATTGTAATTATGTATACAGACATTTTGGGTTTGGCCATGAGGTCTTATTTAATGGGACAGACACTGGAATATAGACATACAGCCCGCCCGCTCCAATCCCTAGCCTCTCTTTTTATGCCACCCCCATCCTGGGCCGGGAGGGCAGAAAACCGGATGTTTACGTTTTACATCTCTCCTCTTTTTCCTTACTTCTCCGTTCCTCCCCCCGTCCCTTTCTGTTGTTCGTGCCTCTTTCTCGGAGATTTTATTTTGTCGCTTTGTTTAAAAAGGTTAACAAAAAAAAAAATATTGCAAACTTGGTGGAAGACGCAGCGCTGTTCTTTGGGGAGTCATGGTTGTGTTGGGGGACGAGGCTCTCTGAGGATCGTTTGGGTTGTAGGTCTCAGAATCGTGGTCTCTTGGGGGGGTGTCACTGGATTGGGGGTTATAGTGCTTTGAGGGCCTCTGGGTTGCGGGTGATGGATCTTTGAGAATCATTGGCTCTTGGAGGGTCATTTGAGAATCATTGGCTGATTGGGGGTCATGGCTCTTTGAAGGCTGGGTTGGGGGTCACAGTTCTTTGAGGGTCACTGGATTCCAGGTCTTTGATGGTCATTGGGCTCGTTGGGGGTCATTGGGTTGGGGGTCATGATGGTTGTTTGAAGGTCATTGGGTTCTAAGTCTTTGAGGGTCATTGGTTCTTTTCGGGTCATTTCAGAATCCTTGGCTCATTGGGGGTCATGGCTCTTTGAGTCATTGCGTTGTCAGTCTGGCTCTTGGAGGGTCATTACCTTGTTGGGGGTTGTGGTTCTTTGAAGGCCCTTTGTGTTTTAGATCTCCGAGAATCATTGGCTGATTGGGGATCGTGGCTCTTTGAAGGTCGTTGGTGTGGGGGTCTTGGAGGATCTTTGGGTCTTGGAGGATCACGGTTCTTTGAGAGTCCTTAGACTGTGGGTCTTAGTTCCTTGAAAGTCCTTTGGGGGTGTCACAGGTGAACAGGCTTGGCACTCTTGGACAGCCGTGAGTTGGGCCCTCTCCAGGGCGCGCGCACACTCGGGTATGTCTCCGGGGCTTCACCACCTCCGTAGACCGACCTCAGATCCATCAGCACCCGTGTTCCACGCAGTGAGCTCCCCGCAGCGAGTCCACCTGAGTAGGACACCTTATGCACCCCCCCAAAGGGGCCAGGCACCCTAACTTCTGCACTCAGCAGTGATTCCCAGCCAGGGGGGTACACCAGAAGGGTTTGTTAGGCATCTGGAACAGCGGAGAAATGTTCATCATTCGCACAGAGAGCAGGACGTCACAGCAAAGTCCATCTTGGTCAGACCTAGAGCCCAGGGCGGCTCTCTGACTTCCTAGACCCGTCCAGCAGCATGTGTCTCTGTCCCACGGCAGGCGCCCCAGCTCATGGCTTTGATTTCCAACTGGTCAGAACTGGCTGGCTTCCTGCCCAGGCCAGGCTCGTCAGTTGCCAGGAAACAAATTGTCCCTTGGCTGGGCCCAGGCAGCTAGGGACACTCACACTTCGTCCTCTAGGGGTCTCTGCAAAGACCAAATGCATGTGTCCCACCACCTGGTTAATCATGCGGCACATGAGGGAAACAGAGAGACAGTATTCATACAAACCATGAAGAAACGACCCCCACTTCATCACAGAGTGTCAGTGGGTTCTGGTCCTGGGGTTGTTCTGGATCATTGGCTTGAGGGTTGCTGAATTGTGAGTCTCAGTTCTTTTAGGGTTACAGTGTGAGGTTAGCGAGTGCCAGGACTCCTGGGTTCCATCCCCAGCTCTGGGAGGGAAGTGGGGCTTCGTGGGTTGGGGAGGGCTGGGAACCAGGACTCCTGGGTTCTGTGGGCGGGGAGCAAGGTCTAGTGGGTTAGAGATCTTGACTGGGTGGACGAGCAGTGGCCACAAGGGGCCGGGCTGTGAATTATGGAAGGACAACGCCGTGCAGTTCTGTGCTTGCGTAGGTTCGGCGAGGACGGTGGGGGACTGGGTCCCGTCCCCAAGGGCGGGGGCTTGGAACAGAAACGGTTGCCGCACCATTGTTGAAGGAGGTCAGAGCTAGAGTCTGGAGGGACAGATGGGGACGATCCTGCCCCAGGCAGGCATGGGCTACATGGGCCTTGATGGAGCATCTCCTTCTCTGCTGGTCTCCGTGGCACGAGATCTTCCTTTGGTGCGGGTGGGGATTGGCTGAAATGAACTGGGACGTTCTCAGACCTCAGAGCTGACCCCAATGCCTCGGTGCCGCGCTAGGGGGCGCTATGCTGCATGGAGCAAGGTGGGGGGCTCTGCAGGGGGCGCTCTCCCCTGGCAGTCAGTGCTCCTGCTCCCCACTGCGCCCCCTGCTGGGAGAGGGCGGGGCTGGAGTAGCCGGGAGCTCCCCCCACAGCCAGCGCCCCCCCTCCCCACAGCGCCCCCTGCTGCTAGCTGGATGTGACCAAATGGTGAATTCACACGGCTGGTACCAGGGCCTGGATACGATAATTTTATTATTGTAAAGGCATCTTCACAGTGTAAATATTTGGCAAATATTTTGTCCCCATTTTCCAGTCACCCCAGACTACAAAGGCTTAATCCCGACCTGCAGCCCCTGCTAGCCCGCCCCTGGGTTCCGCATAGTTTCTCCTGTATTTGATGGCAATGAATGTGGATTCCCTACCCCCTCCAGCTCGCCTCCTTTCCCTGCTCCCTCTCTCCCTACTCCAAATCAATCAGGTCCCCCTGCACCGTCTGGGCCCCTCCTGCTCTCTCCTCCCTCCACCTCACCCTCAGTTTCACAATCTCCTTCCCAAACTGCCGATGAAGCCTCTCAAAGTCTGGCAATCCCACTGCTGACACCAATGGGCTGCACCGCGCAGCCCCCTCCTCCAGTGGTGTCACCCTGAGGGCCCCGCTGTCCCGGTACTGTCCCTCCAGCTCCGTCAACAGGACCCGCAGGTATTCGAAGCTGGCCGTGCTCAGAGCCCGCACCCAGCCCTCCATGGAAGTCTGGTCTTCAGCAGCCATCTTGTAGGCCCGGTGGCCCAGCGGACCCTGAGGGTAGGAGATCTGGAAGGTGAAAGGCTCCGTGGCGGATTCCTGTAGCTCCACGGTGCAGCCCTCCAGGAGGATCAGCCCCAGCGGCTCGCGGTCCCCCCTGCCGCTCCCAGTAAAAGAGCAGGTTCCCCCGCAGCTCGCACCAGCGGCGCTGGTAGCTGCTGCTGCGTTCGCTCTTCTTGTACAGCCGCCCCTGCCGGTCGGGGGGCGCCGCCATGCGGGAGTAGCCCAGGACGCTGCTTTCATGCAACTTCATGTGGCCGGGGACCTGGGAAGGGGGAGACAGGGAATGGGACCCGGGGCCTTTCCCCTTTAGGGGGCACCGGTCCCAGGGCGGGCGCTGGCTGGCTCAGGAGGGCAGGGAATAGGAGATGGGGCCTTTCCCCTCCAGAGGGTGCTAGCCCCAAGGTGGAGACTTTACCTGCCTTCTCCTGTTTCTGTGATCAGCCGGATCCCCCGTTGTCCTGGAAATCTGCTGCCAATTTGGGGCGTGGGGGCTCCCCAGTTTTCCCTTCTCTCTCTGGGTCAGAGCAGGTGTCACTTTTAAGGTCCAGCTATTTGACCTTAATTGTCCCTTCAATCCAGCTATGAGCCCTGGACTCCTGTGTCCGCCGTGGGGGGTGCACCGGTGGCTATCCAGGGGTGCAGCCCCTCTGGGCCCCCTTCTTATCCCCGCCCTAGAGCACCTTACTGGGCATGGGAACAGAATAGCTAGAACAAGGAACTATAAGGAAGTTGCCTAGGCTGGAGTTCCCCTTGGTCCTAAGGAGAACCGTGTTCCTGGGGGAATTGGGGGGGGGGCAGGGAGACTGATTTGGGGGGCTGTCCCAGATTAGAGGGTGTCCCCCCCAAAAAAACTAAGACCAGCCCCGGTTAAACACAAGGGTGGGGGGTCATACCACATCCTTAGCCCCAATTTGGGGGATCTGGCTGCCTCGGGTTGGGGGCCCCCACCTAGATGAGGGAGGTGTCCCCCAGGAAGGTGCGACTGCCACTGGACAAATACAAGGGGGTTCCCAAAGTTTAAGCTCAGGGTAGTGGGGGATCCGGGGACCCCTTCTGGTTCCTTCCCTTGCTGGAAACGTGCCCCCCATTTCCCAGGGTCTGGGGATAAATTTGGCCGGGGGGGGGGGTTATACAGGGCCCCGCAAAATATTCCTCTGGTGTTGATCCTGGCCTCTCCCTGGGAGTTTCATCCTGATCCGTGGGGGCTGAATGGCTGTCAGGGGGACCCACAGGTGTGACCCCAGGTGGGTTGGGGTTCACCCCCCCTACAGGGGCATCCTTGGGGGTGCCCCGGGCTTGAAAACGCCACCGGCCCTTCCCAGGGGGTTGCGGGCGTCGGGCTTGCGGGCACCAGACCCGCGGGCAAGGGGGCAGGCAGGTCTCCGATCCTACGGCGGGGGCACAGGGGTTTCCTTGTGTGTGTGTGTGGGGGGGGCCCTGACAAAATCAGGCGCGTGGGGGGGCATGTGGGGGAGCAGCTTGTCCCAGCGGGGGGCAGAAGGGGTGGGGGGGTTGGGGTACGGGGTGGGGGGGGAGTATTCCCCAGATGCCGTAATAGGGGGGCTGGGGGGGTCTTGGGGACTAGGGGCTGCAGGGCCCCATAGTGGGGGGATGGGCGGTTCTGGGGGTGCAGGGGGGGGGACGTGGCCCCGTGCTGGGGGATGGGGGGGTGCAGGGGGGGGGCCTATGGCCGGGGGATGGGCGGGGGTTAGGTCGCGGGGGGATGCATTTGGGGGGGCATTTCCCAGCCCCCTCCTCCCCCCGGCGCCATGGGGGGGTCAAGGATCACGCTGGGGGGGAGGGAGAAGAGGTCGGAGAAAACCGGGCGCTGCCCCTTTAAACGTTGCCATGACGCCGGCTCCCCATGGTAGCCAATGGGCTGAAGCCAGCGGCTGCCAGGAGATGACGTCACTTCCGCTGCCTCCCCGCAAAATAGGCTCCTGCCCCTTTAAGTCCTGCCCTCACTCCAGCCCCGCCCCCCATCGCCGTCGGGGGTGACGTCACTTCCGTCGAGGCCCTGTTGGGGGCGGGCCAAAGGTCCAGCTTCCGGGGGGCTCCGGCCCCAGCCAATGCGAGGAAACGGCGAGAAACGGGACCAACCCGGGGCGAGGGGCGGGGAGGGAAACGGCCCGCGGGTGACGTCACATCCGGGCCGGAAGGAGGGCGGGCTGACCCGGAAGCGGTTGTTGCGCGAGGCGCCCTGCGAGCTCCGGAGACGGGTGAGCGGCGCAGCCGGCGGGGCGCTGATTTGCATATGCAAATGCGGGGGCTGTGGGGTCCCCGGGTGGGGGGCGCCTGTCAGGCCCCGGGGGGTGATTGGCGTATGCAAGTGAGGGGGTGGGGCTGGGAGGACGCAGCCCCCCTCCCCCCCCGTCCTATGGGGCCGCCCTCTTGCGGGGCTCCCCCAAGGGAGGAGGGGGAGAGTAGGTTATTTGCATATGCAAATTAAGGCGTCCAGGTGTCCCCTGATTGGGTTCTTGGGGGGGGCTGAAATCGGGGGAGAGTCGTTTGCATATGCAAATTAGGAAGCTGGGATGGGGGCTGCCCCTTAGATCTCCCCCCCAGGGAGGATGGGGCTGTTCTGTGGGGCCCCCCGTGTCCCTCCTGGGGGGCCGAGCAGCGAAGTGCCCCATGCGCCGTGGGGGTCCCCGTCAGGGACAGGCAGGCTGGGAAAGCTCCATCTGGAGGGGAGCTCATTTGCATATGCAAATGCGTATTAGCGCTAGGCCAGAGTTTACTAGCCTGGACCCCCAGACAGGGCTGCAGGTCGAAATCGCTCCTTGCCGGTACTGCGGGCGTGGGAGGGACACGTGGCCTCCCCCTGGGACCCTCCATGGGCCCCCCCCGTCCCCTCCGACACCCCCGTTACCCGTCTAAAATTTTACAACTGCATCTGTTAAACAGGGGCTTTGGGCCCCTGGTGCCATCGAGGATCCAGCCACACCCCGAGCGGAAAACTTCTCAAATGAAAGGAGGCCTGAAGGACGATCGCCCCAGTTCCCCTTAACAGGCGATCCGCGCCCCCCTTGTGGCCCAACTAAGCTTCTGCCGGCTTGCCTCTATCGAAGTCGCCAGGCACGAGGAAAGCAAAGACGCGGCGCCGTCTGGGTTCGATGGGGAAGGGGCGCAGAACTGTGTGCGCCGTGGACACCTTGGCAGAACTCCAGCCCAGATTGTTTTATTATTTTCCTCAGCACGACCTACGGGAGGGGCGACCAAAATCAGCCTGGCAGAACGCGCCTGAGAACTGTCTCTGGGCGGAGAAGCAGTTGATCGAAATCACATTCTCTGATCTCTTGGGGCCAAATCCTGTTCCCACTGAGATCAAAAGGAATTTTGCTGTTGAGTTCAATGGGAACAAGCTTTGACATCTGGAGAGGAAAGAACAAAACCACTCAAGCAAGGGCTATGTTGCTTATACCACCGGTATCAAAGGCTGCTGACTCATGTGAGAAAGTCAGCGGAGATCTGATCTTTCTCCATTGCAAGGGAGAAATCAGCCATCAACGAGGCTAGAGCAGTCTCTGTACCACATCCAACTCATAAGTCCATCTGAAAGCATCAAGGAAATATGAAGGCTCCAGAGTACCTTAAAGTCCTCAGTCAGGATGCTCCCATTAGTAGATGTTCATAGTCCAGAGGCTGGAGCTGGAAAGAAGCAAAATGGAGATGTTTCCAGGCCAGGGCGTTTTAGCTTCTGCCAAGTGCCCAGTAAAGGGAAATCTGTTCTCGCTGTGAAAGATGGTGTTTGGAGTCACGTGGGCAAGTCACACGTCCATCACCCCCACCCATCTTCTAGTAAGAACGTTCACAACAAGTCCATTAAGTGTCGACAGGCGTTTTCCGGGGTCCATCGTGAGCAAAGAGTTCCTTAATGGGCCGTTCAGCTGGACTTGTCCCTTCATGTGCTGGCTAAATACCTTGTGGGCGTTACCACAGGAGCAAACATGTAGTGAACAGAGCGAATATTCATACCTTCAGATACCACGGTGAATATATGCCATTTCTGTGCATGTAATCATAAGTACCAGCTGTTTCACCTGCCTGACTGTTCCCAAAAGAGATTCTGAATAGTCACACCACGTACCTGAGACCCTCTGTGCCAGCCCCTCGCCCCACTGGAGTTTTGCTATCTGTTATGTAACAACAGAGATGCAGCCAGTGACAGGACTCTGTTTAGCCTAAAAGGGCAAGGTTAATTTTGAGCTGTTTGGGTGTGACTGAGCCTTTAGTCCGGGAGGGCACACTGGCTGGCCCACATTCAGGGTAACGGGCTTCGGTAGTCCCAAGTCTTTCCGTACCCCGTACCCACTAAAAATCTCTTGTCGGTACTGCGTACCGGAGCTTACTCCCCTACTTGCACTCCTGCCCACAGATAAGGGGCTTATCGGTGACCAGCTGGGGCGGGCGTGGCTGGGACAGCAGCCCCGGGTCATGTGGGGCCTGTTATCGTTTGGTTTCCTCTGCCAGGGCCTGGTGGGTTGGCGCATGGTCTCTTGTGAGTTGTCGGTTTGTTACGGCAGGGTCCTGTTTAGCCAGCTCCCGTTATCGTTTGTTGTGAGTGGCGGTTTGTTATTGTAGGGTCCTTCGTTTGTTACCTTAGCACTCCGTGGGCCTTGGTTTGTTATTGTAGGGTGCTGCTTTGGGATCGTCCCTTTATCGTAGGGTCTCTTCAGCGCTCCTCCCTGTCGGGCTGCAGGCGGACCCCAGGGCGGGCCAGTGAAGCCCATCTTGGGGCTTGGCACTGGGGGACCCCCACCTTTCTCACCCAGCTCTCCCCCACGCAGGACCGTCAGGGGCCACCATGCCCAAGCGCAAGGTGACATTCGAGGATCAGGCCGAGGGGGATGAGGAGGAGGAGGAGATGGCCATGCCCAAGAAGAAGGTGAGTTATGGGGATGGGGTGTGGGGGGGGGGACTCCTGGGGGGGGAGGGATCTCTGTGGGGTGGGGAGGCATGGGGGGGGAAGGGTCTCTATGGGTTAGGAGTGCAAAGAGGGTCCCTGCTGTGAGGACGGGGGCATGAGGGGGGTTCCCAGAGGGCACAGAGTCCCTTTTGGGGGGATGGGAGTGCAGAGGCATCCAGTCGCTGGTGGAGGTAAGGGATCACTGGGGGAAAGGGGGGGGCCCCTGAGAGGGTAGACCGGGGTGGGTGGGAGTTGTGTTTGGGTGCCCCCCTGGGGTGTCTTGGAGTGACTTGTGGGTGGTATCCGGGGGGTGGCTGTGTGTCGGGGTGATCTGGGGGGCTGTGTCTCAGGGTGACACGGGGATGGTATGGGCTGGGGGGGGTCTGTGTGTCTGGGTGATCCAAAGGGGGTGATATCCAGGGCGGCTGTGTCTTGGGGTGATTCGGGGGAGTATATAGGGGGCTGTGTGTCGGGGTGACCTGGGTGGTGGTGCCGGGGGTGGGGGTGCTGTTTCTCAGGGTGGCTGAGGGAACCTAACATCCCTTCCCACCGCAGCTGGCAGAGCCCGGCCTGGGGGCCAGCGGCCCAGGGAGCCGGTTCAAGGGTAAACACTCCCTGGACAGTGACGAGGAAGACGAGGATGAGGAGGGGGACGGCGGCCGGGCCAGTAAATACGACATCCTGGCGTCGGAGGACGTGGAGGGTGAGACCCTGGTCTGGCTGAGGGGGCAGAGATCCGGTGGGCAGGGGGCTTCGGGGGGAGTGTGTGATCCAGGGGAGAAGGGGGCTGGAGCGGGGGGAAAGGGGGGGAGACTGGGGGGTTGGGGGGTGATCCTGCAGAGCAGAAGGGGGGCTAATCTGGGGCTGGGCAGAGCAGGGAAGTCGAGGAGATTGTGGCGGGCCTGACGGGCAGGGGGTCTCCCCGGGCAGGGCAGGAGTCGGCCACCATCGACTACGAGGACGGGGTGCGGATCACCCCCTTCAACCTGGAGGAGGAGATGGAGGAGGGGCACTTTGACTCGGAGGGGAACTACTTTCTGCGCCGCGAGGCGCTGATCCGGGACAACTGGCTGGACAACATCGACTGGGTGAGACTGGGGGGGATCCGGGGGAGGGGAAACCGAGGAAGGGGGGGTTGGAATCAGGGAATAGAGGGGGGAGGAGCAGAGACGGGGCCGGGCGGAGTGGGAGGAGAAGGGAGACGGGGTGGCTGGACCAGGACTGATCCCCGCCCACCCCCAGGTGCGGATCAAGGAGCAGCCCCCTGGGAGCCGGCAGCCCCCCGGCGGAGATCAGGAGGAGGATGGGGAGCCCCCAGGGGGGCGCCCCCTGCTGGACAAACAGACCCTGCTGGAGGGGATGGTGGAGATGGTGCGGCCGGGGGAGACGGTGGCCCGGGCCATCCAGCGCCTGGGCAGCAAGGGTGGGGCCCGGGGCTCGCGCCCCCGCCGGGCCTGGACCCGGGCCAAGGCCGAGGCCCCCGCCCCGCCGGAGGAGGGGGAGGCGCCGGGCTCACCCCAGAGGCGGGAGCAGCTGGAGCGGCTCTCGGGATTGGCTGACCAGATGGTGGGGCGGGGCGTCTACGAGATCTACCAGGAGACCCGCGAGAAGCTGGCGCTCCGGCTGCGGGCGCTGACCCAGCCCCCGCCTGCCCAGCCCCCCCCGGCCCTCGACATGTTTGCCGAGGACATCGACGAGGCCAGGCTGAGAACCCAGGCATCCGGTGAGACACTGGGGGGCTGCGGGTCTGGAGTGAGGGGCACCAGCAGATCTGGGGCTGGGCTAGCAGGGGCTGCGGGTCGGGAGTGAGGGACACCGGCGGGGCAGGGCTGGGCTAGTTGGGGGTTGGGAGTGAGGGGCACTGGCAGGGCTGGGGGGGCAGGGCTGGAGTAGCAGGGGGCTGTGAGTTGGGAGTGAGGGGCACTGGCAGGGCTGTGGGGGGGGGGGGGGGGGGGGGGGGGCTGGGCTAGCAGGGGGCTGCGGGTCCGGAGTGAGGGGCACCGGCAGAGCTGGGGGGGCAGGGCTGGGCTAGCAGGGGGCTGCGGTTCGGGAGTGAGGGACAGCGGTGGGGCAGGGCTGGGCTGGCAGGGGGCTGCGGGTTGGGAGTGAGGGGCACTGGCAGGGCTGTGGGCGGGGGGGGCTGGGCTAGCAGGGGGCTGCGGGTTGGGAGTGAGGGGCACCGGCAGAGCTGGGGTCGGGGGCTGGGCTGGCAGGGGGCTGCGGGTCGGGAGTGAGGGGCTCTGGCAGGGCAGAGTTGGGGTAGCAGGGGCCGTGGGTCGGGAGTGAGGGGCACCGGCAGAGCTGGGGTCGGGGGCTGGGCTGGCAGGGGGCTGCGGTTCGGGAGTGAGGGACAGCGGTGGGGCAGGGCTGGGCTGGGAGGGGGCTGCGGGTTGGGAGTGAGGGGCACCGGCAGAGCTGGGGTTGGGGGCTGGGCTGGCAGGGGGCTGCGGGTCGGGAGTGAGGGACACCGGCGGGGCAGGGCTGGGCTAGTTGGGGGTTGGGAGTGAGGGGCACTGGCAGGGCTGGGGGGGCAGGGCTGGAGTAGCAGGGGGCTGTGAGTTGGGAGTGAGGGGCACTGGCAGGGCTGTGGGGGGGGGGGGGGGGGGGGGGGGGGGGGGGGGGGGGGGGGGGGGGGGGGGCTGGGCTAGCAGGGGGCTGCAGGTCCGGAGTGAGGGGCACCGGCAGAGCTGGGGGGGCAGGGCTGGGCTAGCAGGGGGCTGCGGTTCGGGAGTGAGGGACAGCGGTGGGGCAGGGCTGGGCTGGCAGGGGGCTGCGGGTTGGGAGTGAGGGGCACTGGCAGGGCTGTGGGCGGGGGGGGCTGGGCTAGCAGGGGGCTGCGGGTTGGGAGTGAGGGGCACCGGCAGAGCTGGGGTCGGGGGCTGGGCTGGCAGGGGGCTGCGGGTCGGGAGTGAGGGGCTCTGGCAGGGCAGAGTTGGGGTAGCAGGGGCCGTGGGTCGGGAGTGAGGGGCACCGGCAGAGCTGGGGTCGGGGGCTGGGCTGGCAGGGGGCTGCGGTTCGGGAGTGAGGGACAGCGGTGGGGCAGGGGTGGGCTGGGAGGGGGCTGCGGGTTGGGAGTGAGGGGCACCGGCAGAGCTGGGGTCGGGGGCTGGGCTGGCAGGGGGCTGCGGGTCGGGAGTGAGAGGCTCTGGCGGGGCAGAGTTGGGGTAGCAGGGGCCGTGGGTCGGGAGTGAGGACGCTCTGACCCCCGGGTGTTGTCCAGCAGGGGGCGCTGAGGCAGGGCTGCAGTCCGAGGACCGGGAGGAGCCCCTGGCCGAGGTGATGTGGGAGTACAAATGGGAGAACACGAATGGGGCCGAGCTCTATGGGCCCTTCAGCAGCACCCAGATGCAGGTGAGACCCCAGTCCAAAGCCAGGGGTCCCCGTGTGCCCAGCTCCCTCCGCCCCCGAGGGGCCACGTCCCAGCGCCGGCCGCGGGGTCTCAGTTTACCCCCCTCCCCGAGGGGCCGCATCCCAGCACCAGGCGAGGGGTCAATGCGTGCCCAGTCCCGGCCCCACAGGGGCCACGTCCCAGCGCCAGGCGAGGGGTCCCCGTGTGCCCAGCCCCCTCCGCCCCCAAGGGGCCACTTCCCAGCGCCGGACGAGGATCCTCATGTGCCCAGCCCCCCTCCCGCTCCAGAGGGGCTATGCCCCAGCGCTGGGCAAGGGGTTCCTGCGTACCCAGCCCCCACCTCCCCCCGCCCCGAGGGGCCGCGTCCCGGCGCCGAGCCCCGTGTAACCAGCTGCGTCTCTCCCCCGCAGGAGTGGGTGAACCAGGGCTATTTCAAGGAGGGCGTTTACTGCCGCAAGGCTGACAATTCGCAAGGCCAATTCTACAACTCGAAGCGGGTGGATTTTGACCTGTACACGTGATCCGCGACCAGCCTGCGACCCCTCGAGCCGAGGGGGCTGGACTCGAGTCTGGGGGAGCCAGGGAGGGAGGCCGGGGTGCGTACGGGTTGGGGGAGGGTTAACCCCTAGCTTGTGGGGCGTGGATGTCACGTTGTCTTTATTTTTGGGGGGGATTAAAATATGTCTATGTCTTGTACTGTGCTGGTGCTGCCCCCTGCTGGCTGGTGTCTGAGTCAGCGGGCCTGGACAGCCCCTGGCAAATGGGGATTCTCCTGCCAGCCCCCGGGGTCAGGTCCTTGGTGTCCTGGATACATACATAGAGCCCGTGGCCTGGGTTGTTATGGTAGGGTCTCTCGGGAGAGGCAGGGCTGTTTGGATCCGTTTGTTTTTGTAGGGTCTCCTGGCAGGGCTGATTTGTTACTGTTGGGTCTTAAGAACGCTATGAGTTGCGTGTGTCGCTTTGTTTTTGTAGGGTCTCTTGGGAGAAGCAGTGCTGTTTGGCTCAGTTTGTTTTTGTAGGGTCTCCTGGGAGAGGCAGGGCTCCGTGTGTTGCTTGGTTTTTGTAGGGTCTCTTGTGTTGGCTGGCTTGTTACTGGAGGGTCTCATGAGAGCTAGGGCTTTTGTGCGTGTTTTGTTTTGTCATTGTAGGGTCTCCTGTGAGTACTGTTTTGTTTTTGTAGGGTCTCTCATGAGCGCTTGAATACTAGAGCCTCTCTGTGTGTCATTTTGTTCTTGTAGGGTCTTACAAATGCTAGGACTGTGTGCTTCATAGCATCAGAGAATATCAGGGTTGGAAGGGACCTCAGGAGGTCATCTAGTCCAACCCCCTGCTCAAAGCAGGACCAATCCCCAACTAAATCATCCCAGCCAGGGCTTTGTCAAGCTTTAATATTGGGGCAATAGCAAATGTGGCTTTGTTTCTGTAGGGTTTTATATGTGGCAGGGTTGTGTGTTTTGGCTGTTGTTGTCGGGCCCTGACAAATGCTGCTTTGTTTTGATAGCGTCTCTCACAAGAATAAAGCCGTGTGTGGTGCCTTTGTTGTCATATGGCTCTTGTGTGTTATTGTCCGGTCTCCTAGTCTGTTGTTGCCATATCCGGGGCTGCGAGTGCCAGCTAATTTCTGCTGGGTTCCCTGTGAGTGCGGGTTTGTTATTGTGGAATCTGGAGCCGTGTGCTGGTTTGTTGTTGTAGGGGCTTCTGTGTTGTTACAGGGTCACCTTGGCTGTTGTTGCAAGATCTGGGACTGTGTGCACGTCCGTCGATTATTGTGGGTTCAAAAGCGTTCCCAGAGAGTCGTTATCAGTGGTTCACAGTCATGCGGGAAGGGAAATCGAATGGGGTCCCGCAGGGATCGGTTCTGGGTCCGGTTCTGGTCACGATCTTCATCAGTGATTTCGATAACGGCACAGAGAGCGCACCGATAAAGTTTGCGGACGATATCAAGCCGGGGGGTTGCAAGTGCTTTGGAGGACAGGATGAAAATTCAAAACGCTCTGGACAAACGGGAGAAATGCTCGGAGGTAAATAGGATGAAATTCAATAAGGACAAATGCAAAGTCCCCCACTTAGGTGGGAACAATCAGTTGCACACATACAATGGGCAAGGACGGCCTAGGAAGGAGTCCTGCGGACAGGGATCTGGGGGTCACAGTGGATCACAAGCTAAATATGAGTCAACAGGGTAACGCTGTTGCAAAAAAAGGCAACATCCTTCTGGGATGTGTTGTAAGCAGGACACCAGAAGTATTTCTTCCTCTTTACTCCGCTCTGATACGGGATCAGCTCGAGTATCGGGTCCGGTTCTGGGCACCACGTTTCAGGAAGGATGTGGACAAATTGGAGAGAGTCCAGAGAAGAGTAACAGAAATGATGAAAGGTCTAGAAAGCATGAGCTGGGAGGGAAGATTGAAAACACGGGTTTGTTTAGTCTGGAGAAGAGAAGACGGAGACGGGACGTGACGTCAGGTTTCCAGTAGGTAAAAGGTTGTTCCAAGGAGGAGGGAGAAGAATTGTTCTCGTTAACCTCTCAGGACAAGAAGCAATGGGCTTAAATTGCCGCAAGGGCGGTTTAGGTTGGACATTCGGACAAACTTCCTGTCAGGGGGGTGAAGCCCTGGAGTCAATTCCCCAGGGAGGTTGTGAAATCTCCACCATTGGGGATTTTTAAGAGCAGGTTGGACAAACCCCTGTCAGGGACGGTCTAGAGCAGCGTTTCTCAAACTGGGGTCTGCGGACCCCACTCATCAACTCCTCCCCCTCCGTCCCTCACTTAGAAGCCACTGCCAGAGGGATGTGCACCCAAACCCCCTCCCGCACCCCAAACCCCTTCCCAGAGCCTGCACCCCGCCCCCCCTCCCGCATCCCAAACGCCCTCCCAGAGCCTGCACCCCGCACCCCAAACTTCCTGCCCCAGCCTGGTGAAAGTGACTGAGGGAGAGGGAGAGCGAGCGATGGAGGGAGGGGGGATGGGGACCAGAACTTAGCACTGTGGCTAAACGACAGAGGAAAAGAGAAGTTAGAGGCAAACTGGAGTCCTTTGGAAAGTGGAAGTGAAATCTCACGGAGGAGCATAGAAAGGAACCTGGACTCTGGTGAGTCAAGTGTAAACGGAAAACTAGGCAGGACGACAAGAGAGTTTGAAGAGCATCTCACCGAAGATATGCAAACTAACAGCGATGTTTGTTCCGTCCATCAGAAGCAGGAAGCCTGCCAAACGACCAGTGGGGCCACGGGACGGTCGAGGTGCTAAGGGAGCACTCAAGGACGATAAGGCCATTGTGGAGAAACTAAATGAATTCTTTGCATCGCTCTTCACGGCTCAGGATGTGAGGGAGATTCCCAAGCCTGAGTCATTCTTAGATGACAGATCTGAGGAACGGTCCCCGATTGAGGTGTCACGAGGGGAGGTTTTTGAAGAAATTGATAAACTAAACAGTAAGAAGTCCCCGGGCCCAGCTGGTATCACCCAAGAGGGAAACCGCAGCACTGTGGTATGTAACCTGTTGTTTAAATCCGCTTCTGTCCCAGATGACTGGAGGACAGCTAGTGTGACACCAGGTTTTAAAATGGCTCCAGAAGTGATCCTCAAGAGTGGCCAGACTGGGTCAGGCCAAAGGGCCATCCAGCCCGGTGTCCTGTCTGCCGAGAGGGGCCAGATCTGCCTGCAGGATTCAAGCTGCGGGTGGACCAGGGATTTGTACAGAGGCAGTATATTTTCTCTCTTATTATCTCTCCCTTTCCTAATGGTTCCCGAGGTTGGCTTCGCTTTGCGTCGGCCGCTGCACAGTGCGGGGATGTTTCCAGAGAACGACCCACAGTGACTCCCCGAGGAGACCCGTGGCAGAGACGGGTGCAGGAGGCCGCCGGGCGCGGTTCCAGGAGGCGGCGGGGCCAGAGGGTGACCCCGGCAAGAGAGTGCCAGTTTCATGGAGGGCTGGCAGGCGGAAGGGGGTTCCTCCCAGGGAGCGTACTGAGCCGGGAGAGAACTCGGGGCCTGTGAGTCCGTGGCAACGTGGTAGCAGAGGACGGCGGGCGGATGCACCCTGTAGACAGGTGGCTGCCAGCGATAAAACGAGATTGAAGGAACCAGCGAGGAAGTGGGCTCTAGTCAATTCCCTAAAAGGGGCCTTGCAGCCGGTGCCAGGAGAGAGGGCTGAGCGTTGGGGGGCTCACCCGGGGCAGCGGATTGCCCGGCTGGCAGAGAATGACTGGGCCGAGCCAGATTAACAGCAGGGCTCCCGGGATGCCCGGAGAGCCTGGGCGTAGCAGGGGGTCCACCAGACCCGGTTCCCCAGCAAGGGGGGACTTCCCAAGCTGGGTTCCCCCCGGTGGATGTGAAGAGATGGGAACGGGAGTCGGAGGAGAGGCAGGCCAAGAGGACTGGCTGTAGGGAAAGTGGGGAAAGGCCCCAAATGCCCATTCCACAGGGACCCTAGATTCCCAAGTGGGCCCCGGCGCAGTGGGGTACAGCCCCGGGCATTATCCAAGGAGGTCACCAGCCCGCTGGGAGAATCTCTCTGCACGGGGGGAAAGGGCACGGGGCCACCTCTGCAGGGGACGGGTGTAATCGGGGGGTGGGCAGGAGTCACCCAGAGACCCCAAAGACACAGGGAATCTGCGTCCAGGAGACCCCTCGAAAGGTTCCTGTGGCGAAGGGAGGACGGCCGGGAGCCGGGCTCAGCGGAGGGCACGTACGCTGGGGACGCGAATCGTCTCTCTCAAACTGGATCCGGACCCTGTGGCAGTAACCGCCAAAGAGCGAAACCGAGAGATCCTGGATCTCGCTCCTCCAGACGGGGGGCCAGGAGAGGGCTCAGCCCCCGGGGGGAGCCCGGTGGGGGGAGCTGGGAGGGGGGTCCGGGGGCCCTGGGACACGGACGCTGAGATGATGCAGGCACGGCCGAGGTGGGAGAGGCAGTGCCCAGTGCAAACCTCACCCTGAGGGGGGTGGTCAGACCCCCTGGATTAAGGTGCATCTAAATAGGGGCCTGAGGGGGGCCCCGAAGAGGTTGGGGGGCCCAATCAGCTGCCAGCGGAGGTGCTGATGGGGGACGGGTCGGAGAACTGGCCAGATGGTGCCCGCTTGGCCTGACCCTGCAGGGGGCGTAACACCTCCAACCGGGGCAGAGAGTTCCCGGGGCAGGGCTTAACCGGGCTGAGACCCAGACTTTGTCACGAGGTGGGGAAACTGAGGCATGGCCAACAAGGGCCGGGCCCCGGCCCCAGCCCCAGCCGCTGAATTCCAGACCCAGCCACAGAAGGATCCCTCCTGGAAGAAGCCAGGGGCAAGACCCTGGGGAAGGATCGCAGGGAAGGAGCCCGGTGAGAGAAGCGACTGGGCGCCCCGCGGGAAAACAGCCTTGCGGGATCAGAGGGCGGCTGGTGGCGATGCCCCTCTCTCTAAAGATCGGGGGGTCCAGCGCACCCGGTGAGGGGGCTGCGGAGTGTTTACTGCCCCGGAAATTCACGGGGCACCGGAAGAGGGGTCTCGCCTCGGGGCAAAGGGCCCCCCGGGACGGGCCCTGTGAAGTCAGCAACCGGCGGAAGGGGGTGAGTGGTGCTGGGCCGTGAGGTCAGCACCATGTCGACGTGGTGGAGCTGGGGAGATGCTGGAGCGGCCGTGGGTGTGGGCAGGAGAAGGGGAAAGTGAGTCCGCTGAGACGGGAGCCGGCTCTCTGCCCCAGTGAGCCCTGCCCGTAGGGGCAGGGGGGTTTCCCCTGCTCACAGTCCCCGGGGAACGGCCCAGGGCCCGGAGAGAGCTGAGAGTCATGCTGGTGGGGCTGGCCGAGGTGTCGGACCTGGGCCCCAAGGTGGGGAGCGGCTGCCTGAAGCCAGAGCTGGCCAAGGTGCAGGGGATCAGAGACTGGCCCGTTCCCCAAACCAGGAAGCGGGCCCAGGCCTCAAAGGGGACTGGACGTTCGTGCCCCACTTTAGCTCCCATGGCAGGGGAGCCGGACAAGGGGGTCTGGACCGAGCCGTGCCAGGGGGACGCTGGAGGAGGCTCTAACCTAGGGGCCGGTCCTGGTAAACCCAGACTTGGACACACCCTTTATGGCCTTCAGCGGACACCTCAGACGCAGGGCAGGGCTTTACCGGATGAAAGGGGCCAATGCCGAGCCCGAGGGGGGCGTCTGATCCCCCAGGATGAAGTTGTGGGGGTGTCCATGTGAAGGGGAGCGCGGACGTTACAGCTGATGCGTTGTCCCGGAGAGGGGGGCCTGATCTTCCCCAGGTCACTGGCTGGACTGACCCCCTCAGCTCCGTCACGAAGCGGAGAGATGTGATGAGGTGGGGAGGGGGGGGTTTCTTAGCGTCTTGCCTGAGTGCGGGGTGTGCCTCAGTTTCCCGGTGTGTAACGAGGTGGTGGGAGAGGGTTTGTTGTTACAGAGGGGGAGGTGTGACCTCGACCAGCAGTTGGGACCCTGGACAACGAGCAGGAGGTGGGGGACCATGGTGACTGAGAGGCCCCCCCAGCGTGGGGGTCAGCCGGTTCGGGCCAGTGGGAGGACAAAGGGCTGAGAAGAGAGGACCCCAGTGACCTGACCTGCTGGGTCCAGCCAGAGGGGACCAAAGGCCAGAGGAGAGAGGGCCCCAGCGACCTGTTTACCTGGGATGGGAGACAGGACGGGGAGGAGCTGTTGGGGGGGAATGATACCGGGTGACCGGCTGGGGAGGGAGCAGCTGGAGCCCCCCGGGATGCGGGAGAGACCGACGTGTACGGTGCTGAGGGGTGCCATGGCAGAGCCAGGCGGGCAGGGAAAGCTCAGAGGTGCGGTCCCAGGCGGCGGCGGGGCCTTACCCCAGCGGGAGAGAGTGTGACCTTCACGGAGGGCTGTCACGCCGAAGGGGGGGTCTCTCCCAGGGGCTGCATGGAGCCGAGGGGCACGAGCCCTGTCAGTCCAGGACCCCTCGTCTCATCACCCGATGAAATTAACAGGCAGCAGGGTTAAAACAAACGAAGTATTTCTTCACCCAATGCACAGTCAACCTGGGGAACTCCTTGCCGGAGGACGTTGTGAAGGCCAAGACTGTAACAGGGTTCCAATAAGAACTAGATAAATTCATGGAGGACAGGGCCACCAATGGCTATTAGCCAAGATGGGCAGGGAGGGTGTCCCCAGCCTCTGTTTGCCAGGAGCTGGGAATGGGTGGCAGGGGATGGATCCCTTGATAATTCCCTGGTCTGTTATTCCCTCTGGGGCACCTGGCCCTGGCCACTGTCGGGAGGTTCGGGGACACTGGGCGAGAGGGACCCTTGGTCTGACCTAGTTCTTATGTTCTGGCCCCCAGCCCCCCCACCCCCGTTCTAACCACTAGACCTCACTCCCCGCCCAGAGCTGGGGAGAGAACCCAGGAGTCCTGGCTCCCATCCACGCCCACCCCCCCCCCCCCACCACTCTAACCCACTCCAGCAGAATGTTGTGGAGTTGCGAACTTCCTCCCAACAGTGCCCTATGAGTGTGTGTGTGTGTGTGTGGGGTGACTCAGAGAGAGGGGAAGGGCCCGGGAGGTGGGGGGGGGCTGCAGGGGGGACATGAAGGGTTAACCGTGGAGCCCGGGTGGGACTGGGGGGAAGTGGGCTGGGAGCTGAGGCCAGACCACATCCGCGTCTGCAGCCGGGAGATAAAGAATCGACACGCCAGCCCCCTAGTGACACCAGCCCCCCAACCCCCGGCCCACAGCGCCCCCTGCTGAGCCCCCTGCCCTGCCCCATGGCACTCCCTGCCCCGCAGCCCCACCCTTGAGCCCCCTCCCTGCTCCCTGCCCCACGATGAGCTCCCTGCCCCACGGCGGCCCCGCTGCGCCCCCTGGAGGCAGCGTCTGCACTGAAAGCTCGGCAAGTCCCCTGGGCTACCCCAGTGAGCCATGGCCCCGTGCCGGTGAGGGGCGGTGATGAGGCAGGGGAAGGAAATGAGTCTACAAGACATGACCCACCCCGGACACGGGACCGAGAGAAGTGATGGCGCCGGACCCCGAACTGCGACCGCTGCTCCTGGCTCTGCTCACGCTAAATCTCCTGCGAGGTGCTCAGGGCTGGGGGGGCAGGGGCTGCGGGTCGGGAGTGGGGGGCACCGGCAGGGCTGGGGGGGCAGGGGGCTGCGGGTCGGGAGTGAGGGGCACCGGCAGAGCTGGGGGGGCCCAGGGCTGGGCTAGCAGGGGCTGTGGGTCGGGAGTGGGGGGCACCGGCACGGCTGGGGGGGCAGGGGGCTGCGGGTCGGGAGTGAGGGGCACCGGCAGAGCTGGGGGGGCCCAGGGCTGGGCTGGCACGGGGCTGAGGGTCGGGAGTGAGGGGCACCGGCAGAGCTGGTGGGGGGCAGGGGGCTGCGGGTCGGGAGTGGGGGGCACCGGCAGGGCTGGGGGGGGCAGGCCCCTGAGCGGTTGCTCTCACCCCTGGTCCCTGTTTCCTGTTTTTGTTCCCGCTTCTCATTGTGACCCTCGAGGGCTTTTTTCCTGGTGTTTTTTGGGCTTTCTGTGTAAATCCCCCCCCCCCCCCAGGGACTCCACGTGCTCCCATTTCCCCTCCCCCCCCACCGGGGATGCTGGGCCCCCCCTTCTTATTTCTCTTCTGTCCGGGGGGTCAGGCGGGTGGGCCGCAGCCTGGCGGTGCAGTGGGGGGGTTGTGAGCTCTGGGGTAGGAAGCCAGCGGACCCCCCCCCACACACAGCTCCATCCATCTGTGCCTCCCCCCACATCTCTCCCCTCTGCCTGTCCACCCCCGACAGCTGCCTGCCTGTTTGGTCTCCCCCCCCTCCGCCCCCTGCAGTGCCCTAGCGCTGCGAGCTTCCCCCAGCAGTGCCCTGCCATTCTGCCCCCCCCAGGGCTGGCCCCCTCCCAGGCCTTCAGCATCGAGACCCAGAACCCCACCGTCTTCGAGGGCGACGCTGGCGCACAGTTCGGCTACCGGGTCGTCCAGATGCGTTCAAATGGCAGCTCCTGGTGAGAGCCCCCGGCTCTGGGAGGGGAGTGGGGTCTAGTGGTTAAAGCAGGGGGAGGCTGGGAGCCGGGACTCCTGGGTTCTCTCCCCAGCTCTGGGAGGGGAATGGGGTCTAGTGGTTAGAGCGGGGGGGGGGGGGCTGGGAGCCAGGACTCCTGGGTTCTCTCCCCAGCTCTGGGAGGTGAGTGGGATCAAAGTACCCCCCCCCCCCATCCTCTCTGTACCCATCTCTCCCCAGGCTGGTGGTGAGCGCCCCCCTGGCGGGGAACGGGACCGGGGCCCTGTATCGCTGCTCCTATCATGGGGGGGCCTGTGAGCCCATCCCCCTCCCTGGTAAGTGACAGGTGCATGGTGGGGTCACTGCCCCCCAATATATCTCATGAGTGGTGGGGGAGGGACAGGGGGTTATGTGGGATATTGAGGATGCCTGGCGGGGGAGGGAATCTCTCTCTCACGCTCTCTCTGTCCCCCCCAGACATCCCCCCGGTCTCCCTGGGGCTGGCGCTCGCCTCCGACGAGATCTCCAGGTCCCAGATCATAGTGAGTCACCCCGGGACCCCGATATAGGGCAGGGCGGTCCTGGGGGGGGGTGGGGTTAAGGAGGGGAGGGGCTGTGGGGTGGAAGAGAAGAGGCAGGCAATTGTGGGTGGTGCATCCACCATGAGGGGCAAAGAGAGATAGGGGTGGGGCTGTGGCGGGAGGGGCCAAGGGAGGTGGGGAAGGGGTGCAGGTGGGTTCAGGAGATGGGGTGTTGTGGGGGTGTGGGGGGAGGGGTGCAGGAGTGGGGTCCCCCCCGGTGACCCCCCTTTCCCTCCCCCAGGCCTGCGGCCCCCGGCTCCAGGAGCGCTGTGAGGAGAACGTGTATCTGCAGGGGCTCTGCTACGTGTGGGGGGGCTGGGAGCGCCCCCCCCGGGCCCTGCATCCGGCCGGCCAAGGTGGGGGCGGGGCTGGGGGGGGAGCTGGTGCGGGTGGGGGGCTGAGCTGGGTGAGTTGGACGGGCGGATCTATTGCCGGGGCTGAGCTGGGGTGGGGGGTGGCTCCAGCCATTGCGGTCGGGGGGCTGAGTTGGGGAACTGGGGGGGGGGGGGGGGGGGGGCTGATCTGTTGGGGGGGGTTGATGCTGGCCGGCGGGGCGGGTCTGTGGGAGGGTGATGCTGGCCTGGGGGGGGCTGATCTCTCTTCCCTCCCCCCCCCCCAGAGTGCATTTCCGGGGTGGACGTGGCTATTTTATATGATGACTCGCAGAGCATCCAGCCCAACGACTTCAAGCTCATGAAACAATTCATCCAGGAGCTGCTGCGGGCCCTGGCGGGGCCCCGCATCCAGGTGGGGGCCCTCCCGTCCGCCCGCCCCTGCGCGGTGTGTCCGGCCGGCCCGGCACCCCCCGCTGGAGGGGCTGAGCCCTGCCGTGTGTCCGTCCGTCTGTGGACATGTTAGGGGCCGGGCAGCCGGTGACAATCAGCTCTTTTAAATAATCTCCCCCCTTGCTGCCCCCCTGCCCCCCCCCAGATCGCCGTGGTCCAGTTCTCCTCCGAGATCCACCACGTTTTCACCTTTGCCGACTACGCCGCCAAGGGCCCGGTGGCCGTGGAGCAGGACCTGGAGGCCTTCTCCCATCTGAAGGGCAACACCCGCACCCCCTCGGCCATCCTCTTCGTGGTGTGAGTACCCCACCGGTGGCGGGAGGGGCGCAGCTGGGCTCCCCCACCCTCCGACGCTGACCCTGCCCGCTCTCCCCACAGAGGCCAGACCTTCGCCCCCGAGAACGGCGCCCGGCCCCACGCCAAGAAGCTGCTGGTCGTCCTGACCGACGGGGAGTCCACCGACGACAGCGCCCTCTTCCCCAAGGCCATCCGGGCGGCCGACAGAATGGGGCTGGTCCGCTACGCCATCGGGGTAGGGCGGGGCGGGGGGGGAGCCGGCCAGGGGGCTGGAGAGTCCCCGCCGTGTGCGGGCCTTCGAAAAACTCCTGGGGTTCCTCCAGTCTTCTGGGTTCTGGGGGCTCCGGGAAGGTTCGGGGTTCCCAGCGCTTCTGGGGAGACCTTAAAGGTTTCGGGGTTTTAAGCGGTTCTGGAGGGTCCTTAACGGTTTGGGGAACCGAGAGGTTCTTTAAAGGTTCTCGGGTCTGAGAGGTTCTGGGAGGATTTTAGGAGGTTCCCAAGCGGGTCTGGAGGTTCCTGGGAGGTTCTCGGAGGCTCCCGAGAGGTGCTGGATGGTTTTTAGGAGGTTCATGAGAGGTTCAGTGAGGTTCTGATTGGTTCCCAAGAGGTTCTGTGAGGTTTATGGAGGTTCTGATTGGTTACTGAGAGGATCTGGAGGTTCATGAGAGGTTTCAGAGGTTCCTGGGAGGTTCTGGATGGTTTTTAGGAGGTTCCTGAGAGGTTCTCGGAGGCTCCTGAGAGGTTCTGGATGTTTTTTAGGAGGTTCCTGGGAGGTTCTGGATGGTTTTTAGGAAGTTCTAGAGGTTCCGTGCAGTTCTGATTGGTTCCCGAGAGGTTCTGGAGTTTCCTGAGAGGTTCCATGAGGTTCTCGGAGGCTCCTGAGAGGTTCTAGAGGTTCCGTGAGGTTCCGATTGGTTCCCAAGAGGTTCTGGAGGGCTCTGATTGGTTCTGGGAGGTTCTTGGGAGGTTCTTGAGGATACTGAAGGGTTTGGGTCCTCTGATGTTCTGGAGGGCACTTAATGTGTCTGTTGTCTGTGGGTATTTTGAAAGTTCTGGCTTCCCAAAGGTTCTGGAGGCTCTTTGATGGTTTTGGGTTCCAGAAGGATCTGGCATGTGCCAAGTGGCGCTGCAGGTTCCCTAAAGGTTCTGGAGGGTGCTAAGATGTCCTGGAGAACGAGTAGGTGTTTTTAGGTTGCGAGCGGTTCCTCAAAAGTTTTGGGTTCCTGCAGGATCTAGGGGTTCCTTAAAGGTTCTGGACCAGAAATGAGGAGCTCGGGAGATTCCCAAAGAGACCCGGGAGGGATGTATGGGATTCTGGATTGGGGTTTGGATAGGCCGAGGCTGGGGTGGGGGTGGGGGGCTGGAAGGGTTCTGGAGGGTTCTGATGGATGGGGAGGTTCAGGGAGGGGGTGTAGATGGATCTGGAAGGGTTTGTTGGTATCTGAGGGGTTCTGGGGATTTGTGGGAGGTTCTGGGTGTTGGTGATGGTTCTGCGGGTCCTAGGAGGTTCCAGTTGGTTCTGGAGTATGGTGGGGGGCTCTGGAGAATGCTAGGGGGTGTCTGCATGTCTGTGAGGCGTCCCCGGGGGTTCTAGTTGGTTCTAGAGCATGGTGGGGGGTTCTGGAGGACCACGGGGGGTTCCGTGCTCGTGTGAAGGGTCTGTGGGTTTCCAGGGGGTCTGGAGCCCATTCCTGGAGGTCTCTCTCCCCCCTGCCCCCGGTTCCAGGTGGGCGAGGCATTCTCCAAGGATGAGGCACGCCAGGAGCTGCACACCATCGCCTCGCGGGCTGAGAACGTCTTCCAGGTCGGGAGCTTCTCCGCCCTCAGCACCATCCAGGAGCAGCTTCGCGAGAAGATCTTCGCTATTGAAGGTGTGGGGCCCACAGATCATCCTCCAGCCCGGATGCCTGGGTCCCATTCCCTGTCCCAGTGTCTGGGAGTGCTGGGGTGGGGAGCACCGTTACCTGGACGCCTGGGTCCCATTCCACGTCCTGCTGTCTGGGAGTGCTGGGTTGGGAAGCACCCCTACCTGGATGCCTGGGTCCTGTTCCCCACCCTGGCCTCTGGGAGTGCTGGGGTGGAGAGCGCCCCTACCCGGACGCTTGGGTCCCATTCTCCGCCCAGGTCTCACCGCCTTTTTTCCTCCCCCCAGGGACGGCCCAGGTTTCCAACGCCAGCTCGTTCCAGCTGGAGCTGTCGCAAGGTGGATTCAGCGCCCTGCTCACCCCGGTGGGTAGAAACCCTCCCCCCCCCCCCGTGCACCCTGGGGGGGCCAGCCTGGTCCATGGGCTCGAGCTCCAGCTGGGGGGGCAGGGGCAGAGAGCCCCCCAGGGCTGTAGTCGGACCAGGCGTAATACACGGTCCCACCACAAGGTGGAGCCAGCCACCCTGCTATGAACATGCCAATTATTGCTGGGCTCCTTACCATTAATCATTCCTCTGCTAACCTTCCTATTTCTAACCATATTAATTGGCTATAATGATTCCTAATTCAGAATGTACTTTGATAAAGCACCATCCATGTGATAATTGTCCTAACTGATGGTAACATTTCATACCGTCATTGACCCTCCTTGCTCACTGGGAAGGGGAACGCAGGGATGGGGAGATTCGTGTCCCGACGCCAGGGTGAGGGTTCCCACGGGTAGACTGGGGGTTCTCCTGCCTAGCAAGAGTTTCCTCGTTTGCTCGCAGATACAGTCCTCGCTAACCTGGGGTGCGCCGACCTCTCGTTCACAGGAACAGCCTCTCAGGGATGTTAATAGCTTGGTATTAAGGAGGAGAAACATTAATATAAAGTGGTATATTCCTGCCAAGAGACTTCCTAATATCCAGGGGAATTATTATGAATCAGAACTTTGAATATTAATAAGGATAACAGTAACATTATCCTATCTATCTATCTATCCCCATACACCCTATCTATCTATCTATCTATCTATCTATCTATCTATCTATCCCCATACACCCTATCTATCTATCTATCTATCTATCTATCTATCTATCTATCTATCTATCCCCATACACCTCTCTCATCTATCTAATCTAATCTATCTATCTAGCCCCATACACCCCCTCATCTATCTATCTATCTAGCCCCATACACCCCTCTCATCTATCTAATCTAATCTATCTATCTAGCCCCATACACCCCCTCATCTATCTATCTATCTATCTAGCCCCGTACACCCCCTCATCTATCTATCTATCTATCTAGCCCCATACACCCCTCTCATCTCTCTATCTATCTATCCCCATACACCCCCTTATCTATCTATCTATCTATCTATCTATCTATCTATCTATCCCCATACACCCCTCTCATCTATCTATCTCCTCACTGCTTTTAATAATATTCTCATATTAATATATACCCATTTATCTAGCTGGCTTTCCCATTGATATGAAGTTTGCTAAATACTTTGTCTCACCGAGGCAGGTTTTCATTCATGTTCATGTTTCCTCATTTACATGATCGTTTTGGCATTAATATTCATATTTATGGTTAGTGGTTATTAATATTCATGTCCATGAGACAACGACGCTCCGTGAGAAGACAGTCACATGACTGAAAAGCTATGTCAGAGGGAGCACGGATTTAGCAAACTGCCGGGGTCAGCGGCCGTATATTGCTCTTGATGATATTATCGTTCTCATTAATATTAACAGCTGTTTAATGAGATTTGCTTATTGTTACTGACGAGTGCCTCATGGCGATTACTATAGCCCCGTCTCTAAAATCAGTTTCCTCGTTACATTGACGGTAATATCTTCTCATTTGTTATTCATTGGTTTTCATGACTATGCATCATTTTCTAATTCATGGTCGACTTTTCTCATTGATCATGTTAGTTATGGGTCAATGTTAAATATGCACCTTCTGGTTTCTTCCCACTTCCCTCTTCGAGGTGGGTGACTTTCTTCCAAAGCTCACGGCCATACGCCCTGTCGTGCCAATCGGTCTCTCTGGAGTCCCGCAATGTCCGGTCCACGTGCCGCGTCTTTGGCCTTACGCTCGGTCCTCTTCCATCCGTGATCATTGCGAGGGCCCATGTGTCTCTCCAGTGTCCGCTGGCCACGTCCGTACCGACCTCACCCCTCGGCTTGTCTTGCATTGGGGGGGCCCCCCGTTCGCCACCTCATTTCGCTCCCTGTCACGGAGCGTCCAACCGTTTGGTCATCTGGAGAACGTCGTCACTGTGGCGGAGAGCAGATGCCTGAGTGTCTTTCCCTGTTGCAAGCAATAGCTCAGGGAGACTTTTCCTGGTGGAGAGGCGCTCTCCATTCCTGTTCGCTCATGGCCATTAATATACTTTTCCTCCTCCTCCTCCTCCTCCTCCTTCTTCATCTCCATCACTGGTGGCTTGCACCCCGGTTGCCCATTCTGCACCATCCCCTGCTCATCTCTTTGTGGACGACCCGCCCTTGAGATCCACCCAAGGGAATCACCGCGTCCAGCCACAAGCTTTTCCCACCCCATGTTCTTCTGCCGTCGGCTTCCCCTCCAGCGCCCAGAAATCCGCATCTCCTGGCCAACCCCCGACAGCAAATCAGTTTTGCCCTGCGAATCGAACCTCTCTTTTCCTCGAGGGTCTCCGACAAACGCCTGCCGAGTGCCCGTCATCTCCAATGTGATAGCCTCTGATTCTGATCTGCCGTGTCTGCTCGGGCGCCCAGCTTTGCTCATGGCTTGGCGTCCTGCTCCTGTTACCCCATGTTTCTCCCCGTTCCCCATGCCCCTCGGGGGGGGGGGGGTTCCAGAGGTCGTTCGCATCCTGGGTCTTTGCACATGAGTTTGCAGCGATGGCCCAGGCATCAGGGGGCCGGGTGGGGGTTAGCGTGGTGGGGATTAGGTAATATAGAATAGTCACAGAGTCATAGAAGATCAGGATTGGAAGAGACCTCAGGAGGTCATCTAGTCCAACCCCCTGCTCAGAGCAGGACCAACCCCAAGTAAATCATCCCAGCCAGGGCTTTGTCAAGCCGGGCCTTAAAAATCTCTAAGGAAGGAGATTCCACCACCTCCCTGGGGAACCCACTCCCGTGCTTCACCACCCTCCTAGTGAAATAGTGTTTCCTAATATCCAACCTAGACCTCCCCCACTGTAACTTGAGACCATTACTCCTTGTCCTGTCATCTGCTACCACTGAGAACAGTCTAGAGCCATCGTCTCTGGAACCACCTCTCAGGTAGTTGAAGGCAGCTATCAAATCCCCCCTCATTCTTCTCTTCCGCAGACTGAACAATCCCAGTTCCCTCAGCCTCTCCTCATAAGTCATGTGTTCCAGACCCCTAAGCATTTTTGTTGCCCTTCGCTGGACTCTTTCCAATTTTTCCACATCCTTCTTGTAGTGTGGGGCCCAAAACTGGACACAGGACTCCAGATGGGGCCTCACCAGTGTCGAATAGAGGGGAACGATCACGTCCCTCGATCTGCTGGCAATGCCCCTACTTATACATCCCAAAATGCCATTGGCCTTCTTGGCAACAAGGGCACACTGCTGACTCATATCCAGCTTCTCGTCCACTGTCACCCCTAGGTCCTTTTCCGCAGAACTGCTGCCGAGCCATTCGGTCCCTAGTCTGTAGCGGTGCATGGGATTCTTCCGTCCTAAGTGCAGGACTCTGCACTTGTGTGACGAAGTGGGACTGATCTTAATGTTTCCTCTGAATAGTGTGTGGGTGCCTCAGTTTCCCCTATGCAGTTCTTAAGTATCTAGGGGGTGGGATAAGGGTGTATGGTCGTTACAGAGCCCTAGAGGACAGGTGTGTGCAGGGGTCTGGACACAGAGAATGGCCGACACCCTGTTTCCTGGCCACTGATGGCCTGGCCCTTCCCCCCTGCAAGGTGAGAGCTAAAGGGTTGGAGAACAAAGGAATCAGGTGCCCTCCTGGCCCGGGAAAGGGACAAAGCCCAGAGGAGGAGGGGCTGGAGGGAGTTTCAGTTTGGGGCTGGCTGGGGACATGGAGTGAAGGGCAGACGTGGTTGTCTGGCTCACTGCCCCCCCAAAATGGACCCGGCTGAGGGGTCCTGTTCCCTGCACCTACAAGCTCTGTGTTAGACCATGTCCCTGTCATCTAATAAACCTTCTGGTTTCCCGGCTGGCTGAGAGTCCCGTCTGACTGTGGAGTTGGGGGGCAGGACCCTCTGGCTTCCCCAGGACCCCGCCTGAGCGGACTCGCTGGGGGAAGCGCACGGAGGGGCAGAGGAGGCTGAAGGCTCCGAGGTCAGACCCAGGAAGGTGGAGCCGGGTGAGCTGTGTGTCCTGCAGACAGGCTGCTCCCCGAGAGGAGACTTCCCCCGAGTCCTGCCCGGCTCCGTAGGGAGCAGGTCCTGAGCATCCCCCGGGGACCCCGGGACAACTGGTCCTTGTTGAACCTCATCCGATTTCTTTTGGCCCAATCCTCCAATTTGTCTTGGTCCCTCTGGATCCTGTCCCCACCCTCCCGCGTATCTACCTCTCCCCCCAGCTTGGGGTCACCTGTGAACTTGCTGAGGGTGCAATCCAGTCATGAATCATTATTGTGGCTCATTAATCGTCCGAATATTTCCCCTTATTAATATTCATTTGGCTCATTAATATCCTGTTTCCCATCATTAATCATTCTTTTAGCTTATTAATATGCAGAAGGCTTCACCTCATTCATAGTCATGTGGGCTCATGAATGTTTGTGGGTCGTTCGTTAGCGCTGGGCTGATGGGGGGGAACTGGTGGATTACGGGCTGTTGGAGGTCAGGGCCCCGCAGGGCAGTGGGGGTGGGGGACGGGCTAGGACGCCTGGGTCCCTCATAGCCCTCTCTCTGTCTCTCTTCTTCTGCCCCCTAGGAGGCTGTTGTGGTGGGGGCAGTGGGGGCCTACGACTGGGCGGGGGGGCTGGAGGAGTGGTCGGGAGACCCCCTCCTCGCGACCTTCATCAATGAGTCCTCACTGGGGCAGGAGGCCAAGGACTCGTACCTGGGTGAGTGACCCCCCCATCCCTCTACACCCCTCCCTCACTTCCCCCCTTCCCCCCAACCCCCCCATGCTAACTCTTCCCCCCCCCCGCCGCAGGCTATGCCGTGGCCCTGGCCCACCAGGGGGGCCGTGTCCTGTACGTGGCTGGAGCCCCCCGGTTTGGGCACGTCGGGCGTGTGGGAGTCTTCCAGCGCAGCGGGGGGCGGGTCGGAGACAGTGTCCTGGGGGAGCAGGTGAGAATCGCGCCCCCCCCGTCCGTCTGTCTCTCCTCCACCCCGACACCCGCCCGGCTGCCCCCCGCTTCCCTGTCCGTCCCTCGCCTCACACACCCCTGTCCGTCTGTCCATCCATAACCCTTCCCCCACCCATCTGTCCAGGCCCCCAGTGCCTCCCGCCCCCATTCCTCCCTCCGGCTGTGCCCCCAGCCCCTCATCCGTCCGTCTGTCCAGCCCCTCCACACCCTGCATCCGTCCGTCCGTCTGTCTCTCTCCCCCGCCCCAGGTGGGCTCCTCCTTCGGGGCCGAGCTCTGCACCCTGGACCTGGACGGGGACGGCGAGACAGACCTGGTTCTGATCGGGGCCCCCGGCCACCAGAACCGCAGCTGGGGCGGCCTGGTCCAGGTCTGCGCCCTGCAGGACGGGGTGAGCCCGGGGGGGAGATGGGGGGCTGGGGGGTGGGGCAGGGGGGACCAGGCTGGGGGGAGATTGGGTTGGGGTTTGGGGTGGAGGGGAAGGAAAGGGAGGGGGATGGGTAGAGAGGAGGGAGAGGGGAGATGGGCGGAGGGCAGGGCTGGGGTGGGGCAGGGGGGACCGGGCTGGGGGGAGACAGGGCTGGGCTCTGATCTGGTCTCTCTCTGCCCTAGGGCTCCCTGAGATGCACCCAGAGGCTGTGGGGGTCCCCGGGGGACGGGCTGGGCCGGTTCGGGGCGGCGCTGGGGCCCCTGGGGGACGTGAACGGGGACGGCGTGAGAGACGTGGCCATCGGGGCCCCCATGGAGGATGAGGGCCAGGGGGCCCTTTACATCTTCCTGGGGGAGCCGGGGAGACTGGCCCTGAGAGACCCCCACAGCCAGGTGAGAACCCTGGGGGCTGCGGGTCGGGAGTGAGGGGCACCGTCAGGGCTGGGGGGGGCAGGGCTGGGCTAGCGGGGGGCTGCGGGTCGGGAGTGAGGGGCACCGGCTGGGCTGTCGGGGGCAGGGCTGGGCTAGCGGGGGGCTGCGGGTCGGGAGTGAGGGGGGGGGCAGGGCTGGGCTAGCGGGGGGGCTGCGGGTCGGGAGTGAGGGGCACCGGCAGGGTTGGGGGGCAGGGCTGGGCTGGCAGGGGGCTGCGGGTCGGGAGTGAGGGGCACTGGCAGGGCTGGGGGGCAGGGCTGGGGTGGCAGGGGGCTGCGGGTTGGGAGCGAGGGGCACCGGCAGGGTTGGGGGGCAGGGCTGGGCTAGAGGGGGGGCTGCGGGTCGGGAGTGAGGGGCACCGGCAGGGTTGGGGGGCAGGGCTGGGCTAGAGGGGGGGCTGCGGGTCGGGAGTGAGGGGCACCGGCAGGGCTGGGGGACAGGGCTGGGCTAGCGGGGGGGCTGCGGGTCAGGAGTGAGGGGCACCGGCAGGGTTGGGGGGCAGGGCTGGGCTAGCGGGGGGGCTGCGGGTCGGGAGTGAGGGGCACCGGCAGGGCTGGGGGGGGGCAGGGCTGGGCTAGCAGGGGCTGCGGGTCGGGAGTGAGGGGCACCGGCAGGGTTGGGGGGCAGGGCTGGGCTAGCGGGGGGGCTGCGGGTCGGGAGTGAGGGGCACCGGCAGGGCTGGGGGGGGCAGGGCTGGGCTAGCGGGGGGGCTGCGGGTCGGGAGTGAGGGGCACCGGCAGGGCTGGGGGGGTCAGGGCAGGGCTGGCAGGGGGCTGCGGGTCGGGAGTGAGGGGCACCGGCAGGGCTGGGGGGGGGCAGGGCTGGGCTAGCAGGGGCTGCGGGTCGGGAGTGAGGGGCACCGGCAGGGTTGGGGGGCAGGGCTGGGCTAGCAGGGGGCTGCGGGTCGGGAGTGAGGGGCACCGGCAGGGCTGGGGGGGGCAGGGCTGGGCTAGCGGGGGGGCTGCGGGTCGGGAGTGAGGGGCACCGTCCCATCTCTCTCTCCCCCCTCCCCCGCAGCGCGTCTCCGCCCGCTCTCTTTCTCCCGCCCTCCGGTTTTTCGGTCAGTCCGTCCAGGGCCGGCTGGATCTCAGCGGGGACGGACTCACGGACGTGGCCGTTGGGGCCCTGGGCCGGGCCGTGCTGCTCAGGTAGGGGAGAGGCCAGCGGAGGGCACTGCTGCGGGGAAGCTCGCAGTGCTGGGGAAGGGGGGCGGGAATTGGGGCTGCTGCTGCGGGGGGGGGGGGGGGTGGCGTCCGTCTGTCCCGCTCTCTCACTGTCGGCGCGTCTGTCTCCCGGCAGGTCCCGTCCGGTGATCGGCGTCTCCTGCTCCCTGGCGCTGAGTCCGGCCCGGATCCCCCTGGACGATGCCGGCTGCACAGGGGGGTTAGGTGCGGGGGCCAGGGGGGTCGCCCTGACCCTGTGCTTCAACCTCAGCCAGATCAGCCTGGGGGGGCCAGGTGAGACCCCTCCTCCCTCCAGCGCGTCCCCTCGCCCGGTCCCCCCCACTCGTTCATTCGTCCCTTCCTCCGTTCCCTCGCTCTCCCGCAGCCCCGCTTCGCGCCCTCGTCTCCTTCACGCTCCAGGTGGATGCTGGGAAATCCAACCCGCGCCTGGCGCTGCACGACGGGACCTCGCAGCTCTTGGAGACCCTGCGGGTCGGCACCAGGCCAGTCTGCAGCACCAAAGCCCTACGCGTCCTGGTAGGACCCCGCTCCCAGCCCCCAGGGCACTGCTGGGTGGGAAGCTCACAGCGCCGGCCGCGGGAGCCCCTAGATGGAGACACTGCTGTGGGGAAGCTTGCAGCACCGAGCAGGGGCAGTCCCTGGCTGGGAGCACAGCTGTGAGGAAGGTCATAGTGCCAGGAGGGGGAGTCCCTGGCAGGGGGCAGGCACTGCTGTGAGGAAGCTCGCAACCCTGGGTGGGGGGAGTGCCTGGCTGGGGGCACTGCTGTGGGGAAGCTCACAGCACCAGGAGGGGGAGTCCCTGGCTGGGGGCACTGCTGTGGGGAAGCTCACCGCGCTGGGCAGGGGCAGTCCCTAGTTGGGGGCACTGCTGTGGAGAAGCTCACCGCACTTATCCCTCCCCCCAGCCCTGCCTGGAGGATTTCCTGGCGCCGGTGGAGCTGCAGGTGAATTTCTCGGTCCAAGGGGAGCCGATCCCGGGCACGCGGGGTCTGACGCCCCTGCTCCTCCCCAGCACCAACACCACCACCCACATACAGGTACCCCCCTCCCCCGGCCTGCCGCCCGGTTGCCTGGGTCCCATCCCCTCCCCTCCCCCGGCCTGCCGCCCGGACGCCTGGGTCCCATCCCCTCCCCCGGCCTGCCGCCCGGACGCCTGGGTCCCATCCCCTCCCCCGGCCTGCCGCGTGGACGCCTGGGTCCCTCCTGCTACCCCTCCCCCAGCCTGCCGCCCCGACGCCTGGGTCCCATCCCCTCCCCCGGCCTGCCGCCCGGATGCCTGGGTCCCTTCCTCCCTGTGCACTGAGCCGGACTCCTGAGTCCCAGTCCCAGTGGTGAGTGACCCGGACGCCTGGGTCCCCTCCGGCTACTCTGGGATCTCTTGGCCTTGCAGGTTCCCTTTGAGAAGAACTGCGGGGCAGACGAGGTCTGTGTGGCTGACCTGCGCGTCTCCTTCAACTTCTCGGGGTGAGTGAGACCCCCCCTGGCCAGCGCCCCGCCCCCCATGGTGCCCCCCGCTGGGCAGGGCCGGGCTGGACGCAGTTTGTGCTTTCCAGGTCCCCAGGACTCAGACTGAGCCCCCATTTCCCACTCAACCTGACGGTGCAGCTGGAGAACGTGGGCGAAATCGCTTATGGGCCGGTGCTGACGATCCAGTACCCCCCAGGGCTGTCCTTCCGGGGGGGCTCTGTCCTGCAGGTATCGGGGGGCTGCGGGTCGGGAGTGAGGGGCACCGGCAGGGCTGGGGGGCAGGGCTGGGCTGGCAGGGGGCTGCGGGTCGGGAGTGAGGAACGCTGTCACTAACGAGCCCTTGTTCTCCCATGTCCCCAGTCCCGCTGGCCGGTCTCTCTGGTTTGCGACGTGTCCGGAGCTCCCGGCCGTCTGTCCGTCCTCAACAGCTCCTGCCAGCTCAGCCCCCCGGCCCTGCGGGAGAGAACGAAGGTAAGGGGGGGGTGTCCGTGCACCGAGCACGTCCAGTCTCAGCACCCCGTGTCTGTGCCCTGCGCCGAGTCTCACCCTTCTCTGGTCTCCTCCCCCAGGTTTTCCTCCGTCTCTCTTTCCACGTCTCCTCTGACACCACCTGGGGGGACGGCCCAGCCTCCTTCACTGTCCGAGCTGACTGGTGCGTTCCTGGCTTTTGGGGGGGGGGGGGAGGAACAAGGGAAGGGACCCCACAGTGTGTGTGGGGGGGATGGGAAAGCAAAGGCGAAGGGGTGTCCCCACACGCACCCTTCCACCCTCCATCAGTCCATCCATCTGTCCGTCCATCCCCCCATCCATCTCCCCTGCCGTCCATCCGTCCATCCACCCGTCCATCTCCCCTGCCGTCCATCCACCCGTCCATCTCCCCTGCCGTCCATCCACCCGTCCATCTCCCCTGCCGTCCATCTCCCCTGCCGTCCGTCCACCCGTCCATCTCCCCTGCCGTCCATCTCCCCTGCCGTCCGTCCACCCGTCCATCTCCCCTGCCGTCCGTCCACCCGTCCATCTCCCCTGCCGTCCATCCACCCGTCCATCTCCCCTGCCATCCATCTCCCCTGCCGTCCATCCACCCGTCCTTCTCCGCTGCCGTCCATCTCCCCTGCCGTCCATCCACCCGTCCATCTCCCCTGCCGTCCATCCACCCGTCCTTCTCCGCTGCCGTCCATCTCCCCTGCCGTCCATCCACCCGTCCATCTCCCCTGCCGTCCATCCACCCGTCCATCTCCCCTGCCGTCCATCCACCCATCCACCCGTCCATCTCCCCTGCCGTCCATCCACCCATCCACCCGTCCATCTGCCCTGCCGTCCATCCACCCGTCCATCTCCCCTGCCGTCCATCTCCCCTGCCGTCCATCCACCCGTCCATCTCCCCTGCCGTCCATCTCCCCTGCCGTCCATCCACCCGTCCATCTCCCCTGCCGTCCATCCACCCGTCCATCTGCCCTGCCGTCCATCCACCCATCCACCCGTCCATCTCCCCTGCCGTCCATCCACCCGTCCATCTCCCCTGCCATCCATCTCCCCTGCCGTCCATCCACCCGTCCATCCACCCTGCCGTCCATCCACCCGTCCATCTCCCCTGCCGTCCATCCACCCATCCACCCGTCCATCTGCCCTGCCGTCCATCCACCCGTCCATCTCCCCTGCCGTCCATCCACCCGTCCATCTCCCCTGCCATCCATCTCCCCTGCCGTCCATCCACCCGTCCATCTCCCCTGCCGTCCATCTCCCCTGCCGTCCATCCACCCGTCCATCTCCCCTGCCATCCATCTCCGCTGCCGTCCATCCACCCGTCCTTCTCCCCTGCCGTCCATCTCCCCTGCCGTCCATCCACCCGTCCTTCTCCCCTGCCGTCCATCTCCCCTGCCGTCCATCCACCCGTCCATCTCCCCTGCCGTCCATCTCCCCTGCCGTCCATCCACCCGTCCATCTCCCCTGCCATCCATCTCCCCTGCCGTCCATCCACCCGTCCTTCTCCCCTGCCGTCCATCTCCCCTGCCGTCCATCCACCCGTCCTTCTCCCCTGCCGTCCATCTCCCCTGCCGTCCATCCACCCGTCCATCTCCCCTGCCGTCCATCCACCCGTCCATCTCCCCTGCCGTCCATCCACCCATCCACCCGTCCATCTGCCCTGCCGTCCATCCACCCATCCACCCGTCCATCTGCCCTGCCGTCCATCCACCCATCCATCCGTCCATCTCCCCTGCCGTCCATCCACCCATCCATCCGTCCATCTCCCCTGCCATCCATCTCCCCTGCCGTCCATCCACCCGTCCATCCACCCTGCCGTCCATCCACCCGTCCATCTCCCCTGCCGTCCATCCACCCATCCCCAACACACGTCCGTCCATCCATCCTCTGTGTGTCCAGGGAGCCTGGGGCAGCCCACGCTGGACATGCCCAGGGTAGGGCAGGCTGCAGAGGGGGGAGCAGATCCTCCCAGCGACTGGTGGGTAACACTGACATTCGACTCCCCAACCCATCACACATGGAGCTCCTGATCCCCCACCCTGGTTATCGAGAAGCTGAAAAAAGCAGCCACCCAGCCCCCTTCCCTGCCGTCCCGTTCTCTGGTCCCAACCAGCACCGAGCTCCAGTCCAGGGAGAAGTTATCTAAAAACTCTGCTCACGCTACCAAATGTTCTTCTGACCCTGGGGCCAGCCACGTTGCCAGGTCAATATAGGTTTGGATCTTTCCCAAAATACCAACCTGCCGGCCAGTCCTTTCCTCTGTAAACCTAAAGGTTTAGTAGAAAAGAGAGACCGGGAAGAGCGACGTGAGATGGTAGAGCCCTCAGAGACGCACGGAGATTTCCAAGGCCGTAGATCAGGTTCGTAGCAGTGCCGGTGAGGCTGCTGGCTTGAGAGTCCCCCTGGAGTCACCCGCCGCTGGGATGGGTCAGTCAGTCCCTTGCTCGGAGCTTCGGTCTGTGGAGAAGTGAGTCCAGAGGCGGGAAGCAGGACTGGAGACAAAACGGAGAAGATGCAGCTGCTTGTTCTGTCCTTTGCCATGTGGTTTGTGCTTCCTCTGTCCCAAACACAAGCTCGCGGCACAGGGGCATGGAGAAGCCCGGCAGCCCCCCGTGCACAGGCCTGTCCCTACGTGTCCTGCTGGCTCCCAGGTGCGTCCCTCGGCCTCTCTCCAGGGGTCCATGGTACAGCTGACGCCCCTGGATGGGCCATGGGGCAGGCCAGGCAGGGCTGGTGCCAATCTGTCCGGGGGTGTCACCCTGACCCACAGCCCGTGTTCGGAAATACAGACCTGCCCCACCTACCTGTAACCCGCCGGGCACGGGGGATGCGCACGGAGAAAGAAGCTGAGCGTACCTGGCAAATCGCGGCCTCTTCGCTGCGGCCGGCCGTGGCCTCTCCGGGCAGATTCCCTGTGGTGACGGGCCGTCGATAATCCGACGACAGCGTCTCTCCCGTACGCCGTACGGCGTCGCACCTCCGCCCCCCAACACCCGTCCGTCCGTCTGTCCGTCCGTCCCGCCTCTAGCCCCCCATCCCTCCACCCCCCGCTGGCTCTGCTCCCCCTTCCCTCTGCGCACACAGAGGTTTGCCAGCTGGGTGGGGAGGGGTCCCCGGGCCAGAGGGGGCCGGGGGGGCAGGTCCCGACCTGGGGCTGATCCGAACCACTTTTCCCTCTTTCCCCTGCAGTCAGAACGAGAACGGGACCCTGGCGAACAACGCAGCCACGCGGGAGCTGCCGGTTCTGCGCCCGGTCGGGGTCGTCGTGACCGGGTACCGCCCCCCCCGATTTCCCCTTCCCCCCTGCTCCTCGTGCCCCGGCAGGCCCCTTTCCATGGGGGGCTGGGGTCCGCACAGACACTGACGCCCCCGCGTCTCCCCCAGGTTGGAGTCGAGCACCTACGTCAGCGTCCCGTCGGAGCTGCCGGCGCCCCGAGCCATCGCCCACCGCTACCAGGTGACCGGCCGGCTGAGACCGGGCGCGCTCGGCGCAGCGATGTCTGCGTACGCCGAGCTCCCGTCTGTCTTCTCCGCCTTTAACGCCGTCCCTCTTCCCCCCGCCCCCCAGGTGCAGAATTTGGGGCCCCCCACTGTGCCCGTCACTGTGACCTTTGAACTCCCCATCCGGGTCGAACTCGGCTTCATCTGGGACGTATCTGTGAACCTCAGCGGTGGGGTGAGTGGGACGGAGGAGAGTGGGGTCTAGGGGTTACAGCGGGGCGGGGGGGGCTGGGAGCCAGGACTCCTGGGTTCTCTCCTGGAATAACCTTCTCCATTGCCTGATAGGAACATGGGTTCACATGCACCCGGCCACTGACGCTCCGAATGGGGGCTGCCGCCCAGACCCCAAAGGAACCAGTGACAGTAAGATCAGAGCTGAGATGCAGCCACTTCTGGGGCTGGGCACACGGGGACCCCTCGCCCGGCGCTGGGACGCGGCCCCTCTGGGTGGGGGGGCGGGCTGGGCACACGGGGACCCCTCGCCCGGCGCTGGGACGCGGCCCCTCTGGGTGGGGGGGCGGGCTGGGCACACGGGGACCCCTCCCCCGGCGCTGGGACGTGGCCCCTCTGGGTGGGGGGGGAGGGCTGGGCACACAGGGACCCCTCGCCCGGCGCTGGGACGCAGCCCCTCTGGGTGGGGGGGGGAGCTGGGCACACGGGGACCCCTCGCCCGGTGCTGGGACAGGGTCCCTCTGGGTGGGGGGGGGCTGGGTACACGGGGACCCCTCGCCTGGCGCTGGGATGCGGCCCCTTGGGGTGGGGGGGGGGCTGGGCACACGGGGACCCCTTGCCCGGTGCTGGAACGTGGCCCCTCTGGGTGGCGGGGGGGCTTGGACACATGGGGACCCCTCGCCCGGCACTGGGACGCGGCCCCTCTGGGTGGGGGGGGCTGGGCACACGGGGACCCCTCGCCCGGCGCTGGGACGCGGCCCGTCTGGGTGGCGGGGGGGCCTGGACACACGGGGACCCCTCGCCCGGTGCTGGGACGCGGCCCGTCTGGGTGGCGGGGGGGCTGGGCACACAGGGACCCTTTGCCCAGCGCTGGGACGCGGCCCCTCTGGGTGGGGGGGGCTGGGCACACGGGGACCCCTCGCCCGGCGCTGGGACGCGGCCCCTCTGGGGAGGAGCGGCTGTTTCCCGGCGCTTTGGGACAGGCGGTGGAGTCTGACTCTGGTTCCCTCTGCTCCCAGCGCGGGTGCCTAGGGGCGTCTGTCTGCACCCGGGTCCGGTGTCAGGTGGCCTCCCTGGCCGGTGGAGAATCCCGCAGCTTTAACTTCTCCGGGGAGCTGCGTAGGCCGGAGGATGGAGCTCAGGTACGCCCGGCGGGGGGCGCCCGCTGCTGGCGCGATGGGGCCACGCCGCCCCCCGCTGTCCCCATAGCTTACCCCCCTCTCTCTGTCCGTCTGTCCTCAAGCTGGAAGCCCGCAAAGCCTGGCTCCGCAGCGAAGCAGCCGTCGGCATCGACGAGACCAAATACTTCCAGATCCAGCCAGAGGAATTCCAGTACAGCCAGGTACGGGGAGCCAGGACGCCTGGGTTCTCTCCTGGCTCTGGGAGGGAAGTGGGTCTAGTGGTTAGAGCGGGGGGCTGGGAGTCAGGACTCCTGGGTTCTCTCCCTGCTCTAGGAGGGGAGTGGGGTCTGGTGGGTTATGGCTGGGAGCCAGGACTCCTGGGTTCTCTCCTGGCTCTGGGAGGGAAGTGGGGTCTAGTTGTTAGAGCAAGGGGGGGCTGGGAGCCAGGACTCCTGGGTTCTCTCCCCTAACCATGTCTCTCCTCAGATCACCACGGAGGTGGAGTTAATTTCCCATTTCAATCCGGTCCCGGTGATTATCGGCAGCTGCATTGGGGGCGTCCTGCTTCTCGCCGTAATGGTCGGGCTCCTGTATAAGGTGCGTGTCCCCTCCCCAGCTCCTTGGCTGGCCTGACACCGGCCTGTCTGTCTGTCCATCCGTCCGTCAGCTGCCCTCCCTCTAACACCCCTCCCCCCACTCTTCTCTCTCCCCCAGTTCGGCTTCTTCAAGCGGAATCGGCCCATGGCCCCGGAGGAGACCCCAGGAGGGGAGACTGTGTCTGGGGGTCCGCAGGGAAACAACGCCCTGCCGGAGCCCCCCGCCACGCAGGGATCCACTGACCCCGAGGGGGTGTCGTGACACTGCGGCAGGGGGGGCTGGGAGCCAGGACTCCTGGGTTCTCTCCCCAGCTCTGGGAGGGGAGTGGGGTCTGGTGGGTAGAGCAGTGGGGGTTGGGAGCCAGGACTCCTGGGTTCTATCCTTGGCTCTGGGAAGGGAGTGGGGTCTAGTGGTTAGAGCCGGGGGGGGCGGCGGACTGGGAGCCAGGATTCCTGGGTTCTCTCCCCAGCCGTGGGAGGGGAATGTTCTCATTTCTGAAAGTGTCTTTTGTCTGATTATTTTGTTCCAGTTTCTGCTCTGCGTTTTTCTTTGTTTTTAAACCGGAGGAAAAAACCGGAGACAAAACTGCTTTGGTCACTAATTTCTACCATGAACTCCCGTTTCTATCACACTCGCGGCTTCGTTGGCACATTGGGGGCGATTACTCCGACCTCCCTTCGGCGCGCAGCGTTTGCCCAGAGGAGCTGCCAGGCCCGCCACCGGCCTCCGGCTTGGTTGTTATTTTATTGCGTAGCATAGGAGCTCGAAAGCATGAAAGGCCCCCGCAGATCCAGGCTGCGGGCTCTGCCCTGCCCCTCTCACGGCGAGCAGAGTGGGGTTCAGCTCCCCCAGAGCCAGCTCACGTCTAGCTGCGGCCCATTTAAGGTCGTCCCCCAAATTCTGCAGCAAGGTCCCATCTCAAGCGGCTCTAAAATCCACACGCCGCGTCAGATCGACCTGACCATTGCTGTGCTGGGAGGAGACGCCAGGTGGAATATGGGGTGCAAATTTGGGGTTGATTAGTCCAGGGGTTCAGGAGATACAGTCCCTCCCCCCAAATTGGTCTGCTCTGGATAGACTTTCGGGGGCAAATATGGGGCTGTAGTCTAGGGGGTTCAGATTGTTGCCCCACAAAAAGCCTTGGCCAGTAGTAGGCACTGGATAGCATTTGGGGTGCGAAGTTGGGGTTCAGTAATTCAGGGGTTCTGTAGATCCTGCCCCCCCTGAAACTGCCAGGCTGGTAGTAGGCACTGGATAGCATTTGGGGTGCAAATGTCAAGTTAGCTAATCAAGGGGGTCAGGAGATACAGCCCCTCCCCTGGCAAATGCCCCGTCTTTAAAATATTCGGGTTTCCCGTGTGTTTTCTCGGGACCATCCACCGGCAACGGGTCTCCCACGATTCGCCTGGGCCTGAGCCAGCCACTCTCCGCCGGAGCCGGCCCCGCTGGGCTTTCTCCCTGCCGTCCCCGCGGGCCGGGCACCGCGATTATGTCAGAGCCGCGGGGTGGCTGTGGGCAGCCGCGGAGCCGCGAACGTGGCAGCGCCCGACCGTCGCCCCTCCACCCCGAAATGGCAAGGTCATGAACCAGGCGCTGGCCTGCGGGTCCCGGGATCTGGCGGGGCCGCGGGTTGCCCGGTGTCCTGCCAGCCGGGGTCGAAGACGGGGTGGCCGGGGGCGCTGTGGAAGGGGAGCAGGCGAATCGGGGGCGTTGGGATGACCAGCTCCTCGGGCTGGAGCGGACGGTCTTCGTGAAACTCCCGCGTTTCACCTGCTTCCTGTCCGGCGAGGTCTCCAGCAGGGGATGGGCCGTGGCTGGGTCCAGGGTTAGACCCTCCTCTGCTGGGAAAGGCAGAGCGGGGGGCTGGAGGGGCCACGCTGGGTTTATGGGGCTGTTCCCCACCCTTGGCAGGGGCCATACGAATCCCGCCTTAGAGGCTGTCTCCCAGCAGAGCTCGCCCAGCAGGGTCCGGCTGGGATCGTGCTTGGAGGGGAGACCCCCCAGGGTGCTGCGGGGACTAGCGTGAGGGCAGACCCCGCCCCCGGCAGTGCAGCTGTTCCCCAGCTGCCCCGCCCCAGAGGTGGCTGCATCTCAGCGCCAGGTGAGCTGTCTCCATGAGATGTTATATGCAGCTGTTCCACAGCTGCCCCACCCCAGAGGTGGCTGCATCTCAGAGCCGGGTGAGCTGTCCCCATGTGGTGTTATACGCAGCTGTTCCCCAGCTGCTATGTCCCAGAGGTGGCTGCATCTCAGAGCCGGGTAAGCTGTCCCCATGTGATGTTATATACAGCTGTTCCCCAGCTGCCCCGCCCCAGAGGTGGGCTGCATCTCAGCGCCAGGTGAGCTGTCCCCATGTGATGTTATATGCAGCTGTTCCCCAGCTGCCCCACCCCAGAGGTGGCTGCATCGCAGCGACTTTGCTCCCCAAGTCCCCGCTTTGTGTCTCTCTGTTTGCAGTGGGTAGGACGGGGACTAACCCCGGGGCGTCTGTTTGGGATGCAGCCAGCAGCGGGCTGGGAGCAGTAGCGCCCCCTGCTGCAGGGGAGAGGCCGTGTGATGCGGAAATGTGCCCGGTGAACCACCCTGCCGCGAAGGAGCAGGAGTCCTGGCCTGATCCCCTGACTCCTGCTGCGATCGGTTACCCCGACGGGTCATTCAGCGGCACGGGGGCGGGGGGCAGCTGTATTGGGGAAGTCTGGTTTACCCGGGGAGAGCTTTTTATTCACACTGGTACCGGAGACTTGGCGGTGGGCAGGGGAGCTTTGATCCAGCCGGCTGGGAGCCGACCGACGCAGCGGAGCGAGGAAGGGGCCTGCCCCGGAGGCTGGTCCCCGGGTGATGCTGTGGCCCAAGTCACCTGGCAGAAGAGGGCACGGGCAGGGCAGGGACGCGGCAGGGCTGGGTTTGTGGTCGTGTCTTTGCAAGCCCTGGGTGCCTTTGCTCCTGACGTCCGTGACACGTTGATTCTGGGGGGCAGATTCCAGGGAACTGGGCCCGGACGCTTCCTTGGCTGGGGGCCAATAAGAGCTGAGACAATATTCCCTCTACTGTGACGAAGTGGGACTTTTCGGTCGTATTTCTCTGATGCCGCTGCATGCCTCAGTTTCCCTCTGGACTTTGCACGGCTGGCCAGTGGTCGCAATGAGAGTTAAAAAGCTGAGGCAGGAGCCGCGAGGGGGGCGTGGAGTAGCCGAAACCAGCCCAGGGCGAGGGAGGAACCGGAGAACCCAAAGGGAGCCCAGCGGCTGAACGGGTGGCACCTCCCCGTGGGACGTGCCGGCAGGGCCGAGCGCGTGACCCCAGCGTGGGTCGGCAGGAAGGGGAGAAGGGCTGGCTTCTGAGAGACCCAGCCGCTGTTACCCGGGGGGCTGGGGACAGGCTGGGACACCACGGATGTCGCCTCCAGGGGGAAGCAGGCCTGAAAGGCTCCGAAATCGGGTCTCGCTCTGGGTGGGGGCAAGAGGGGGTGGAGATGAAAGGAGGGGTCGCGGGAGGAGACAGAGATAACAGGGGGAGGTGAATGGGAGCAGCGGTAGTGAACGTGCAAGTGAATAATGAACCCCAAAGCACTAAATGGACCCCGGCTGAGATCAGGGCCCTTATTGTGCAGTGACGGGGACAGAACCCAGGAGTCCTGGCTCCCAGGCCCCCCTGCTCTAACCACTAGACCCCACTCCCCTTCCAGAGCGGGCGAGAGAAACCAGGAGTCCTGGCTCCCAGCCCCCCTCCTCTAACCCACCAGCCCCCGCTCCCCTCCCAGAGCCGGGATAGAACCCAGGAGTCCTGGTTCCCAGCCCCCCCCAGCTCTAACCCACTGACTCTGGCCTCAGCAGCATGCAGTGGCAGGGAGTTCCCCAGGACACGCTCATGCGGCCCAGGGGAGGCTTCCTCCAGTGCCCCCTCGTTCAGGTGTCCCAGGAGAGGGAGAACAGCAGCCGCCCCCCCATCTGTCTTTTCTATTCCATCCGTTTGTGGAGAATGCTGGGGCGGGGAAACTAGCGTTTTAGGAACACTAGGCGTGACTCAGTTTCCCCACCCACTGTGTACGGCTACCCACGAGGGTACGTTCTTCTCTGGGGCCAGGGCTCGGTGCTGGAAGCCTGGACACAGGCGCAGCTGGGTATGAATGACCGATCAGAGCTCCCCAACACGTGAGTGACGATTACGGGAGACTCGGGGCCACGGACATCAGGAAACCCTCGGCCACTGGGGCAGCTGCTTCCGCCTCTGTCGCCGGCCCGGGGCGTTCCCGAGTCACAGCCCTGCGGAGCAGGAGACGACTCAGTGTCCTGCATGGCCACTGCCCCCACGGCGGATCGTCCGGCACCCCCACGATTTCCCACAGGCCGTCAGCAAGCCGGTTTCCACAGGGCGATCGCCGTTGGTGTCTCCACTGCGCGGGCCCCTCTCGCGTTGGCGTCCCCGTGCAGGACGGCTGGGGGGGAGCCCGTTGCCCAGTCCGGGCCCGTGAGCCCCCCAAAGCTCTGTGGCTGCGGCTCGTGGGCCCAAGCCGGCCCACCGCTGCCATGGGGCCCGTCAGGGCTTGTTCCTCGGGCTCCGTCCGCAGCTGCTCCGGGGATGCCAAGAGCACCCTTGAATTCTTTTCATTGTGTCCCTCAGCCAATTGCCCTCGAAGGGAACCCCGCGTCCCCCTGTGTCGGGGCTCACCCTGCAGGGCTGCGAACCCCAGGGGCTCGCCCGCCCGGGATCTGCCACGTAACGGTCACGGGAGCAGGGAAGGGGCTGCGCGGGATCCAAGCTGCTTGTGGAGATGGTGGCCACCGAAAAGTACCGCCCGGGTTGGGGCAGCTGTCGAAAAGAGGTGTGAAAATGATGGGGGGGGGGGATGCTTATGTGGCGATCATTACAGCAAACGGGAAAACTCTACCCCCTTTGGTGGCCATCGTGGATTTCAAAATTGAGCAACGGCATCTGGGTTTGTGCTCGTACAATCAATCCACCTTTCATGTGGACTGCTGGCAGCTGGTGGCCCTCAGGGCCCTCACAGACTATCCTGAGGCCACAGCTGCTCCCTCAGTTCCATACAGACATGACGAAAAGGGAACACGGCAGAGTGGGCCCATCCCGGGACTGGCCGCTCCCATACTCCGGGCAAGGGAGATGCTCTCCTGATGGGCAGTGACCTCCGTGAAACAGTGGATCGCACTCCCTCAGATGGGACCCACCATCAGATGGAGGTACTAGGGGCTGAGCATATCACATGCCCTGAGGAAGCTGTTCCAGACAGACAGAGGGGGCTTCCGGATCTCAATCTGGAGCTGAGAAGAGGTTGCAAAGAAGAGGCCTGTGTTGCCAACTCTGTTTTTCTTAAAGCCCCAGCTCATGGAGTCATGTGATCATGGGAGAATCTCCCTTTCCTCCCACTCCCTAACTAAAAGCTACATTTCTAGTCATCCGAGATGTGGAGAAGAAATTGAAAATGTGACCCCGAAAGGCTCAAAATCCAGAAGGTAAATAAAAAGAGCCCCAAATGTATTATTTTTAAACCGTCTGCTGTTAAGCCGATCTCATGACATTTGAGTTAGGTACAAGCTGAGATCACAGCGGGAAATTTTATTCACTCAAGGAGGTGTCATGCCAAGGAGTTCAATAAATACCCCCACAATAGTGGCTCAGAGCAAGGGGCTTTCAAAGCGCAGGGACTTGCACGAGTGTAAGTTCATAGATTCCAAGTCCAGAAGGGACCCTTCCCCCCATCCCCATGATCATCTAGTCTGAGCTCCTGGATCACACAGGCCAGAGAACAGCTGTCCTTTAATTCCTGGTTGAACTGGAGCAGAGCTTTTAGAAAAACATCCCGTCTTGATTTAAAACCTGCCAGCGAAGGAGAATCCACCACAGCCCTTGGTAAGTTGCTCCAATGGTGAGTTCCCCTCACTGCTATAACTTTGTGCCTTATTCCCAGGCTGAATTTGTCTAGCTCCAACTTCCAGCCACTGGCTCGTGTCAGACCTTTCCCTGCCAGATTGAAGAGTCATCTATTATCAATTTCCTGTTCCCCATTCCAGGACATATAGGCTGGGATCAAGTCACCCTGTAGCCTTCTCTGTTAAATTAAATAGATCGAGCTCCTGGAGTCTCTCACTCTAAGGCAGGTTTCTAATCCTTGAATCATTCTCGTGGCTCTTCTCTGACCCCTCTCCAGTTTATCAACAGCCTGTTTGACTGAAGGGCACCAGAATTGGTCTCAGCATTTGAGGAGCAGTCGCAAAAGGGACAAATCCAAAGGGAGAATCACCCTTCTGCTTGAGTATCAGTGGGTAGCCGGGTCAGTCTGTATCCACAAAAACAACAAGGAGTCCGTTGGCACCTTAAAGACTAGCAGATTTATTTGGGCGTAAGCTTTCGTAGGTAAAAAACCCACTTCTTCAGATGCATGGAGTGAGAGTTACAGATACAGGCATTATACACTGACACATGAAGGGAAGGGAGTTACCTCACAAGTGGAGAACCAGTGCTGACAGGGCCACTTCAATCAGGGTGGATGTGGTCCACTCCCAACAATAGATGAGGGGGTGTCAATTCCAGGAGAGGCAAAGCTGCTTCTGTAAGGAGCCAGCCACTCCCCATCCCTATTCAAGCCCAAATTAATGGTGTTAAATTTGCAAATGAATTTTAGTTCTGCAGTTTCTCTTTGAAGTCTGTTTCTGAAGTTTTTTTGTTCAAGGATGGCTACTTTCAAATCTGTTATTGAATGTCCAGGAAGATTGAAGTGTTCTCCCAATGGCTTTTGTGTGTTACCATTCCTGATGTCCGATTTGTGTCCATTTATTCTTTTACGTAGGGACTGTCCGGTTTGGCCAATGTACATGGCAGAGGGGCATTGCTGGCACATGATGGCATAGATCCCATTGGTAGACGTGCAGGTGAATGAGCCTCTGATCGTGTGGCTGATGTGGTGGGGTCCTCTGATGGTGTGGCTACAGTAGATATGGACACAGAGAAGGCAACGAGGTTTGCTACAGGGATTGGTTCCTGGGTTAGTGGTTCTGGTGTGTGGTGTGTGGTTGCTGGTGAGTATTTGCTTCAGATTGAGGGGCTGTCTGTAAGCAAGGACTGGCCTGTCTCCCAAGGTCTGGGAGGGTGAGGGATCATTTTCCAGGATAGGTTGTAGATCGTTGATAATGTGCTGGAGAAGTTTTAGCTGGGGGCTGAAGGTGACGGCTAGTGGCGTTCTGTTATTTTCCTTGTTGGGCCTGTCCTGGAGTAGGTGATTTCTGGGTACCCGTCTCACTCTGTCAATCTGTTTCTTCACTTCAGCATTTGGGTATCGTAGTTGTAAGAATGCTTGATAGAGATCTTGTAGGTGTTTGTCTCTGTCTGAGGGGTTGGAGCAAATGCGGGTTGTATCTTAGGGCTTGGCTGTAGACAATGGATCGTGTGGTGTGGTCAGGGTGAAAGCTGGAGGCATGTAGGTAGGAATAGCAGTCAGTAGGTTTCCGGTATAGGGTGGTGTTTATGTGACCATCGCTTATTGCACTGTAGTGTCCAGGAAGTGGATCTCCTGTGTGGACTGGTCCAGGCTGAGGTTGATGGTGGGATGGAAATTGTTGAAATCATGGTGGAATTCCTCAAGGGCTTCTTTTCCTTGGGTCCAGACGATGAAGATGTCATCAATGTAGCGCAAGTAAAGTAGGGGCGTTAGGGGACGAGAGCTGAGGAAGCGTTGTTCTAAATCAGCCATAAAAATGTCGGCATCCTGTGGGGCCAGGCGGGTACCCGTCGCAGGTCTACCCTCAAGTCAGCAGCACTGCTATGGGTACCCGCATGGCCCCACATTATGCCAAGAGCTATGGGTCCTCCTACTCGAGACTCACTTGATTTCCTCTAAGTAGTAATTTTGCACACCTGACTAATTCTGTGGGCCATAACGTCACCGATTTTAATTTACAAAATTTCATTAACCCCTTGCTTTCCTGGACAGCACATTCAGCCTTACTGTGGGCAAATTCTCCGCTCAGGGTCCAGCCATTAGGAGTAATCCAGCCACACTTCCCGGCCACAGAGCAGGGGCCGCCCAGCACTGCAGTTGCTACCGCAGCGAAGCTGTAGTCGTTCCCCGGCCCCTAACGCATCCCTTTAGTGCAGACGAAGAGGGAGATCTGGGACCAGAAGTGGCAGCTGAGAGCCATGGCGCAGCAGCGAGAGCAGGAGCAAGGCCAGAAACAAAGTATTACGGTCGTGCCTATTAGCCCCAGTCATGGGCCAGGCCCCCACTGGGCCAGGAGCCAGACTGTATATATTAGGTGTAGTACGGTAGGTGTAATACGGTAATACCCAATCGTGGCCGAGGACCCCAAGGTGCCAGGCATTTGTATGAAATCGGGGTGTCAGGAGAGTCCGAGTGACTCCTCATCAGACGCCTTCAGAAAACCTCGTCAGGGAGATCCAGTCTGGGACAGCAGGGGGAACGGATCCGCCACGAGTCGGGGGCCCCCCCCCGGGGCAAGTAGGGGTGCAAGCAGGAGAATGTCAAGGAGGCGACAGGGGTCTCCCGCTGGCTCTCTAGGGCCGGGCGTGGGGCGGCTGTGAAGAGGAGAGAGGAGCCTGCGGAGTGGGTAGAAGTGGCGCTCAGCAAGGACTGTCGGCCTCAGCCCACGGTGAACCAGGAGGGACCCAGCCGAAGTCACTGAGCCCAACTCTCCTAGGCCGTGGGCTGGGAAATGACCCCGCTGCAGGCAACAGGGCGTCCCGGTCAGGCCTGAGGGGGAAATGACCTGCCAGAGTTAATGATTCCCCTCATGCCGGGACTTCCCGTAAGGAGAAAGTGAAAGCGAAGGCACGGCCGGGCGTGGGGAGGGGGGAAAGGAGGAGGGGAGGGAGAAGGGACGAGAGACGATCTTTCTGTGCAAGGGTGCCGCAGGTGGGGTTTAACCACTAAACAGGGGCGTCTCGAGCAGGAGCAGAGAGGTGATTCTCCCTGTGGACATAGCCACCGACTCCGTGGGTGCTCTGGGGCTGGAGCACCCACAGGGAAAAATTAGCGGGTGCTCCACACCCACCGGCAGCCAAGCTCCCCCCTCCTCATCTCCTTCTCCCCGTCCCCCGAGCGCGCCACGTCCCCCCTACTCCCACTCCCTCCCAGTGCTTCCCGGCCCCCCCTTGTCGCTGAACTGCTGTTTGGCAGCGCTTAGGACTTTCCGGGAGGAGCGGGGATGCGGTGCACGCAGGGGAGGAGGCGGAGAAGGGGTGGGGCAGGGGTGGGGACTTGGGGGAAGAGGGTGGAATGGGGGCAGGGTCAGGGGCAGGATCGAGCACCCACCAGGCAGAGGGGATGTCGGCGCCTATGCCTATGGATTGGGCCCTTTTGCGACCACTGCTGGAATCCTGAGTCCAGTTGGCACGACATCTCGTTGAGTGAACAAAATTTCCCGCTGTGATCTCAGCTTGAACCTAACTAAAATGTCATGAGATCGGCTTAACAGCAGACCGTTTAAAAATAATACATTTGGGGCTCTTTTTATTTACCTTCTGGATTTTAAGCCTTTCGGGGTCACGTTTTCAATTTCTTCTCCACATCTCAGATGACTAGAAATGTAGCTTTTAGTTAGGGAGTGGGAGGAAAGGGAGATTCTCCCATGATCACATGACTCCATGAGCTGGGGCTTTAAGAAAAACAGAGTTGGCAACACAGGCCTCTTCTTTGCAACCTCTTCTCAGCTCCAGATTGAGATCCGGAAGCCCCCTCTGTCTGTCTGGAACAGCTTCCTCAGGGCATGTGATATGCTCAGGCCCTAGTACCTCCATCTGACGGTGGGTCCCATCTGAGGGAGTGCGATCCACCGTTTCACGGAGGTCACTGCCCATCAGGAGAGCATCTCCCTTGCCTGGAGTATGGGAGCGGCCAGTCCTGAGATGGGCCCACTCTGCGGTGTTTCCTTTTCGTCATGTCTGTATGGAATTGAGGCAGCAGCTGTGGCCTCAAAATATTCTGTGTGGGCCCTGAGGGCCACCAGCTGCCAACATTTCACATGAAACGTGGATTGATTGTGGGAGAACAAACATTCTTGCTTACGTGGTACCAGCCTTTGGCTAAATAACTCCAAGGTTCAATGCTGATATGATTGTCAGTTCCGGGAATGGGTCTCACCTTGTTAATTGCACATGTGCAAAAGAGAATGACTGGAATAAAATTGTTAACGATTAAATCAATGATTAACCGGGACGTGTGTGGTGTTCCCCTGGTGTTTCTGGATGGGTGATCTGGTTTCTGAAGGCATCTGATGAGGAGTCACTCTGAATCTCCTGCTGCCTCCATGTCATACAAATGCCTGGCAACATGCGGGTCCTCGGCCGTGATTGGGTACCACCGTACTAGTCCTCACATATAGAGTATGGTTCCTGGCACAATGGGGGCCTGGTCCATGAGGGGGCTAACGGGCAGTACCGTAATACACCTAATAAATAATGTACAGTGCCTGGCACACTGGTGGCCTGGGCCTTAATGTCTCTTTGTAATCTCTACTGTGTCCTTATACTACAGCTGCCCAGGTTCTTGGTGGAAACGGAAGTCTTTAAGCACCATCCGTGAGGGTTTTCCCCACCAGTGTCAAGAAAACAGCCCTTGTTTATCAGTATCTTCCATAGCTTTGAACATCTGCATAAAAATATGGCTCAGTCTCTGAGTACATGTTGCAAAATCTTCCTCTTTTTTATTAAATTGGAAACTGTGTGTACGGCCAAATGCAGCCATTTTATCTTTACTCTCCCTCCTGGTGATGTATTGAACCTCGTCCTTGTATGTTCACGGCGCACACAGAGACGGTAGATCAGCACAGAAATACCGTGGGAAGACTGCAGCATCGCCCGACTTTCCTGCTTAGAATCCACAGCGATAACCCAGAATAACCAAACACAGGCAGAGAGAAAACAGGCTGCTCCCGAAGGCAGGGAGACACAGATCACCCCGTCCTGCTTTAAACTGGCTCTTCCCAGACTGACTCTGAACAGACGCTTTGCTGGCAGCACCCCCAGCCTTCAAACAGGACCAGAGAACCCCCAGCCCCCGCCCAGCCCCCTGCTCTCTTAAAAGTGATAGGCTGCAATTCCAACACAGTCCTTAGCACCCCACATTGGGGCCCCAGGAAAGGGGAGGTGGGAGCTCTAACCTCCTGCTGGGGGGGACCATGGCTTTGTTTCTGGCCTTGCTCCTGCTCTCGCTGCTGCGCCATGGCTCTCAGCTGCCACTTCTGGTCCCAGATCTCCCTCTTCATCTCACCCACCTCAGCAGTAGCTTCTTCTTCCTTGTCTGCCCACCTTCCCCAGCAGCCCTCGGTTCTTCTCCTCCAGCCACCCCTGGGTTTCCTCTCAAGCCTCCAGCCACTTAGGGACATCTCCCACCTGTTCCAGGAGATTAGCCTGGTCGGCCTGGGTCTTCTCCTGGCCTCCCTACAGACTATGGGGAAAGAAAAAAGGAGCTAGTGAGAGCCTGGAGTATGGGAGCGGCCAGTTCTGAGATGGGCCCACTCTGCCGTGTTCCCTTTTTGTCATGTCTGTATAGAATTGAGGCAGCAGCTGTGGCCTCAGGATAGTCTGTGGGGGCTCTGAGGGCCGCCAGCTGCCAACCTGTCACATGAAACATGGATTGATTGTACGAGAAAAAAGAGTTACGTACCTTTTGTAACTGTTGTTCTGAGATGTGTTGCTCAGATCTATCCCAGTTAGGTGTGCGCACGCCGCGTGCATGGTTGTCGGAAACTTTTCCTGTCAGGCCGGCTGTGGAGCCCCCTGGCCATCAAAGGGAAGGTCCTGTTGGGTCTGCTTGACCTCTGGGGGAAGACCAGAGGACTGGAGCCAGGCATTGCACCTCATTGCAATCCCGGACGCCAGAGTATGCACCGCCAAGTCCGTGGCATCAAGGGAGCCCTGGAGGGAAGTCCGGGCCAGAGCATGGTCACGGGGATTGCCCCTCCGCAGGGGCTGGCTACTGGCTTAATCTCCTCCAGCCTCCTCCTGGCTCCGACACTGGAGCTCTGGCTCCAAGTTCCCAGCTCCCAGGCATCTCCCCCACCAGCTCCCTCTCCCCCAGCTCTCCTGGCCTGCTTTCCCTCCACCCTTATGGAGACCCACCCCCTCCCCAGCTGGGTTTGATCCCTAGTTCTGCCTACACCCCACCAGGTGCCACCCGGGGACCTAATGGGGCTCAGGTTCCCAGTAACCCCTGGTTAACAGTGTGGGGTTTATACACCTAGACCACAACAGCGAGACTATCTCTGGTGGCAGCGAGGAAACTGTTTCAGTATAGACTGAGCGTTACCAGTGCTGTGCTGTCTGCCTGAGTCTGCAGGCAGCCTGGGCTGTTAGCTCTGTGAGGTGGGAATGGCCTTATTCAGCACATTTGTGTGTTAACTCTGAAACATAATGACGACTGTTTCACTGTCAATGTGATTAGCTGCTTCACTGCTGGTCATCTGAGCAGGGGCACCCAGCCAACCTGCCCAACCATCCTAGCTGAATGTAGGGGCTAAAGCAGGGATGGGGTCAGGTAGTTAGTAACTGACAAGGGTGGGGAATGAGGAATTCAAACCCATCCCCCAAATGCCCCCCCCCCGGGTCCTCCCGCTGAAACAGCCAATTAACCCAGTGAACATCAGACTTGCTCACTCCTGTCCCTTCCGCCCGAGTCCCCCTCGCGTTCTCTCTCTCTCTCTGGTTCCCGTTTTCTCTCTCTCGGGTTTTCTCCCTGTTGTTCTTTGAGAAGAGTTGCAGTTCCCCCCCGATGTTATTAAAACACAGACACGGGCCCTTCTCCCCCCCGGGCTCTTTCATCTCCCCACAATCCTCACCCTGCATGATTCAAAAGCACGTGACCATCAGCAAACCCTGCCCCAGAGTATGTTGGGCCGTGTCCTTTGCCTCAGTTTCCCCCCTTGAGGTGGGACAGTCGGACAAACAAATGCCCCTTAACACATCCCTCCCCTCTCCCTTGCCGCACCCCACTCACAGTTAGCTAGCGAAGGCTGAGAGTTGTCATCACGGGGGGCTCACCTCCCTCCCCGGGGCGCGGGGGGCTTGAGCAAGAACTCTGATACTGCTGGCCAACGCTGCTGCTGGCCACCATCCCTCGGCCACCTTCTCTCTGCCGAATCTCCACTGCTGCGACATCACCTTCCCAGGGGCTGCCGCTTGCTTCAGCTCTCGGTTACTTCAGCAGCGGGGCCCTTTCGCTGTCCCCAGACCAGGCCTAAGGCCCAGCCCCTGGACTGGCCAGCTACCAACACCCGTCCCCTCCCCTTCTCCTCTTCCCTGAGCATTGGCCCCTCTATCCCTTCCTAGCAAGTAAGGTTCAGGTGAGGGTGACCCGGTCGATCAGGGCCTGCGAAGCACAGGCCTGCTGCCCTTTGCTCGTACAGTCAGGCTAACAGCCCTTTACTGCCCTGCATTCGATACCAGAGTGATCTGTAACCCAGCGCCAGCCGCAGTCCATCACTTGGGCCATGCACAGAGGCGGAGAAGGCATGTTTCTGCAAACACGGTCTGCTCCTGAAGCTTTCTCCTGCAGCTCGTCACTCGATGCCAGGGGAGAGCGCGTTCAGCCCCTGCTGGGAGTTATAACACATGTCCGTAGACGCCCTGCATTACTTTCAAAGGGTCCCTCCACTGGGTGCGTGTGCTGTCCGTACGGTCGGGGAAAGAGCAGGGGGAACGATTCCACACACTCGCATTACTGAGTTCGTTTTCTCTTCGCTCCCTAGGTTCAACTGCAGGACAGAACTTTTCAGCTTCCCAGGTACAGGGGACTAAATACCGAGAAAAACGATACGAACAGGATTTTGGTTGGCGTGTAGACACATTGTGAGAGTTTAACACCATTGCATGTTAATATTTACTAACACCTGGCAGCGGAGGCCCTGCAGCCAGGGCACTGCCAGCCAGGCGCCAACGTGGGGATGTTGGAAAGCTAGAACGAGGAGTCGGGGATGACAAGAGGGTGGGATGCTCTGTAGCTCTAAGTAGCGCCTTGGTACCCTCATTGTGATAGGATGCTGATGATACGTTTGGCACAGCGCACGCCTTGTGAGGGAGCATTTTGTAAGTCTTGGACACTAAGACCCCGTTGGGTTGTGCGTGCTGTCATGGTATGGGGAGTTGTGAAGCTTTGCTGTGTGTGTGTGTTACTGAAATATGTGGTGAGGCTGGGAACACCCACAACCAGCCTTTCGGTTACAGCAATAGCCAGAGGGCGTTAATAGCTCGTCGACACACAATTCACTATCCTAGAGACTTCTCGGAGGAGGCACGTACGCCCTGGGGGCCAGCCATCCCACGTCACAGCAAAGATCTTTCCAGCAAGCTGGAAGAACCTATGAAAGTGTTAAGAAAAGTTAGCACATGTGACTCCATTTTGGTTTGGGGCCCACCACTGTCTAAATGCCAGCACATCATACACCAGGAGGAGTAATCCTTAGATACCGAATCCGTGTGAAAATCCTCCTCCTTGTCTCCAGCCTGCCTTGATTTGCAGTATCTGGTTTTTGTCAGCCTCTAACTCCCTGTCTCTTGGCCTTGATGTGAGGCCTCCCATCCTGATAATAAAAGTTACTGATGCATGGCTTTAGGACCATGCTGTATAATTAACACACTGGTATAGCACGAGGAATGCACCAAGCAGGGATAGGTGGTAGATAAGACAAGGGTTTGTTTATTGGCTAAGGTTTCCGATGCACGAGGGCAACATGCTTTGCTAAAAAGTATATAACCTTTGTATAATCTGTATTCAGGGTCCCCTCCTGGCTAGCAGGGGAGCACCACGCTCGAGCGTAATAAACTTAGTGTCTTTTGGGAACTCTGCAGTTGTGGACTTTATTTCTGTGCCTCAGCCTAGATTCGAACTGTGCGTGTCCTACCAGGTGTAATTCGTAGCACATGTGTGCGTGTCCTATCAGGTGTAATTCGTAGCACTTGTGTGCGTGTCCTACCAGGTGTAATTCGTAGCACAAGTGTGCGTGTCCTATCAGGTGTAATTCGTAACAGAAAGAGAGGCGGTGACAACCTCCCTTGACCTCTTCTCTCCCCCCTCCCCAAACTCAACACCTGGAAGAACATCTGGAGGACAAAGACTTTGCACTGGCAAAGTTTGGTCCCAGGCTGGCAGGCAGTCCCAGCCCGTGTATTGAGGAGAGAGTACCATCTGTGGGGGAGACATTGTTTGCAAAAAACTCTTGCTTAGAGTAAAAGTTTAGGATTTAGAATGTGTGTTTACTTTTCATTTACTTAAGGTGACCTTTATGTCGACCTCTTATAATCACTTACAATCTGTCCTTCTGTCGTGAATAAACCTGTTTTATTTTTTACCTACAACAGTGTGTTTTGGTTGACGTGCTTGGGGGAATCTCAACTCAGGTTAACAAGGGCTAGTGCACCTCCACTATCTTTTTGTCGGAACGGCAAACTAGGTAATGAGCGCACAGCGATCAGGCTTCTGACCAGGGCAGGATGGTACAGCTCTGGGGTCCTAGGCTGGGGAGCTGGGGGGAATTGGCTGGAGCCCCTCTCTTGTTCATAAGTGGCTGGGAGATCATTCATGTAACCCAGCTGGGTGTGTCCCTGCCGACGGATGGCTGTGTAAGCGCAGGGATTTACAATGGAGATTTACGACGTGACATCAGCATCACAGTGTGAGGGGCAGCCCAGGTTGGTGGGGGAGAGAGCTCAGCAGTGCCACGGTCCAGGTTGCACCCCGGGCACCCCGTCACAGAGGGCTCTTGAGTAGAAGGCCTTGGTTTACAGCTGCGTACACATGTCTACAGCAGCACAAGGGTTAAACTGAGGAAGGGTTTGGCAGACCCTGGATTCCCAGGGATCTGGATGGAGAAACTGAGTCACAACTCAGGATTCTGGGAAATTACAGCAAATATTTTTCTTTATTGAGCAAAGTAAAATAAAATCCTCAGAGAAGCAGAAGCCCTGGGCTGAAGCTCAGTAGCCACCGGGCAGCCAGGGGCAACAGCAGTTTGCAGACAGCGGTATTGAAGAGATACAGCAGGTTGGTGGGACAGAGGGCTCAGCGGGTCTCTGCTGGGATAACGCTTGATGTACATCGGTGTGTGTGAGAGCAGACTTCACCCCTCCCCAACAAGCCTGTCCCTTCATTTATGCTCTGGGTGGGCGTTTTAGGGGCACTTTGCACAGGTGAGAATGAGAACACCAGGTGCAATCTGGATCCACTCCTGGGTTCTGTCCGAGCTCTGGGAGGGGAGTGGGGTCTAGTGGGTTAGAGCAGGGGGGGCTGGGAGCCAGGACTCCTGGGTTCTATCCTCCGCTCTGAGCGGAGTAACCTAGCTATTGTAATTAGTAAATATTCTTTATCCTAGTCAAGACAAACCCATTGGAGGATGGGGCTTTTGGGGAGTGGGTTGCTGAAGGGAAACCCCTCCAATAGCTCTGGGAAGGAGGGTGAATATACCGTAGCGAGTGAGTATCTCATGGTCTAAGCTTGCTGCTTTTTCACTGCCCCTTCCCAACCCCCCCGGCCTGTCTCAGCTAAGCGTGCCGGCTTTGCCTGGTCGCTGGGTGAGGTTAGTGTGGCTCTCAGAACAGTGCCGTGAAGCTAGCTAGCCCGCGGTATATGCTGGTAGCCCCAAGGCTGGGATGGCTTTGGTCCCCACCCCCACTAGTAAATCAGCCACTCACAGGATTTTAAGGGGCTGGGCGTTGCCCCCATTGTCATGCCAGCAGGGGTCGAAGAAGGGGTAGACGGGGGCGTTCTTGAAGGCAGCGTTGTAGAAGGAGTACAGGGGGATCAAATTATCGGGGTCACCGGCGTTGTAGAAGATCACTTCCCCGCCCGTGTAATCGAGATAGACCCCGATGGTCTCAGGGTGGGGGCTACAGTCAAAGGGCATCTGGTTGGTGTCAAACGCCCAGTATGGCTTCCCAGCCTTCTCCTTGTTGTAGCCCATCAGCCAGTAGCCCTCGGCACAGACCTCCTCAGACCATGGCCACCAGGATTTCCTCTGGATCAATCTTCCCCGTCTCTCCGCTCGGTCCGAAACGACGCCCAGGTTCCAGCGCGGCTTCTGGCCCACAAACACCTCCCAGTAGTGCCGCCCGGAGCTGAAGCTCTGCCGGGCCACCACGCAGTTGGCCGTGTCGAATTGGTTGCGGCTGCAGCTGACGTTCTTCTTGAAACTCCCGCATTTCACCTCCTTCCCGTCCGCTGAGATCTCCAGCTCGGGATGGGCCGTGTCTGGGTCCAGGGTTAGATCCTCCTTCTCCAGTGCGAAAGGCAGAGGGGGTCAGGGGAAGGGTATTATTCTGCAGATTTATGGCTCTTCCCATCACAGCCATCACCTGATATTGATTTTTGGGGTTGGGTCACACATTTCCCACCCCTGCTGTGAGCCCAGCCCATCTCACGCTAAGCAGAAGTGGGCCGGGTCGCGGTTTGGAGGGGAGATCTCCCTGGAAAGCACCGGGAGGGACTCTGCCATTGGACTCAGCGTGGTGGTAAGGGGCGCAAAGCTGCAGGGAGGTAGGGGTGCCCATTAGGGAGCGCTCTCCCCTCAATGTCAGCCCACACTTTTCTCCCTCTGTGCCAAGGACAGGATCAGGACCCAATACCCCCCTGCTCCATCCCCACCCCTACCCCACTACTCCTCTCCGCCCTCCTTCCCTGCCCTTCTAACCCCTCCCTCCTTGCCCCTCCCCCCTGCTCCATCCTCGCCCCTCCCCACTGCTCCTCTCCGCCCCCTCTCCTGGGTCCTGCCCCCTCCCCCCTCTTCTCTTATCCAGACCCCCAGATCCCTCCCTCTCTTCATGGGCACCATGAATTCTCTCATTTCGTAGCTTTCGAGGGCTGGACTCTGCAGCCCTAGAATTACGGCTTTCGGGGTTGTAAGAAGTGACACGAAGTGATAATTAGAAACGATCCTTCCTTGTCCCTGGCAGGGCCCCAGTGAGGAGCACGTGACAAACGCTGCGGTACCTTTGATCTGCTTCGGCGCTGTACTTGTCATAGCCCTGGTGGTGGTGGTGGTCTGCATTGCCGTAAGTACCTACTCGCCGGTCTGGACTCTGCAGCGCCGAGCCAGAGAGACGAGGCTGAAAGCATCTGAGACAGCCCAGCCTCCACCCAGACCCGCAGCCCCCGCCAGCCCAGCCCTGCCGGTGCCCCTCACTCCCGACCCGCAGCCCCCTGCCAGCCCGGCCGTGCCCCCCCCCCAGCTCTGCCGGTGCCCCTCACTCCCGACCCGCAGCCCCCTGCCAGCCCGGCCGTGCCCCCCCCCAGCTCTGCCGGTGCCCTTCACTCCTGACCCGCAGCCTCCTGCGAGCCCAGCCCTGACCCCCACGCCCCCCCAGCTCTGCCGGTGCCCCTCACTCCCGACCTGCAGCCCTCTGTCCCCCCTCTCTAGGCTTTTCTCAGGGCTAATCTCCCAGGGCTTTTGTCTCTGTGTCTGGTACCTCCTTGTTCCTGAATGTCTCAGGTTCTGTCTCCGGATTGAAACTTTTCCCAGCAGTGTGTCAGTGTGAACGCAGCCCCATTCAGAGCTCTCTGACCCCGGCTAAATCTGTCCACTTCCTATGTGGCAAACGGTCCTGGTTTTCACTGTGAAAATCTGGTCACCCTGCCACAGAGGGAAGAAGAAACTTTGTCAGCCCAATTGCAGAGTCTTCCATGAGAATAAAACACTAAAGATGATGGAAAATGTCATTTTACTTTTGCTAATGGAATTCCTCTCTCTTCCTCTGCCCGCCACGCCAACGGGGTGTGAATTCAAGAATTCCACGAACTGCCAAAGTCATGGAAACAAGTCCCAAAATCCACCTCCAGACTCTAACCGCAGCTTCAACTCTGACCCGCCCCGAGACTCATCCAGCTCTGGCAATAGCCAAGTTCAAAACAGAAAAAAAAATTCACAGGCGGAGAGAAAGTTGGAAAAGGAAACTACGAAAGAGGAAAGGGCGTGTGCGGTAAGTGCTTTGTTTTGTAGGGTCGAAGTAACAGCACATCCGTGGCCAGGTTAATCAGCAATGCCCTCAGCTGCCTCTCTAATGGGGGTCTGTTGCTTCTTCCCTCCCCCTGCTCCAATTCCAGTTTTGTTTTTTTTTGCCAGATGATGGCAGATGCAATATAAGCCCCTGCCTAGATCTCTGGCTCCTGGAGTCATGTGATGAGATTGGAACCTCAACCCTCATTAAAAATGACTCACTGTCCAAAAAACTTGGTGAAGGCAGAGTTAAGGTGGCCCAATGCTGCCTCGTGTCCTTCGCAAACATGGGGAGTGGCTGAATTTAAACCTCCGGAAACCAGGAAATGTAAACTGTGACACCCTTAACTCTGCCCCTCTCACAGCCCCCCATGTGGGAATAGGGATATGCGGGGGTCTTGCCCTTTCTGGAGGGAGGTCTGAGCCCCTCTCCTTTCTCCCCATGTGAGCCTGGATCTGAGGAAGCCCTGCCCTTCTGGGGGCCGGGGGGAGCCGAGAACAGGCCTGCTGGGAGCATGCCACAAGAACAAACTGCTGAGACTGGGGTGGGGAGCTGAGAACGGGCAACCTGACCCACATTACAGGCTCTCCCGCACTGGGGAGGGGAACACCACTGCAGGGATTGGAGCGGTTCACACATCTCAGAGCCGTTGTTTCAGGCTATATCATCTCCTTGGGTTGTTGCAACCCCTCCCAGCTTGGTATCGTCCGCAAACTTTATCAGTGTACTCTCTATGCCATTGTCTAAATCAGTGAGGAATATCGTGACCAGAACCAGACCCAGAACTGATCCCTGCAGGACCCCATTCGATTTGCCCTTCCAGCCTGACTGCAAACCATTGAAAACTACTCTCTGGGAGCGGTTTTCCAGCTAGTTTTGCACCCACCTTGTGGTAGCTCCATCTAGGTTGCATTTCCCTAGTTTGTTTATGAGAAGGTCATGCCCGACAGTATCAAAAGCTTTACTAAAGTCAAGATATACCATGTCTACTGCTTTCCCCCCATCCACAAGGCTTGTTACCCTGTCAAAGAAAGCTATCAGGTTGGTTTGACATGACTTGTTCTTGACAAATCCTTGCTTACTGTTACCTATCACCTTATTATCTTCTAGGTGTTTGCAAATTGATTGCTTAATTATTTGCTCCATTATCTTTCCGGGTACAGAAGTTAAAGTGACTGGTCTGTAATTCCTGGGTTGTCCTTATTTCCCTGTTTATAGATGGGCACTAGATTTTCCAGTCTTTTGGAATCTCTCCCGTCTTCCAGGACTTCTCAAAGACAATCGCTAATGGCTCAGATCTCTCCTCAGTCAGCTCCTCGAGGCTGCGTTTGTTGGCTGAGATGTAGCTGTACTGACTGGGGGAGAGGCTAGCTGGAGCCTCTTGGCGGAGCTGGGATTGGTATCAGATCTGGGGATTCGTTCAAGGAGCATCATAGAGCTTGTCACGAACAAAGTGTTTAGCTAGATAAGGCCTCGGTTTTTGAGCGCAGGGCAAGTGCAGGTAGCGCCTGTCCAGTACATTGCTAAGGCGGACTGGGTGTGTCCCTGGTGTCAGGAGCATCGCTCAGTGAGGGCAGAGCTAAGGTTGCATTGAGCATTGACCTTAACTCTGATCCCTGGTTTGCCCAAACTCGAGTCCGGCGGGACTTGTCGTTCTGGATGGGCACGAAATACCGGCGGGGACCTCTAACTCTCTGCATTAATGACGTTTCTTGTCAGTAAACATACTCCCGTGCTAACCGAGGGTCAAGCTGTACTGGATCACCGTGGTAGGGTTATATCCCCACTCTGCTCTGGTTGTAAATTACTGCGCAAGCAGCCATTCAACAGAGAATCAGGCCCCAGGGTCTGAGTTTCCACCAGTTTCAAGTCCCTCAATCAGCCATATCAGGATCTGACGTTCCCCAGTGTATGACCTGAGATATAGAACGTGTCTGTGATGGTGGAGAGACTAACAGCTGGACCCTCGTTGCAGGCGTACGACATGGGGGGAGCGCGTCTCGCCCTGACGCTCTGTGCCACTGAGAATCGGGAAGGAGCTGAGAGTGACATCAAGGCCCTGGAAATAATGTTTAACACTTTGGGCTTTAAGAACCAGGTGATCAGGCATCCCAAGGCATCGGTAAGTGTCTCCGCTTCTCCCTGTAAACCACGTTCCCTTCCAGTTATGACCCCAGAGCTAGAATCTCTGTGCCTCGGACCAGTGCGGGAGCTGGGCAGCGCAAAGAGCTTGGGGCCTGCTGGGAGCTTGTCCAGCTCTGTTGTAAAACACAACAGCTTTAGGGCATCTTTAACTAGGGCTCTGCTAAAAGACTGCCCTAGGGAAAGGATATCTGACTCCAGCATGGACCCCGTCAGCCAACAGTGCCCCCACCACAGGAATCCTAGCGCCAGGGACCTGCCACCCCATCAGCCAGCACCGCCCGCCCTGGGAATCCCAGCCCTGGGGACCCTGTTCCCCCAACCCCGTCAGCCAGCGCTGCCTCCTCCCTGCATCGGGAGCCCCTGTGCGCCCCACTCTGACTTTTATTGAGTTTTATATGGTAGACAGTTCCAGAAATAAACAGGACCAGAGCAGAAGGGGAGGCTCTCACACACTAATTTGCAGATGTTGATATTGGTCGTGACTGAAGTTCATCAGTCACCTGGTGGTTTGTCTGATTCCCTCTGTTTGATCAAAGGGTTTCAGGGAGGAGCTGGAGAAGTTCAGAAATAAAATTGACACCAAGAGTGATCCCGTGAGCTGCTGCTTTGTTGTCCTCATGGCTCACAGTGGGAAGAGCAAGAATCCTGGAGACGACAGGCCTAAGTCAGGCACTGATGGGGAGGAAATGGAGCTGGAGAAGCTGTTTGCAGAGATGACCAATGAGACCTGCCGAGCGCTGCGGGGCAAACCCAAGGTCTTCATCATCCAGGCCTGCCGGGGGGGTGAGTCTCAGAGACAGTTCACTGTAAGGTGCAGGGACCTTAAACCATTAGCTTTTCCCTTTCAACAATCACTACATGTCTCTCTTTTTGAACCAGTCTCCCGATGCCTATATCTCACTCTTTTATCATCCCCAAAAAAGCTCAGCGCCAGCCTTTCCAGCTCTCTGTCCTTTTCTCAGCCCGAGGCCAGCCTGCCCCTTTCTGATTTTCTACCTCGAACCTCTACATGCAGGTGCATTGAGGGTACAGGAATAGGGCAGTCTCCCTTTAAATAGGGTGTGAGCCCTCTAGGGGCACTCGCTGTGGTCTCTGTTTTAGAAACCACCCGAGGAGCGTGTATGTACATCCCTGGGCGTGGCATGTTGGTGTAAAAACGGTTATTTGGGATCCAGCTATGCCTGGGCTGTTTCTATGTATCACTGTTGTGTGAGAGCAAAAGTCACTGTGTGGGTGCATAGATCACCTCCGTCGTGACTCCGCGTCCAGCTGCCAGCACCTGGCAATGCAGCCAGGAAATCAGAACTTGGTGCTCGCTGGGAGATCTGTAAAGTCAGATCAGTTTCTTCCAGAACTCCCGGCCCCGTCTGAAGACCCAATTTCCCTCCTTTCTAATGTCTTTGGAGTGAGGGCTACCCTACCCTGCCACTCTTCAGTCAGCGAAATCGGCAAAGGGTGAACTCATGGCCTCTGAAAGGGAAACTGTTTGTGTGGTTCCAGATAGCAAAGACAAAGGTGTCCTTGTGAAGAAGTCTGATCCAACTGACAGCCCTGCAATCAACAGTTGCTCCGCCAGCCAGCGCTCACTCAACCAGCTCCTCTTCCAATGAGCCAGACGTCATGAAGCTGATCCCGACACACACCGACAGCCTTTTCGTCTATGCGTCTGCCCCAGGTATGACAGCAAACACCTCCCCCCTGCGTAGCTGAAGTAACCGTGTAACTGCGCTGAGCCCTTTGTGCTGACCGCTGGTTTTGCTGAAGGGTGGCACAAACACTCAAGTAGGAAACGTTTAAGCTGTCGGAGATGGGAGACAGGGTCAGAGGAGGGATTTAGGTTTATTAGGAACTGAGGAACTTTTTGGGAAAGGAGGAGCCTGTACAGGAGGGACGGGCTCCACCTACACCAAACTGGAACAAGATCGCCAGCATGTCAAATGAAAAAGGCCATAGAGGAGTTTTGAAACTAAGGGCTGGGGGAAAGCCGACAGGTGCGGAGGAGCACACAGTTTGGACAGACACATCCCTTAAGGGAGGATTTATTAGAGGGGATTCTCTATATCCTAATAAAGAGGAAAGGATGGAAGATGATAAAGTACGGGTAGGAACTGAACAGAAACAGTCAAATGAGAAAGGGTCCCATTCAATTGGATCACATGAAGGCAGACAGCTAAATACTGACACATTTTATAAGTGGTTGTATACAAATACTAGAAGTCTAAATACTAAAATGGGTGAACGAGAGTGCCTGGTATTCAATGGGGGTATTGATATAACAGCAGCACAGAAACTCGGTGGAACGATGATAATCAGAGACACGGTGATACCAAGGTAGAAAATATACAGGAATGACAGATTAGGTCGTGCTGGTGGGGGAGTGGCCCTAGATGTGAAAGAAAGCGTAGAGTCAAATATAGTAAAAATCTTAAATGGATCAAACTGTGCCATAGAATCTCTGTGGATAGTAATTCCATGCCTGGATAATTAGAGTATAGCAGTAGCGATGTGCTCCCGACCGCCTGACCGTGATGGTGATTGTGAAAGGCTCAGGGAGATTAGGGAGACTACAAAGCAGAAAACGCAGTAATAATGGGGGATTTCAACTATCCCCATGTTGACTGGGAACATGTCACCTCAGGACGGGAGGCAGAGATGAAATTTCTAGACACCACTAATGACGGCTTCTAGGAGCAGCTAGTCCTGGAACCCACAATGGGAGAGACAATTCTTGATTTAGTCCTAAGTGGAGCCCAGGTCCTGGTCCAAGAGGTGAATAGAGCTGGACTGTTCGGAAATAGTGACCATCATGCAATTAAATGTAACATCCTTGTAAGGGGGGAAACACCAGAGAAACCCACCACAGCAGCATTTAACTTCAAAAAGGGGAACTACACTAAAATGAGGAGGCTAGATAAATGGAAATTAAAAGGAACAGTCACAAGAGTGAAATGCCTGCCAGCTGCATGGAAACTATTTAAAACCACCATAATAGAGGCTCGAACTAAATGTATACTCCAAATTAAAAATAAAAACAGTAAGAGGATCAAAAAATAAAATGCCACTGTGTCTAAACAACAGAGTAAAAGAGGTAGTGAGAGGCAAAAAGTCAAATCCTACTGAGGAAAGTAGAAAGGAGCATAAATTCTAGCAAATTAACTGTCAAAGTATAATTAGGGAGGCCAAAAAAGAATTTGAAGAGCAACTCACAAAACCCACAAAAACGAACAGCAAAATGTTTAAGTCCATCAGAAGCAGGAAGCCCGCCAAACAACCCGTGGAGCCATTGGACAATCAAGGTGGTAATGGAGCACTCAGGAAAGACACGGTGTTGTGGAGAATCATAGACTCCTAGAATCTCAGGGTTGGAAGGGACCTCAGGAGGTCATCTAGTCCAGCCCCCTGCCCAAAGCAGGACCAACCCCAACTAAATCATCCCAGCCAGGGCTTTGTCAAGCTGGGCCTTAAAAACCTCGAAGGATGGAGATTCCCCCACCTCCCTAGGTAACGCATTCCAGTGCTTCACCATCCTCCTAGTGAAAAAGTGTTTCCTAATATCCAGCCTAGACCTCCCCCACTGCAACTTGAGACCATTACTCCTTGTTCTGTCATCTGCCACCACTGAACAGCCGAGCTCCATCCTCTCTGGAACCCCCTTCAGGTAGCTGAAGGCTGCTATCAAATCCCCCCTCACTCTTCTCTTCTGCAGACTAAATAACCCCAGTTCCCTCAGCCTCTCTTCATAAATCATGTGCCCCAGACCCCTAATCATTTTCGTTGCCCTCCGCTGGACTCTCTCCAATTTGTCCACATCCCTTCTGTAGTGGGGGCCCCAAAACTGGACACAGTACTCCAGGTGTGGTCTCACCAGTGCCGAATAGAGGAGAATAATCATTTCCCTCGATCTGCAGGCAATGATCCTACTAATGCAGCCCAATATGCCATTAGCCTTCTTGGCATCAAGGGCACACTGCTGACTCATCTCCAGCTTGTCATCCACTGTCACCCCAGGTCCTTTTCTGCAGAACTGCTGCCGAGCCATTTGGTCCCTAGTCTGTAGCGGTGCATGGGATTCTTCCGTCCTCAGTGCAGGACTCCGCACTTGTCCTTGTTGAACCTCATCAGATTTCTTTTGGCCCAGTCCTCTAATTTGTCCAGGGCCCTCTGGATCCTATCCCTACCCTCCAGCGTATCTACCTCTCCTCCCAGTTTAGTGTCATCCGTGAACTCTCTGAGGGTGCAATCCACACCATCCTCCAGATCATTAATGAAGATATTGAACAAAACCAGCCCCAGGACCGACCCTTGGAGCACTCCACTTGATACCGGCTGCCAACTAGACATGGAGCCATTGATCACTACCCGTTGAGCCCGACAATCTAGCCAGCTTTCTATCCACCTTATCATCCATTCATCCAGCCCATACTTCTTTAACTTGCTGTCAAGAATACTGTGGGAGACCGTGTCAAAAGCTTTGCTAAAGTCAAGGTATATCACATCCACTGCTTTTTCCCCATCTACAGAGCCAGTTATCTCATCATTGAAGGCAATCAGGTTGGTCAGGCATGACTTGGCATTGGTGAATTCATGTTGACAGTTCCTGATCACCTTCCTCTCCCCCAAGTGCTTCAAAACAAGCCACATGAATTCTTTGCATTGGTCTTCATGGCTGAGGATGTGAGGGAGATTCCCAAACCTGAGCCATTCTTTTTAGGTGACAGATCTGAGGAACTGTCCCAGACTGAGGTGTCATTAGAGGAGGTTTTGGAACAAATTGATAAACTAAACAGCAAATAGTCACCAGGACCAGATGGTATCACCCGAGAGTTCTGAAGGAACGCAAATGTGAAATTGCAGAACTACTAACTGTGGTTGTGACCGGGGTCCCAGGGGGGCCACTCTGAGATTGCTCAATTAGGGCAAAGTGCAAAGAATGGGGCAGACAATCCCCCAAACTGGAGGTTATTCTAATACTTAGATTCAGCAAGCCAGCAACAAAACAGCTTCTACAGTACCTTACTGGTGTCCCAGAAGCCAAAACCAGAGTTCCCTTAAAGCAACTCAGCCTTGAGCTCCCACCCAGACAGCCAAGTGAAATATGATGAGGATAACTGAAAATCTTGTTCATCATAGAAAAAGTTTTACCAATCCCAAAGGATTGGACACATTACCCACCAGGTCAATGACTATTCCAGATCTTACCGAAACACACGCTCACAGCCAATTCTTGTTAACTAAACTAAAATTATTAAAAAAGGAAAGAGAGAGAGAGTACTGGTTAACAGATCATTATACATACAGACATTAATAGAGTTCTTAGGTCAGTTTCATAGTAGAGACAGTGAGCTTTAGAATTTCAGAGAGTTTTTTCAGAATCACTGTGACGGAGCAGGGAGTGGGGAGGATTGACCTGGGAATGTTGCATGGGAGTTTTACTGGGACTGTCTGCATTGGTGGTGGGATGTCAGGGTGTGACTTCACTGAGGGACAATACCTGAGCTCATAACCTGAGCCCAGGAGGGGGTTGGGGCCAGGTGACACCTTCTGCCCGGGAAACTGGACAAAGGCTGGAGGAGGAGCCGGGGGGGGGTGTGTGGCTGAGTGAAACGGCTGGAGGGGGTTTCAGTTTGGAGCTGGCTGGGGAAACGGAGGGAGCCCCAGGGCTGGGGTCTAAGCTCCCTGCCCCCCTAGATGGACTTAACTCAGGGGTCCTGTTGTCTGTACCTACAAGCTCTGTTTGGGACTGTGTTCCTGTTGTCTAATAAACCTTCTGTTTTCCTGGCTGGCTGAGAGTCCCGCTGGATCGCAGGAAGAGGGGTGCAGGGCCTGGACTCCCCCACACTCCGTGACAATCAGTTCATCAGGTTATAGTCCAATGTCCAAATATCCAATATCAGGGAGGCCCAGATGGGACTGGGGATCTCAGTCTTGTAATTCAAATTTCCCCTGATGAAGCTTAAGCAGATCTGAGATACAGGATCAAGTCCCAAGAATTTTTTATAGATCTCTGGCAAGCTATCGGTAGCCTCTTGACAGCAGGTATTCCTTGGGTGAAGAATAGTGGCTTTGAAGCAGAATTACCTGTTTCCTATGTACACACAGGTAACTAGTTGCATTCATCAGCATAAGGTAATTATCCATTAAGCGGTTCATAGACAGTTTACTACAAACTTCACAGCGACACATAGACAATGACATTATTACACCGAAGTTTCATCTCAATGTTTATATTCCCTTTTGATCTTTGAATCAATAGATATAGAAACAGACAGGAACTGTCTGGTTACATGGCTAACATCTAACAAGATATACGTAAACACATACAATTAGTATTACCTCTCAATTCTCTAACAATGAGTTTACATTTCAAAGCTCTAATCTATCTAACAGGAAATGGTCCTTATTACCATTTACATACTTTTTTAACATGTCCCTAAAGGTTGAATTTGGGTTAATTAGCCTGCAAGTTGCTTAAACCTTTCTGGCCTGTGTCAGATGACTGGAGGATAGCTAATGTGATGCTGATTTTTAAAAAAGGCGGCTGGAGAGACCCTGGCAATTACAGGATGGTAAGAATAACTTCAGTACCAGGCAAATTGATTGAAACTGTAGTAAAGAACAGAATTATCAGACACAAACCATGAACAGGGACAGATAGTAAGACACAAATATCACCTTACCTCTATATAAATCCATGGTACACCCACATCTTGAATACTGTGTGCAGTTCTGGTCACCCCAACTCAAAAAAGATTGATAGGAATTGGAAAAGGGCAACAAAAATGATGAGGGGTCTGGAACAGCTGCCATATGAGGAGAGATTAATAAAACTGGAATTTTTCAACTTGGAAAAGAGACGACTAAGGGGGGATATGATAGAGGTCTATAAAATCATGACTGGTGGGGAGAAAGTAGATAAGGAAGTGTTATTTACTCCTTCTCATAACACAAGAACTAGGGGCCACAGAATGAAATTAATAGGCAGCAGGTTTAAAACTAAAAAAGGAAGTATTTCTTCACACAGTGCACGTTAACCTGTGGAACTCCTTGCCAGAGGATGTTGTGAAGGCCAAGACTATAACAGGGCTCAAAAAAGAACTAGATAAATTCATGGAGGATAGGTCCATCAATGGCTATTAGCCAGGATGGGCAGGGATACAACCCCTTGCTCCAGGTGTCCCTAACCTCTGTTTGCCAGAAGCTGGGAATGGGAAACAGGGGATGGATCACTTGATGATTCCCTGTTCTGTTCATTCCCTCTGGGGCACCTGGCATTGGCCACCGATGGCAGACAGGACACTGGGCTAGATGGACCTTTGGTCTCACCCAGTATGGCTGTTCTTATGTAATGAAATCAATCCAGCTCCTGATTTATAATGGGAGGGGATACCAGGCTTTCAGGGGAGGGTTTCCCCTCTGCCCCAACAATATAATTATCTGGCCATTCACCAGGACACGTCGCCTATCGACATGAACAGGATGGATCCTGGTTGATTCAGACCATAGCGGAGGTCTTCAAGGAGTCTCAAGGCTTTCACGTGCTGGAATTACTTACCGAGGTAAGGGACGCAGGAGACGTTCTCCTACCTCTGCATCTGGTGACTCCCTCCTACGTCTCTGTGTGTATCGCTGGGTGTCTTAGCCAAGGCTGTGATCTGGAGTGTGACCCAGATCCCAATGTCCACAGGGAGAGAGCTGCCTCCCCGTAATACACACAGCTCGGACGCCGGACCTGGGTCTGGGGAGCTCCGTGGAAGATGACCTGGACTCTGATCACTGAGAGCATGGACGCCCCCATCACAGTAATGCACCTTCGCTCTCTCAGCCTAGTAGGTCGTTCTGTAAGTTGAAGAGTGTCACTATCTTCCCGAGCTATTGCTTCGCAGAGGATGTGGACACTTAATTCATTTCAGCGTGGACTGACATGGCCTCTCTATACATTAGCCTGGTTCTTTATTTGGCCAAAAGGAAACAGTCTCTTCAGTCCTTTTGGTCTCTTCCAAAGTGTTCATGCAGTTACCCTCTACCATACGACATGGGGAGACCGATGCTGGACTAGTGCACCCACTGCTGGGGTGTGTGTTTTGTAAGAGGAGGTTGAAAGGTTGAAGAGGGGGCAGAAAACAGCCCCAAGGATGATCCGAGGGCTGGAGAAAATCCCTGGCAGTGGGAGACTGAAAGAGCTCGGTCTGTTCAGCTTTCCAAAAAGAAGAGTGAGAGGTAACAACACTAAAGCAAAAGTGGCCATCTAAATAACCCAGCTTCCTTTTCCCAGCCAAATTATTCAACACCGTGTCTGATCCCCTCTAAAGCCAGGGATTTTCCTTTGAAATGACTCTATCCAACTAAATGGGGAAGGAGATTAAAAAATGTGACTTCCTTGACTTTTTACCTTTCAAATTCTCTAGCTGTTTTCCTTCCGGTGTGTGTGAAACAAAAGGCTGGAAGTTTGGGGTTTTATTTAAATGTGGATTGTTGGAGCTCCCTGGCTAGGGCTGTAACAGATCAGATCCTCCCTGGCCGGCCACAGAGGGGACCTGTAACATGCACTGGGCATCTGAGCTAACACCTCAGGCATGGGTGGGCAGTTCACACCTCTCAGAGTTACTAAGGATGGTTAAACCAGTGCAGCCCCCTGGGGGGAGGGTCTCATTCTGGTTTAAGAGCCGCGTATTTTGGTTTACCTTCGATCTGCTCCTAATGGATATTGGGTGAACTGAAAGAAGGCGCGTCCACACAGGGGTCTCCACTGGTTTGACTGAACCGATGCAAGTTTGTGTGTGGACAAGGCTGGAGATGCTGAAATCAGACACTTCATTCAATAACTGATCATTATCGAAACTGCGGTCGCGACACTAAGACGCCTGTTGCCAGTGACTCTTGATGTTCAGTCTCACCCAGGGAATTCAAAGGGTTTCAGAAACAGATTTTGAGGTGGAAGAAAACTCACCAGGGAAATATAAACTGAGCCCCGTTTTCCAGAGCTCGCTGAGGAAGCTGCTCCGTCTGAAGGTAAGGGAGCCAGTCGTTTCCAGCCCCAACTCTGCCGGGCCAGACATGGAACTGAGGTGTCTCCAGTCGCCCCCGTTATCCCTCACCCCAGCGAGCGCAGGGCCGGAGGCAGGACCCACAGCAGCTCCCGCATCAGGGGGACGATGCTGAGAATGGAGGCTCCTACGTCCTGCCCTGCGTTGGGCGTCTGGGTTAACAACAAACACCACGTAAAATAGGGAGTTTAGTCTTTAACAAACAAGGGATAAATTGATGCTTGGCGAGCGCAGTTGATATGGAAACTTCCCAAACCCACCTCATCTAAACTCTGCCGGTGCCCCTCACTCCCGAGCCGCAGCCCCTGCCAGCCCAGCCCTGAGCTCATGCATGCATAAGGAGAAGTCAGCTTAACAATTTTCTGCCTTCTTATCCCATCAAACCTCTTCTGGCTCACATTAGTGCCCCTCCTTTTTTATTAATCAGAGGAAGGTTTCTGGCTGGAGCACGGTCTAAGAATGACTGTTTATATGTATCTATGTCCCCAGCCCCATTTCTATGTTCCTCATTAGCACCTGCAAAGTCCAGGGACCTTTCCAGCTCCTGTAATGAGGAGCCTGTGCGACAAACAAGAGGAAGTTTATTAGACAGAGAACGACTTTGGAGCCTTGTTGCCCGGCCCAGGAATGTGCAGTGTATAAAGAGGTGGGGCGGGCAGAGGGATGCAGAAATATTCATGAAGGAAGCAGAAATGATCTTTAAAGAGTTTGGTGTCAGAGCTGGCTCAGCTAAATTCTGTCCCCACCTTCCCCTTGCTTTGTTCAGGAGTCAAATGATGGACAGAGATTCCTTCCTCCTCGGCCTTCCGCACGTCTTTGCCACTCAGTAGTTGCTGATGACTCTGGAATTAGGGTGCAGACACCTGCTATCACTAGCATCCCTGGATTTCCAGAGAAGGGAATTACTGAAGGCATGGAAAAACTAAAGCGGGAAAACAGAACTGAACTGCAGCATATCGGTGTAAGTTCTGTATCAATCAGTAGTACAGTGAGGCAACAGCACAGCTGTAGTTAAGATAGTCATTTACTGTTTGAAAGTGACTCTTCTGCGTACAGCACTTTAAAACCCACACGCTGACTCAGATTGTCTTTGAAATTTGCTGTGCCTGCTGAGGGTTCGGGGTGGGGTTAGAGGTCCAGATCCGGGGTCCAATGTCACTTTAGCACTATTGTCAAGTGAAATAGCATTACTTAACTAGAGTGAAGATGAAGGACTCCAGTAAGCAGTTCAGGTAGTGTAGTCCTCAGTTATGCTCCTCGCTCATTTCCTGGACAACGGGACTGAGTGTGATCACAGGAAAGCCGTTCTGGGTCTTTTGGTCCAGGGGTTCCTGACACTCAGCCTCACCCCCAACATGACCTACTCATCAGAACCTGGAAATGTTATAATTCCCTTGGTGCAGAGCTATGGAAAATCTAGGGCTCTGACCCTCATGAAATTTATAGCTGGCCCTGACATCAGCTACTGAACGGTACCAAGGACCAGTTTATAAATACTTCCAAAGTCATTGTGTAACCCACACACCTCTTGGGTGTGGTGTTCTGTCCCATCTAGTGCACAGAGACCACCTAGAGAGAGTTAAATGAGTCTGCTCTACAGCCTTAGCTAAGCGCCTGTTGGCTTGTAGCTCATACAGTAGAGGCTCATGCACTAAGCTCCAGAGGCCTCAGGTTCAATCCCGCCCACCACGACCAGGGTCTGTCAGCATTACAATTGCACTTCCAAAACTTTAGCACCTCTGCTTCCAGATAGGACGACCTCTCTGTGAGCTATTGCTTCCTCAGAAGCTCCTTTGTGAGCAACACACAGCGAGCAGTGTACTGAGGGCATGTCTACACTGCAATAACAGACCCACAACACCAAGACTTGGAACCTGGATCAATTGACTTGGGTTCATGGGGCTTGGACTGAGGGGCTAAAGATAACAATGTAGATGTTCGGGCTCAGGCTGGAGTCTGGGCTCTGAAACCTGGTGATGGGGGAGGGTCTCCGAGCCCGTGCTCCAGTCCGAGCCTGAACAGCTATACTGCTACGTGTAGCCTGAGCTCTACAAGCCCGAATCAATTGACCTGGGCTTGGAGGTTCGGTACAGTGGGTTTTGTATTGTGGTGTAGCTGTACCCTCAGTGGCGTACAGGAACATGCTCTGTCCCTTGCAGTCAAGGGCAGTTGTTGCCGTGTGAGTTAGTGCTCTCAGCCTGCCTTTTGGCTAATAGTGGGGCTCCTTTAGCAAATTCAATATCCCACAAATGCACCCTGGGTCGTCTGTCCATGGTCCGCCCAGGGACAGTTTGTTGGGTTGCCAGCCTTACCAGATTGTCCTGGAGTCCCCAGCAATTAATATTTAATTAATTAAGGGTTATGTCATGTGATGAAACCTCCAGGAATATTTGCAACCAAAATTGGTGACCCTAACAGTTTGATGGGCTGTGCTGGGTCAGGGACATGAAGCCCAGAGAGTGCTGTGGGACCGGGACGATATGGGAAGGGCTAGTTTCCACAATGAACATGGCACCAGACAGGTCAGTGTAAGAGGCTCAGCCCAGATGAGTCAGTTCTCTGCTGGGCCAGGCTCACTGAACTCCTGCCGGGCAGCACTAGGCGTGATGGACCGACCAGGTCTGTGCCAGGCCCTGCAAACTAAGAACCCCAGAGTCTTGACTCCTGGTTCTTTACCTATAAGTCCAGTCACCAGCACTTCTGTGTGGCGCACGTGTTAGTAGCTTCACTCCAGTTCTTGGGGAGTTACCTGTTTGAAGGTCAAGCAAATACCTTGATCTTCAAGCACCCACTGCTGGAATCCTGAGTCCAGTTCTGGTGTGCACCATTCAAGGAGGCTGTTGATAAACTGGAGAGGGGTCAGAGAAGAGCCACGAGAATGATTGAAGGATTAGAAACCTGCCTTAGAGTGAGAGACTCCAGGAGCTCGATCTATTTAGTTTAACAGAGAAGGCTACGGGGTGACTTGATCCCAGCCTATATGTCCTGGAATGGGGAACAGGAAATTGATAATAGATGACTCTTCAATCTGGCAGGGAAAGGTCTGACACAAGCCAGTGGCTGGAAGTTGGAGCTAGACAAATTCAGACTGGAAATAAGGCACAAAGTTATAGCAGTGAGGGGAACTCACCATTGGAGCAACTTACCAAGGGCTGTGGTGGATTCTCCTTCGCTGGCAGGTTTTAAATCAAGACGGGATGTGTTTCTAAAAGCCCTGCTCTGAGAATTATTATGGGGCAGGTCTCTGGCCTGTGTTATGCAGGAGGTCAGACGAGATGACTGCAGGGGTCCCTTCTGGCCTGGGAATCTGTGAAACTTGCTATGTAATTTCATGGATACTGAATGGAGGCTCCCCCTGTGGTGGGAATAAGATGATGTTACAGATGATAGTAAGAGGGGTTAATGGAGAAAGAACAGATTATTTTGTCATGTGGCTCCCGGCAGAGATAACAAAGCCCTGATATGTGAAACAAGATGTCTGTGACGGTGGAGAGACTAACAGCTGGACCCTCGTTGCAGGCGTACGACATGGGGGGAGCGCGTCTCGCCCTGACGCTGTGTGTCACCGAGAATCGGGAAGGAGCTGAGAGTGACATCAATGCCCTGGAAATAATGTTTAACACTTTGGGCTTTAAGAACCAGGTGATCAGGAATCCCAAGGCATCGGTAAGTGTCTCCGCTTCTCCCTGTAAACCACGTTCCCTTCCAGTTACGGCCCCACAGCCAGATTCTCCGTGCCCCCATGTGGTACAGGAACAGGAGGGGCTGCAGCAAAGCCAGTGTGAGCTGCCTTTGTCCCTCCCTTCATGTGAGTCCTAAATCAGCACTGATGCCGGGACTAGAACTCAGGTCTCCCACCAGGGTGCCCTAGCCACGGGGCTCTGGAGTCTGGCTATATGAACGTTTAATTATTTACATGCCGTGGAGCAGCTTTGAGAGGAGGGCTTGAGAGTCATGTGTCCGAATATCCCCTGGTTCAGTGCTTGGAGCACTTGCCTATTCCAGTGACTATGTAATTATTGCTACGCGGGGGAACAGCTTCAGCCCAGTGCTTGGGAGCAGCATGTGGAGTTAGAGGGTGGGCTCGTGAGTGCAGTTTCTATCTGGCCTCTCCCAGCCCCACATGTGGTGCGGAGTGTATTACCCTCCTGCCGTTCACACGCACAAGAAACTGCAAAGATTAGCCTGTGTTTGTGTGTTTGCTTCTTTCAATCCTCCCCGTGAGTGGTGGGAGGGTAGAGGAGGGGGAGATGAAGATAAGCAATGATGTGACAACCCTGTAGTTATGTAGGATGAGCTGTATTCCCACACCTCAGGGTTCCTGCTTCCCCCATCCCTCTGGTCCCTGCTGTTTACTCCCTCCCTGGGTCCCCACTTCCCCCGCAAAAGTCCCCTCTCTAAGGGCATGTCTACCTGGCAGCTGGGAGCAAGCTTCCCAGCTCAGGTAGACAGAGGTGCGAGCTCTGGCTCGAGAGCTAGCGCACTACAAAGAGCAGAGTGACTGGGGGGTAGCATGGGTGGCGGCTTGGGCTGGCTGCCTGAGCACAAACCCACCCGGACCCCCTGTGTATGTACTCAGGAGGCTCGCCTGAGCCGCTTCCCCAGCTGCACTGCTGTTTTTAGCATGCCAGCTTGAGCAGAGCTAGCGTGTGTCTTTCCGCCCACACTAGGAAGCGCGTGCCCAGTTGCTGTGTAGACGTATCCTAACACACTCCCATTTCTCTTAGACTCCAGGCTGCAAAACACTTCATTAGTGCAGAGGAGAGGTTGCCCAGTGGGGCCTTTCCAGATCGTTGAGTTTAGCAAAACTCAAACTTGTGAAGAAGCAGGAAATACAGAGTTAAGACCCACAGAGCCTTGACTCAGCCCTCTTTGAGCGATGCCCTGATGCGCCCATAACACCCACACACCCACACTGCCCTGTCATTGTGATAGCCAGATGCTACCTGCACCTGCCCTGTGCTCAGTCTCAGAGTCTTCTCCCCCAACAGAACACCACACTTGTGAGCTTAACAACCACTTCAAAACCGTCTGCAGAGTGCGGCAACCAACACTTACTGGTGGTCACTCGCACACTTTTTCTAAGATACTTAATTAGCTTTAGGCAAATCAAATAAATGTGTGCATAGACATGTCCAAATCATTGTAATGTATTTATGGCTAGCTAGCAAGTCTGCTGTGACAAGTGATATTAACAAACATACAAGTATCACTTTTCACAGCAGACTTACTCAGCCCTGGCAAGCCGGGGGACAAATGAAGCCCTGGATGGAGGGTCAGGGGCGGCAGCTGGGGCCAGGGGTGAAGGGGGTGGGTGTGGAAGGTGGGGAAAGCAGCGGGGAATAGGAGCATAAAGCCCCGTGGCCAGAGCCTAAAGCCCTGCAGCTGGAGCATGGGGCCCAGGGACAGAGCCTGAAGCGGCTGGAGCCTGGGGCTGAAGCCCAAACCCTGAGCCCCACCGCCCCTGGGAGGGTGGGGAACTCACCAGCTGCTTGCTGCTCCAGCATTGTGCCCCAGATGTCTCCAGAGGGGGATAGGGCCCCTGCAGGCAGCCCCAGCAGCCAACACCAAGGCAGGGCATCCAGGAGCACCAGGGAGGAGGAGGGGCCATTACTTCCCCCGCCCCATCACAGCCCAGGAGGCTGTGGCCACAAGGAAAGGTGCTAGTGGCCACATTTGAGAAATGCTGGCCTGGAGTCTCGTGGAGAGGTGTATTGATTGATCTGCCAGGGCAGTAAAGGTTTGGTCTCCTGAGGCCGGGCCACAGCATAGGAATGCTATTGCCAGTCTCTTTAGAATGAGAGTCCCTAGGAGCACACAAGAACAAACTGCAATTTATCACAAGTCCCTTTACCAATAAATCCACCCTGCAGATAATCACACGAACATTGAACTACACTAGCAGACAGAGCTAGTGAGAGTGTTTAGCCCTATGACTGATATCACTCACATCTCCTGCGGGAGGGCCCTGGAGTGTCAGTCACCATCATCATTGGTGGTAGTCATCCTTGTGGGTTCCCCCTGTCACAGGGTCACAGGCTCAATGCTCTGCAACTGCTCCAAATGAAGCCAGTCAGGATTCTGGGGGAGTCTCCTCTCTCTCAGCACACTTCCACCAGGGCATGGAGCTTCTTTGGCTTCGGCCTTCCTGGGTCTGACCTCAGAGCTTTCAGCCCCCTGTTAATACCGTGCACTTCCCGCAACGAGTCCCCTGGATGGGACCCCTAGGGCAGCCAGGATACAAAGTGTCGGCCGTTGGACAGCCGGGGGCAGTCACACCTGTCCTTGAGGGGTCCCTGCAACAATCACACCCCCTTGTCCCACCGAGAAACTTAAGTAATGCATAGGGGAAACCGAGGCATGCACAGAGTATCCAGAGAAAACAATAAGAACATCCCCACTTCCTGAAACCCCCCAGCATGCGGGCTGGGCACCACCTTTTATCCTGAGTTACGTTTACACCTACTAAGGCTCATACGTACACATGAAAGTGTCAGTTCCTTTTTTCTTATTTGCACTTATTTCCACGCCCTTCTCTCTCCGTGTCCCCCCTCACCCCACCCTTCCCTGCAACATATAGCCCCCCCCCCATTTCCAGCTCCCCTGCCCCTCCCGTTAAGCCACTAGCTGGCCCCCATCCCCCACTTGCTGAAGTGCCCCAGGCTGCCCTTACGTAGCCTGAGCGGAGCCTCCCCTCAGCCCCTGCTGGGACTCCTGCCCCAGGTCCAGCCAGTCTGCCCCTCCTGCAAACTGGGTCCCTCCCCCCCCCACTGGCCAGCCCCCACAGAGTGATGTGTATCTCAGCTTGGTATTTCCTTGTTTTCATCATTTTGATTTGCATCACCTTCAGCCCCCCTCCCCCAGCTCACATGGGAGGGCAAGGAGAGAGGCTCAGACACCCCTGGAAGGGCCAGCACCCCAGACACTGCCCCCACAATCTCCCCCCCCCCGCTGCTTGTGCTGGGTTGGTGACTCAGGGGACACCGAAGGGGTTTATGTGCAGCATCAAATGGGCATCTGAGGCCTTGCTTTTCCTCTCCCTTACAAAAATAGGAATTTGGCTTTTCACCTTTTCCAGTTTCCCCTAAATCAAAGGGGATCTGACCACCGATGCCTAGAACATGCCCTGCAGTTTTGGAAGGGATCCAGCGTACAATCAGAAGGTATTACCTTCCCGACAGACACACAGAGAAATCAGGTTGTGTTGAGGGGCCAGGGCCTTGCTTCACCAGGCCAGACACGCTGAAATGCTGTATGGAAAGTAGCCGCTTTTAGTCTCTGTCCTTCCTTTTTTCACTGGTACATAAAGCAAGTCGACAATCCACAGTCTTCATTCTGTACCATGAATGTGACACACACTGGAAAGAAGGCTGTATAAATGTTAGTATTGATCTAAGCTCGAATTCATCTTTTACCCAGCCAATTTACTGAGCTCACAATTTTTGGTCAAAGGACTTCAAGAAGCAGCTGCAGAAATTTAGAAAGGAAATAGATGAAAGGAATGATCTGGTCAGCTGCAGTGTTGTGGTCATCATGGCGCATGGAGACAGTGGACATGTCATGGCAGCTGATGGACGGCATGTGAACCTGGACGAGCTGTTTGCAGAGATGACCAACGAGACCTGCCAAGCGCTGCGGGGTAAACCCAAGGTCTTCATCATCCAGGCCTGCCGGGGGGGTGAGTCTTAGAGACATTTGACTGTACAGGAGGAGACCCTGAGGAAGCCTAGGAACAGGGGTTTGGGGTGGAGGGTCTGTCATTTATTGCATCAGGTTTGACCCCTTCCTCTCAGCTTCATTTAGCTCCTCCTCCTCCTCAACTGAGATCTTCAGAGCTGTGACCATATTTTCCTCTCTCAGGCTCCTACCCACCTGCTGCATCTATAAATAGAGGCAAAGCACTTGAGAACATAAGAGCGGCCAGACTGGTTCAGACCAAAGGTCCATCTAGCCCAGCATCCTGTCCTCCGACAGTGGCCAGTGCCAGGTGCCCCAGAGGGAAGGAACAGATAGGTTATCCTCAAGTGATCCATCCCCTGTCACCCATTCCCAGCTCCTGGCAAACAGAGGCTGCCCTGCCCATCCTGGCTAATAGCTACTGATGGACCTATCCTCCATGAACTTATCTAGTTCTTTTTTGAACCCTGTTATAGTCTGGGCCTTCACAACATCCCCTGGCAACTGGGAGCAGAGTCAGTGAGTGAAGCCCCCCTGGGGTGGTCAGTCTCACTCCACCAGCTGGGCTTAGCTCCCTTCAGTTCCCCTTGTGTGAGGGGAACCCCTGGCTGGGATAGATCCCAGCATAGCAGCCGTGTGCTTGCCCCCTTCCCTGTCCATGGGGCATGGATGGGGGAAAGGGGGTGACCAGAAGGCAGTGTTCCTGTACCCCGCGGATCTCCAGCTGCCAGAATGGTCCCTCTGGGCCGTGGGCAGCAAGGTGTAATGTAGGGCAGCTTCATGCTCGGGGCTGAGCCGCCCCAGGACTGGGGGCGCGGGAAGGTGGTTCAAAGCCAGTGTAATGGCTGGAGCTGCTCGGTGCTGGTGCACACCAAACCCCAAGGGGCAGGCCAGTCGAGAATGGGGAGCCCTGGGGCACCATCTCTAGACCAGTCCCTGCTCCAGCAAACAGGCACTTGCACGTTTCCAGGCCAGGCTCAGTCAGTGTCTCTCTCTGGGGTGGCTCTGCTCTGGCTCCAGCCCCCGCTGCTCCCCCATAGTCCCCACACATGCTGTACTGGTGGGTTCCTGGCTCCTGCTCTGTGCACAGCTCTTTGGTGCTTTCTCCGGCATCCAGCTTCGCTGCTTCTCCCGGCTTGTCATGTCATCACCGCTTCCCCCGCTGCCAGGTGTCTTCCTGGGCCAGGGTCTGGGCACAGAGTTCCTGCCCCCTCTGCTTACTTGGCTGGGGGAAGGGGATGTGCCTGCATGTCGTAGATCAGCGGGGAGGGGTTGATGGGGATGGTAGTTCCCTGCTTAGCAGGTTCATCACATCACCCTTGGCCCCTCCTTGGTCCTGCACTGAGCAGGGCATGGCCAGGCTGGAAGGTCAGGCCCACGGTGTGCGTCCCTCGTCTCGTCTCAGCTCAGCAAGACTCGGGGTGTGTGAGCAGCTTCCTCCACTAACTACTGAGCCAAAAGAGATCCACCTTCCCTCTGGGCTGAGTTTAACAGGTTCCCACAGATCACTGTGACCTTCACTCCGTCTGATAAAATGGGGCACTTCAACTTGAGGGACTGGTGCAATTCAAAGTGACCCTGAGCTCAGCAAAGAGCAGGTGAACCCGGTGTACAGCCAGAGAATCAGAGCAATATGGGGCTGGAAGGGATGTCCAGAGGTCATCCAGGTTTTCTAAACTGATCATTTATGTTGCTCTCCTCCGCACTCTCCAATTTGTCTTCATCTTTCCTAAAGTGCGGTGTCCAGAAGTGGACACGTTTCTCCAGCTGGGGCCTCCCCAGTGCTGAGTAGAGTGGGACAGTTACCTCCCGTGTCTTGCACATGACACTCCTGTTAATACGCCCCAGAATGATATTTGCTTATTTTGCAACTATATCACATTGCTGTCTCTGAAAGGAAAACTATTTAACTTTAGGTAACAGAGACTCCGGCGTTCCTGGGGACATGAATGATTCAGTGGACTCTCTTGCACCTGGCAACCACTCACCCAGTCCTGATGATTACAAGCTGATCCCGACGCACACCGACAGTCTTTTCGTCTATGCGTCTGCCCCAGGTATGAGAGCAAACACCTCCCCCCTACTTAGCTGAAGTAACCGTGTAACTGCGCTGATGTCTGTGTGCCGGCTGCTGGTTTTGCTGACGGGTGACACAAACATTCAGGTAGGAAAGTTGCAATCCCCTGGCTGCTCCAGGCAGCTCATTCCCACTCCCTGCTGGAGTCTCACTCTCTCCAGTCACTCCGTGTTTCCTCCAGTCGTCCCCAGCAAACCCTCTGCTACCTGGAACCAAGCTGGGTTCTGTTCTCTCCCTTTAAATGTCACCCGGGTGCAGCTTGCTGGTGCTAACCAGGTATTCGCGCTTGCAAAACGTGGGCCTGGGGTCAGCACAGATGCTGCCACAGTTTAACTAAACCAGTTTAAAATAACCCCTTTAGTTAAGCCAGTGCAAACCTCTCCCTGTAGTTTAAACCTAGCTCATATCAGTTTACCTGTCACTTACAAACTACTGGCGCAAGATAACCAGATATAAGCCACCTTTTGTTCTGTGTGTGTACAGCTGCTAGCACAATCTGGTGTTGGGCCATGGCGGGGTGTCCTAGGTGCTACCGTAATACATCTAATAGATAACGTACAGGGCCTGGCACAGTGGGGGCCTGACTCCGAGGTGCTACCGTAATACATCTAATAGATAATATACAGCTCCTGGCACAGTGAGGGCCTGGCTCCTAGGTGCTACTATAGCACAGGTAAATAATAGTAACTGTAAACCACTACAAGCATCTGCACAGGGGCTTGCAGTGGGTTACCTGAAGGGGTTATTTGAAACTGGTTTAGTTAAACGTCTGTTAAACGGTGCCTCCCCTGCAGCCCCGGCGCTGCTCTGCTGTGAGCTGAGGGTGCTCGGAGGAGCTGCTGCCCCTCCTGTCCCCCAGGCTGGCTGCCTGCCCCACCACAGAGGAGAGACGAGAGTAGCGCCGGTCGCTCCATGGCCTGTTTGCCTTTGGGGGGAGCCCAGGACAGGAGCTCAGGCTCTGCCTGCCCCTGGGGGAGCCGCTAGCAAAGGCCGGCCCAGGTGGGGGGAAGGACAAGAAGAGAAACTGAGGCAAGCACCTGTCACGGCTCCCTGATTCTCCACCTCGGCCTGGGGCTGCTCTAACTTGTGCCCGCTGGCAGAGGTCCACGTGGGACCAGGCCTCAGCTGGGGGCGGCTTGAGTGCCGTGGGGCCCAGTCACCCCCTTCCCCACCCCGATGGTACCCTACTGCCCAGCCCTGTGCTAGGGGCTGTGGGGGGAGGCAGGAGGAGCTTGGGGGCCGGGGTAGGGAGGGAGCTGTAGGCGGCTGTGGAGATGAGGGTGGGAGAAGGGCAGGAGGGTCTGTAGGAGCCCCCTGCAGCGTGGGTAGAGCAAAGGGCGAAGGGGAGACTGGACAGAGATGGGGAGGGGGCGCAGCAGCTGAGGAGGGGGGAGGGCTCAGGAACCCTGCCGGCAACATGCTCTCCAAAGGCTAACATGCCCAGCGTCCGCAGAAAGGGGTCTGCCCCTGCAATGCTGGCCTGTGGGGCAGGACACAGGGCAGGGCCCAGCCGTGACCCCTCACCACAAACCCCGCGGAGCCGTGCAGCCTGCTGGGCGTGTTGCCGGGTAGCTGGAGTGAGCAGGGGGAAGCTCAGCTCAGGGAAGGGAGCTGCAGGGAGGAGCGTGAGGGAGAAAATCTCCCCAGGGAGGGTCCCTGGCTAAGCAGGGCAGGGCCTGGAGGACCCCGAGGGGAACTCGGGAGAGGGGTAGGAAGTGCGCCAGGTAAAGGAGCAGATGTGGTTTTTGGTACACAGGGCTGCTCCCAGCGTCAGGCTGGGGCTGGGTTCCCAGGAGGGGGCGCATGAGCCCATTGGAAGGTTTGCGGAGCCCAGCCAGGGGGTGGACGGCTGAGCCAAAGGCCGGCTGAGGAGGAGCCCCAGAGAAGGCGGAAGGATTGGTTTTCTGTTAGATGTTAGTGGGGCAGTTGGGAGCCTGGAAGGGCTGCGCTAAAGGCGGTGACCCGGCCAGAGGGCCGAGTTACTGACAGACAGAGCCCCAAAGTAACTGCTGGCAGCCGGCGTAAGCCACACCTGGCCACAAGGGGGCGCCGAATGGTGAGCAGACTCTGTTACAGGGTGAGTCAGGGTGCAAAGGACCTCGACAGGCGCCAACTCCATGGGTGCTCAGCACCCACCAGCCACCCGCCGATCAGCTCCTCCTCCTCCCCCCCCATCGCCTCCCACCCGCCGCCAATCAGCTGTTTGGTGGCAGGCACTGGGGAAGGGGGAGGGGCGGGGGCAGGAAAAGGCGGAGCAAGGACAGGGTGCACTTGGGGAGGGGGCGGAGCAGGGGCTAGAAGAGGTGGGGTGGGGCACCGCCGCAGGGGAAGGGGCGGAGCGGGGGCAGGGAGAGGCGGCTTGAGGGTGTGGCCTTCGGGGAAGGGGTGAAGTGGGGGTGGGGCCAAATGGGGGTGGAGCATCCCCGGGAAAGCTGAAAGTCAGTGCCTGTGGGTTATCTTGGGCATCCCATCTGCTGAGGCCAGGCCAAATAACCCTAGACCATCCCGGACAGGTGGTGGTTGTACCATATTTGTTGTATTATAGTCCCTGGGGTGTGGTTTTTTTTTCTTTGTTTTTTGTAAATACGCAGTTAAAAGCATGTAATTACACAACTAATTAAAAATAGAAGAAATAGGTTGTTCCACATGACCTGTAATTAACCAGTGGAACTCACTGCCACAGGATGTTACTGAGGCCAAGAATTTAGCAAGAGTCAAAACAGGAATGGGCATTTATATGGGTAACAGATATCCAGAGTTAGAACAGTTAATTCTAACCCAAGAGAGTTTTTAGCAGAGACATTTAACCTCCTGCTTCAGGGCTTGAGCCAGTCGCTAACCACTAGATGCTGGGATGAGACTGAACCAGTCAGAGTCAGAGACTGTGATCCCCCTTGTAGGGCTGACTTGAAGGTGGGTTTATCTGGGTACATGCTCACAGTCGATCCTGAGGTGGAACATGTCGTCCCCCCACCCTGCGCCCCGGACTGAATGGTGCCCTGGTGGGTGTGGCTGCAGTGAGTAGGGGGGGCTGGTGGGGCCAAGGGACAACCTGTGTTTAGCACAGTGGCAAGTGTGTGTTGGGAGGAGAAGGCCCTACAGCGAGGGAGTGTGTCTGGGTGGGGAGGTTGGAGAAGCTGTGGCTAAGGGCTGGAGTCTCACAGGGGTCCCCAAGCTGGCAGGGTTTGCAGAAGCCCTGCTGGAGCAGTAAGTGACTCTGAAAAGCAGTCAGAGGCCATCACAGCACGTCTTGTGTGGGTGTTTCACAAAGGACAGAGATGAACTCCTCACAGTGACAGCCCTGAATGCTGATCTGCACAAAGCAGAAATCCCTAGCCTTCAACTCGGCCAACTAGCACGTGCTGAAGTGCGACTCGCCTTGTGTCAACTAGTGTTAGCACAGGTCAGAAAGTGCTGACAAGAAATACCTGCAGGCTGTCTTGACAATCTCATTCCGTATGACGTAATTAAACTGCCTGGCCATTCACCAGGATACGTCGCCTATAGGAATGAACAACATGGATGCCGGTTCATTCAGAACATAGCGGACGTCTTCAAGGAGCGTGAAGACTGTCACATGCTGGACTTACTTACCAAGGTAAGGTAACTATCTCTGCATGTGGTGACTCCCTCCTAGGTCTCTGTGTGAATCACAGGGTGTCTTAGCCAAGGCTGTGATCTGGAGTGTGACCCAGGTCCCAATGTCCACAGGGAGAGAGCTGCCTCCCCGTAAAACACACAGCTCAGACGCCGGACCTGGGTCTGGGGAGCTCCGTGGAAAACGAACTGGACTCTGTTCAGTGTGACAAACCCCCCCATCACATACACCTGCCCTCTTCCAGCCAAGCAGATCTTTCTATGAGTAGGCCTGGAGGAATTCGACTTTAATATTATATGTCAAAATTATACAACCATTTTCCAGAACATGTTTTATTTTTATTTATTTAAATTTTCAGTGATAGGAAATTATGGGAGCATGTCAGACAATTATTTAATGTCCGTAGGTGTTGAGATTGAAAGCGTTAAAGTTTTATAACCATTCAAACACAAATTGTCAGCAAACCCTAAGAAGGTCTCAAGCAGTGTTTTTCTTACTTGGCCTAGCTGTAAATGTTGATTATTATTGATTGTGTGTGTGTGTGTGTGTACAGTGAAACTGATGTTTACTGACATTTACCGATTAAAAAAATCGATTCCTTCCTAGCCTCACAAAAAGGTGAGTATTGTATAGTAACTCCTCACTTAAAGTCGTCCTGGTTAACGTTGTTTCATTGTTACGTTGCTGATCAATTAGGGAACATGCTCGTTTAAAGTTGTGCAATGCTCCACTCTTACGTTGTTTGGCTGCCTGCTTTCTCCACAGCTGGCAGCCTCCCTACACCGCCCCCCACTCCCCACAGCACCTCCCACCCACTGGCAGACCCCTCAGATCAGTGCCTTCCCCCTCCTCCATCCACCTCCTGCCCATGGCAATCTGCTGGCTTGCAGCGTTTAGGAGGCAGGAGGGAGTGGGGAGGAACGAGGACTCAGCGTGCCTCCCGCCTCCCCACTCCCTCCTGCCTCCTGCCTGTGACAATCAGCTGGCGTGTGGCATTGAGAAGGCAGGGGATGGAGGGGGGAGGAGTGAGGACGCAGAGTGGGAAGCAAAGGGGGAGGAGGTGGGGGGCAGAAGAGGCGGGTTAAGGGTGGGGGCTTGGGGGAAGGGGTGGAGTGGGCTGACCGAGGGTTGAGTCCTCCCCCCGGCCCCCCGGCAAAGTCAGTACCTGTGCTTGCAAGAACAGCAAGAGAAGCAGGGGGACAATCCACCCTTTTCCACCCTCTGACTCCACCACCTCAACCAAGCTTCATACTCAGCAATGGTGATTGTAGTACAGTATTAAATTGTTTCTTTAAAATTGTTTAAAACTTATACCTGTATTAAATTGCTTGTTTAAAATTGTTTAAAATGTATATAGTGCCTTTTGTCTGGCAAAATTTTTTTTCCCTGGAACCTAACCCCCCCTATTTACATTAATTTTTATGGGGAAATTGGATTCGCTTTAACATTGTTTCGCTTAGTTGCATTTTTCAGGAACATAACTACAATGTTAAGTGAGGAGTTACTGTAATTCCTGCTGTTTGATCCTGACACGACAGGCAAACCTGGGGCCTTTCTTTGGGCATTTAGCCTGTGTCAAGTTAACTCAATTGAGTTTTCACTTGTTAGCTAATGCAATTTTGTCAAAAGCTCACACCCTTAATTGACATTGCTATGCCAGGAAAACTTCTCAGTGTAACTTGCCCTAGGTGGGTATCAGCAAAACGTTCTAGTGTCAGCCAAGCCCTAGGCTACAAAGAGGAGTTGGACCAGTATAACTTAAGTCTGCTTTTAAACTTATTTAGTTAAACCACTTCAGCACCTCGTGTAGACACTCTTATTTTGGTTTAAGAGGCGCTAGCTGAAATTTGTTCCTAATTGTGTCCTGGGTACAGCTTGCTTATATTGATTTAGTTTAAGTCATCCTCCAGGGTTCCCCCTCATGGTATGGGGTGGCCCTGCAGGTGTCCGACCCTCAGTTTCCCTCCTCAGTTCTAATTTAGTCCAGCTCCCGAAAGAGCCCCTTCTGCCCCCTCCTGAGGTTCAGGGCTCCACGGCTCTCCTTCGAGGACACTTCAAGTCCTGATCTGCCCATCCTGCAAATGCTTCCTTAGGTCCAGGTTTGACAGCCCAACTGCTGCAGTGTTTTCTGCTCTCAGCTGCTTCTCCTGGGCTGGGCTTGGAGCCCCCTTATGAGGTCACCTGCCCCCAGTCAACCAGGCAGGCTCTTGATCCTCCCCAGGTGGGCTTAGCAACCCCAAACCCCAGTCTGCACCTGCTGGCAGAGAAGGCACCTGAGAGGTAAGTGCCTAAATACTGTATACAGAGGCCTTGTCCACATGGCTACCAGTTATACGCAGTTATCCCGTATCACTCCCCGTGTGGACACGCTCATCACAGTACAGGTATAACTACGCTTTCTTTATGTACCCGTGTTCAATATCGTGTGAATAGTGACCAGTCAACTCTAACAATTCTCCAGGGACCAGCTTTGAGCCAGGCCTCTGTTAAGACGTGAACTGGATGCTGGCAATGTCTGTTTCCATCACACCAACAGCGAACTGCTGTGGGAACTGATGCCTGGCGGAGTCCTTGGGCTCTGACCCGGCGCGTGGATAATTGTAACAGTCGCAGATGCACAAAGAAGTTGGTGATTAGCACACGTAAAAATATCGGTATCAATACAAGTCTTGAGTTTGATTAAAATCCCCTTCTTCCTTTGGGGACTGAATATTACTGAAACAGCGGGAGAACTGAATATTACTGAAACTGAGGAAGCACACCCAATTGGACACACACAGTCCAAATGACAAAGGACTTCATTCTCCCCCAGGTGCTTCAAAGAGTTTCTGAAAAAGAAAAGGGTACCACCGGAATGAAACCAGCCCCAGGACCGACCCTTGGGGCACTCCGCTTGATACCAGCTGCCAACTAGACATGGAGCCATTGATCACTACCCATTGAGCCCGACAATCTAGCCAGCTTTCTATTCACCTTATAGTCCATTGATCCAGCCCATACTTCTTTAACTTGCTGGGAAGAATACTGTGGGAGACCGTGTCAAAAGCTTTGCTAAAGTCAAGGTGTATCACATCTACTGCTTTTTCCTCATCTACAGAGCCAGTTTTCTCACCATAGAAGGCAATCAGGTTGATCAGGCTTGACTTGCCATTGGTGAATCCATGCTGACTGTTCCTGATCACCTTCCTCTCCTCCAAGTGCTTCAAAACAAGCTACATGAATTCTTTGCATTGGTGTTCATGGCTGAGGATGTGAGGGAGATTCCCAAACCTGAGCCATTCTTTTTAGGTGACAGATCTGAGGAACTGTCCCAGACTGAGGTGTCATTAGAGGAGGTTTTGGAACAAATTGATAAACTAAACAGCAATAAGTCCCTGACTCCCCCACACTCCGTGACAATCAGTTCTTCAGGTTATAGTCCAATGTCCAAATATCCAATATCAGGGAGGCCCAGATGGGACTGGGGATCTCAGTCTTGTAATTCAAATTTCCCCTGATGAAGCTTAAGCAGATCTGAGATACAGGATCAAGTCCCAAGAATTTTTTATAGATCTCTGGCAAGCTATCGGTAGCCTCTTGACAGCAGGTATCCTGGTTGATTCAGACCATAGCGGAGTTCTTCAAGGAGTCTCAAGGCTTTCACGTGCTGGAGTTACTTACCGAGGTAAGGGACGCAGGAGACGTTCTCCTACCTCTGCATCTGGTGACTCCCTCCTACGTCTCTGTGTGTATCGCTGGGTGTCTTAGCCAAGGCTGTGACCTGGAGTGTGAACCAGATCCCAATGTCCACAGGGAGAGAGCTGCCTCCCCGTAAAACACACAGCTCGGACGCCGGACCTGGGTCTGGGGAGCTCCGTGGAAGATGACCTGGACTCTGATCACTGAGAGCATGGACGCCCCCATCACAGTAATGCACCTTCGCTCTCTCAGCCTAGTAGGTCGTTCTGTAAGTTGAAGAGTGTCACTATCTTCCCGAGCTATTGCTTCGCAGAGGATGTGGACACTTAATTCATTTCAGTGTGGACTGACATGGCCTCTGTGTACATCAGCTCGGTTGTTGCATTCTTTATTTGGCCAAAAGGAAACAGTCTCTTCTTAGCAGCTAGTGCAGTTACCCTCTGCCATACGACACTGGGAGACCGATGCTGGACTAGTGCACCCACTGCTGGGGTGTGTGTTTTGTAAGAGGAGGTTGAAAGGTTGAAGAGGGGGCAGAAAACAGCCCCAAGGATGATCCGAGGGCTGGAGAAAATCCCTGGCAGTGGGAGACTGAAAGAGCTCGGTCTGTTCAGCTTTCCAAAAAGAAGAGTGAGAGGAAACAACACTAAAGCAAAAATGGCCATCTAAATAAACCAGCTTCCTTTTCCCAGCCAAATTATTCAACACCGTGTCTGATCCCCTCTAAAGCCAGGGATTTTCTTTGAAAAGACTCGATCCAACTAAATGGGGAAGGAGATTAAAAAATGTGACTTCCTTGACTTTTTACCTTTCAAACGCTCTAGCTGTTTTCCTTCTGGTGTGTGTGAAACAAAAGGCTGGAAGTTTGGGGTTTTATTTAAAAGTGGATTGTTGGAGCTCCCTGGCTAGGGCTGTAACAGATCAGATCCTCCCTGGCCGGCCACAGAGGGGACGTGTAACATGCACTGGGCATCTGAGCTAACACCTCAGGCATGGGTGGGCAGTTCACACCTCTCAGAGTTACTAAGGATGGTTAAACCAGTGCAGCCCCCTGGGGGGAAGGTCTCATTCTGGTTTAAGAGCCGCGTATTTTGGTTTACCTTCAATCTGCTCCTAATGGATTTAGGGTGAACTGAAATAAGGCGCGTCCACACAGGGGTCTTCACTGGTTTGACTGAACCGATGCAAGTTTGTGTGTGGACAAGGCTGGAGATGCTGAAATCAGACACCGGAGCTTGACGCTTCATTGAGTAACTGATCATTATCGAAACTGCTGTCATGATATTAAGACGGCTGTTCCCAATGACTCTTGACGTTCAATCTCTCCCAGGTAATTCAAAGAGTTTCAGAAACAGATTTTCAGAAGAAATATAAACTGAGCCCCATTCTCCAGAGCTCGCTGAGGAAGCTGGCCTTTCTGAAGGTAAGGGAGCCGGTCGTTTCCAGCCCCGACTCTGCCGGGCCAGACACGGAACTGAGGTGTCTCCAGTTGCCCCCGTTATCCCTCACCCCAGCGAGCGCGGGGCTGGAGGCACGACCCACAGCAGCTCCCACATCAGGGGGACGATGCTGAGAATGGAGGATCCTACGTCCTGCCCTGCGTTGGGCGTCTGGGTTAACAACAAACACCACGTAAAATAGGGAGTTTAGTCTTTAACAAATAAGGGATAAATCGATGCTTGCTGAGAGCAGATGATATGGAAACTTCCCAAACCCACCTCATCTAAACTCTGCCGGTGCCCCTCACTCCCGACCCGCAGCCCCTGCTAGCCCAGCCCTGGGCTCTCCTCCCCCACGTATGGCATGTTCACCCCCCATTCGGGGAAGCTAGCCCCGGCCCCACCTCTTCCACCCAAGGCCCTGCCCCCACTCTGCCCCCCACCCACCTGCTCTCACCAGCTGGCCCACTGAAGGAGCCCTGGCCTGAGCCGAGCCCGTGCCGCCCAGAGGAGCTCTATGTCCCGCCACGGCCTGGCCCCGGGGCGACGGTGGGGACCATTAGCAGCGGTTTGGGGAGGCTTAGCCTGCCCCAGCCTCCATTACCCACCACCCCTGGCCTCCCCACAGCTCTGCTCTGCTGCGGATCAGCAGGTTACCGGTGATGGCTGTGGCAGGGTTCCCTGTTTTGTAATTGTAGTGTTGTTCTCTTCAGTTTTACTTCCCCCTCGGAGGGAAACGTGATGCATTTGTTCAGCAAAAAACACAAATCTGCTGGATAAAACAAACTTTGGGCAGAGTTTGAAATTTAAACCACGACAGGCTGCTTTTCTCATGCTGTCCTGGTATTAACAGATCTACCCTGGTGTGTTTTTGTTTCTTTTTGTTTTGTGTGTGTGCCGAGGCACCGACTCCATGGGTGCTCTGGGGCAGGAGCACCCACAGGGAAAAATTAGTGGGTGCTCTGCACCCACCAGCAGCCAAGCTCCCTTCCCCGCCCCCCCACCTCACCTCCATCCCCGTTTCTTTGCCTACCTCCCAGCGCTTGCTGCCGCAAAACAGCCATTTTGCGGCATAACAAGCTCCAGAAGGGAGGGAGGGGGGAGGAGCAGGAAAGTGGCACGCTCAGGGGAGGAGGCAGGGCCGGGGCGGGGATTTGAGGAAGGGGTTGGAATGGGGGCAGAGCAGGGGTGGGAAGGAGCGGGGCAGGGGTGGAGTCGGGGTGGGGCTGGGAGCACGTGGGGGTCGAGCACGCACTGATGCCAGCAGAACTCAGCGCCTTTGTGTGTGTGTGTGTGTATGTGTGTTTTTTTCTTTCCTAGGATGCTGGTCAATCTTCCAGCAGGTAAGATGTTTGCTGAAGAATAAGTTTAACAAAGAATTGACTGGACAATGAAGTACTAGTTGATTTACGGAGGGACCAAGGGGCTGCCACCTTCACCCCTTCCTCCCGGGAGATATACTTTGTGTTATTTAATGGGATCTCTTGCTAATGCCTCCTGACCCAGCATGTTGTGACGGGAGCAGGTAATGTTGCAGGTGATCACATCCAAGCCCCCATTCAGACAACCCCTTGGGCGCAAGCTTAACTTGGAAGTCAGTGGAACTACTCCAGCGCTTACAGTTAAGCATGTGCCTTAGTATTTTGCTGAATCTGGGCCAAAATGTGGCCTGTCTCTGGAAAAGCTGAGGTCATTCACAGTTGCCCATATTCCCACTGCTCAGGGCTCATCCCCTCCAGCAGGGGCAGGGGCAGGTGGGCACACACAATAAAGATGTAATCCCCCCCCTCACTATGGCAGGAATTGTATCACCCCTGGGAGCTTCAGCCATTAGATGGCCACATTGTTCACACAAACGCACACACACACGTCTCTTTTCAAGTGTTTCTTCTGTGCAGAATAACTGTATAGTGGCATCATGGGGCTTTGCACTCACTGTCTCTCGTGGGGCGTCTACACTGAGGCGGGTAGGTTACCTGTAATGTTAGCATTTAAGTACTCCTAATTAGCATGGAAAAGTTCAGCCCCAAAGATGAATGCTTTAGAAAACTAGATGATCGCTTGAAACGTGTTGTTATAATTTGTCATGCTTTATTAGTCACTGCCAGCCAAATGCTGTAAGCGAACCGTACGGTTGCACACTGCAAAAGTTGGCTTTATGTCCACAGCTGCCTTTCTTAGTTCACAGAAATCATCAGAATTAAGAGCTTTGTTAAATGCTGGACAAATGCTGTGCATTGTTACCACAATTTTTAATTTCCCAGGGGCAATGTTTCCTCATGGCAATTAGTAGATTTTAGTCTTCAGTTTAGGCCATTTGAAGTTGTTGTGTGATTACAGAATTACAGAAAATGCAGTTAAATCAAAGATCCACTGTATATTTGTTCTTTTTCACTGCTTCCTTTTACAGGCTGGGAACAGAACGGAAATTCCAGTGAGCAAAGTGTCTGGGTGTTCGCCACAATTGTCGAATATTCATTTATTTAGCATCTTGCATCTTGTGGGACACTTGTAAACTAATAAGAATCAAATCGAAAATATAATCCACACCTTTCCACTGCTCTGAGAGGGTGATATTTTTAATGAGACTTAGTATCTTCCTAGTTTAAAGCTATCCCTTTGCAAGGTGTTTCTGTTAGGACACGGAGACCAGACGCTGGATCTGCAGAGCCCGGGGCAGCTGATGTTCCCACAGTGCCACCAAGGGGCCAGGCAGAGACACAGCCGGGGAGCACTGTGGGCAGTAGGTGGCACCGGAAGTACCACCCATGAGACCCTGAGTGACAGTACCCTGCGGCCCTCTGATTGGCTAAGTGCCCCTTCTTAACCCCAGGAAACTGTCTAGACAACCACACAGACCTCAGCCTGCTGCAGTGCCAATGTGACACACGGCTAGAAAGGGTTAAACAGCTTGCAGGCTGAATGAGCCAAAGCCCACCGTGAAAGTCCTGTTAGAAAGGTAGAAACAACGAGGAGTCCTTGTGGCACCTTAGAGACTAACACATTTATTTGGGCAGAAGTTTTGTGGGCCAGAACCCACTTCATCAGATGCATGGAGTGGAAAATACAGTAGCAGGTAAAATACACAGCACATGAAAAGACGGGAGTTGCCTAATGCAGTGGGGGGTCAGTGCTAATGAGACAATTCAATCATCTTGTCTTCAATCCTGCTTCTTGCCTCTGGAGCAACCTTGCTACAAACTGAAGCTCTGAACAAAGGACTGAAAGACCTATCCCAGCTGTGGATGTTCTCCAGAGACTTGATTTGAACCTGCAGTTTATTCCATCACTGCTGCAAGCCTGAACCAAGAACTTTGCCATGACTGTATGTCATTGATTTCACGTAATCCAATTCTAGCTCTCATCTGTATCTTTTTCCTTTTATGAATAAACCTTTAGATTTTAGATTCTAAAGGATTGGCAACAGTATCACCACCAGGGCTACTCCTTATGGGGACGAATGGTTATGAAACCCAATAGCCTTCTCTCAATGGGTCAGTTGTGTCACTGATGGTCCTTAATGGGCCATCAAGCAGGCTAGGCAGAGCTGACACCAACTTGTCTGGGGTATCACCCAGAAGCACAGCACAAGTTTGAAATACAGACAGTATAGAGCCAATACTTATAACTTTAAATACAAAAATGACACATGCGCACAGATTGCATAATCCTAACCAGCAAACCATAACCTTGTCTTAGACACCTTACTTGACCTTCTTTATACAAGATTTGGTGCCACTATATGACCTTGTGTCACAGACTCACAGGACTCATGCCCACTCTTAGGTCATACGGCCTGTGGGGGGAACGCCCTTCAGTGCGACAGTCCTTCTCGGGGGTCCACTCTCTCTCTAGGGTTAAGCCCCTCCACCTCCTGGAACCACACCTCTCCAAGCCTTAGCACGCCTGTCTCTGCCATGGGCCCCCTCAGGAGTCCAGAAGGACGAATGCCCCCCTCTTCTCTAGCCCGGAGCGACTCTCAGCCAACGTAAAACAGGAGGGTTTATTGAGAGTCTGAACCCAGCACAGGAAACTCTCAGGGCCTCAGGCCTGGCCTCCCTCAGCCCAGCACATCCCAGTCTCCCCTGCATCCAGGGGGCTCCGGCTGCTCCCTCCCCGCAGTCCCGAGCCCCCCTGCTTCCCAGCTGGGCATCTGAGATCACCGGCCCCAGGCCCCAACTCTGTCCATTGTCTTCTCTCCCGGTAAACAGGGTCGCCTGGGCCCCCTCTCCCCTCTTCCGTCCTCTGGCCCCCTCTGGCTGGAATTGCCTGGTCAGGTCACCGGGGTCCTCTCTCCACAGCCCATTGTCCTCCCACTGGCCGGAACCAGCTGTGACTCCTGAGCTGGGCCTCCCGGTCCCCAGGTCGTCAGGTCACCAGTCGCTGGGGTCTCCATTCTCCAGGCCATTGGCTGGGGTCCCCAGTTCTGTCGCCGGTCCTCTGTACTAACAAACTGCCTCTACCCTCACCTTGTTAAACCAGTAACACCCAGGGAAACTGAGTCGTCCCCCCCCCCCCCCCCCATGCATGCAAACCATTGGAAAAAAACAAGGAAAAAACAAGAAAAATCCCCCACTTCATCACAGCCTTCCCTTGGAAAGCCCCATATCCCCTCATATCCCCCTAAGAGACCTCAAAAGGGAGATATGGGGGGTCTCTGAGGGAGGATTGGGTGGGGATATTTAAAGCAAAAATATCATTTAAATTTTCTCTCCCCTTATTAAAAAACAATTCCTCTTTTGTCGACTGGGAGGAGCCCTGAGCAGGTGAGGGAAACCGTTTCCCAGAGTTATGACCCAGACGGGGGCAGGGACCTGCTTTTCACACCATCTGCCACCAGGAAAAAGGCGTGGAAAAGTGCAGTTTCCACACCCCATTTCCCACACTTGGCAACTTGGAAAAGAGTCGGAAAGTGGCAGGGAAAATCTACGTTCTGATCCTTCCCCCTCAAAAAGTGGATTCATGCAAACCAAGCCTCCCCTCTCCACTGCCCTTGCCTGCTTGGTCCCTAGGCATCCACACAATATAAGTGTTAAATAATTAAGAGTTCGCCTCATGTTATTGCAGCACTGCAGCCAGGGCAGGAGGACCAACCCCTGGCTCTGCCATTGCCCTTCCCAGTCCCACAGCTCACAGCACGTTACAGTGGAGATCAGTGTCGTTATCCCCACTCTACAGAGAGGGAAACTGAGGCAGGGTGACATGAAGCAACTTGCAAGCAACCCAAGTCACCCAGGAGGCGGGTGGAGGCTCCAGGAAGAGACTCCAGGTCCAATGCTTGACCCAACCAGCCACACTGGGCAGGAAAGGGGGCTCAGGGCTGGGTCAGGGGGGTGGGAGAGTTTAACATCATCACAGGTCAATATTTACTAACACCTGGCCGCTAAGGGGGTATGTCAAGGTTCCTCCCCCACTCTGAACGCTAGGGTACAGATGTGGGGACCTGCATGAAAAAAACCTCCTAAGCTTATCTTTACCAGCTTAGGTCAAAACTTCCCCAAGGTACAAAATATTCCTCCTTTTGTCCTTGAGTTGGCCGCTACCACCACCAAACTAATACTGGTTACTGGGGAAGAGTTGTTTGGAAACTTCTTTCCCCCCAAAATACTTCCCAAAACCTTGCACCCCACTTCCTGGACAAGGTTTGATAAAAAGCCTCACCAATTTGCCTAGGTGACTACAGACCCAGACCCTTGGATCTTAAGAACAATGAACAATCCTCCCAACACTTGCACCCCCCCTTCCTGGGAAATGTTGGATAAAAAGCCTCACCAATTTGCCTAGGTGACCACAGACCCAAACCCTTGGATCTGAGAACAATGAAAAAAAGCATTCAGTTTTCTTACAAGAAGACTTTTAATAGAAATAGAAGTAAATAGAAATAAAGAAACCCCTCCTGTAAAATCAGGATGGTAGATACCTTACAGGGTAATTAGATTCAAAACATAGAGAACCCCTCTAGGCAAAACCTTAAGTTACAAAAAAGATACACAGACAGAAATAGTTATTCTATTCAGCACAGTTCTTTTCTCAGCCATTTAAAGAAATCATAATCTAACACGTACCTAGCTAGATTACTTACTAAAAGTTCTAAGACTTCATTCCTGGTCTATCCCCGGCAAAGACAGAATATAGACAGACACAGACCCTTTGTTTCTCTCCCTCCTCCCAGCTTTTGAAAGTATCTTGTCTCCTCATTGGTCATTTTGGTCAGGTGCCAGCGAGGTTACCTTCAGCTTCTTAACCCTTTACAGGTGAGAGGAGTTTTCCCCTTCCCTTTATATTTATGACAGGGTACTGCTGGCCAGGAGCCAACGTGGGGATGTTGGAAATCTGGGACAGGGAGTCAGGGATGACGGGAGAGTGTTGCGCTCTATAGCTCAAAGTAGCACCCTGGAACCCCAATATTCACCACTGTGCTATGATTACGATCTGTGTTGTACAAAGTACGCCTGGTGAGGGATCATTTTCCATGTCTTGATCTGTTGAACGATACCCTGTCGGACAGTGTGAGCTGTCACTGGATGGGGAGTTACGAAGTCTTGCTCTATGAGTTACTGAAATAAGTGGTGAGGTTGGGAACACCCACAACCAGCCTTTCAGTTACAACAAAGCAGGGGCCATCAATATATGTATGTGTGTGTGTGTGTATATATATATATATAACGCAGCAGCTCAAGGGTTAAACTGAGGAAGGGATCTGAATGGAGAAACTGAGTCATGACTCAGGATTCTGGGAAACTATGGCAAATATTTTTCTTTATTGAGCAAAGTAAAATCCTCAGAGAAGCACAAGCCCTGGGCTGGAGCAGCGAGAGGCAACAGCAGATTGCAGACAGCGGTTGAAAGGGATACAGCAGCCAGCGCATTCTGGATCAGTGTAAATCAAATCCAGTGTCAACACCGAATCTCACTGTCCTTGCTCTGACACTGGCTTTGCCTTGGAGTGACTCCAGCAGTTACTCCTCATTTACACTTGGGAGAATGAGAGGGATCAGTCCTGAGGTCCCTGATGGGGTAACTCCTGACGTACAGCAGCGTGTGTGAGAGAACTTCCCCCAAGTTTGTCCTTTCATTTATGCTCTGGGTGGGCATTTTAGGTGCACTTTGCTCAGGTGAGAAGGACGACACCAGGTGCAATCTGAATTCCACTCCTGGCTTCTGTCCCAGCTCTGGGAGGGAAGTGGGGGCTAGTGGGTTAGAGCAGGGTGGGCTGGGAGCCAGGACTCTTGGGTTCCTTCACTGGCTCTGGGAAGGGTGTGGATGTGGGGTCTAGTGAGTTAGAGTGGAAGGCGGGGGCGGGGGGGCTTGGAGTCAGGACTCCTGGGTTCTATCCTCAGTTCTGGGTGTGGTAACCTAGCTATTGTGACTAGGAAACATTCTTTCTTCTAGTTAAGACAAACCTATTGGAGAATGGGACTTAGGGGGGTGGTGTTATGGGGCACTCCATATGCTTTATGAAAATATGCTTATGAATATGACATAACTGGAATATGCTTTATGCAAAATACCTCTTGTAAAATATCATTGGAAAAGTTCTATCTACTGAATGTGGTCATCCTATTTGTATGCATGTATCATTCTTATATTTAAAGTTAGGAATATGAAATATAAACTTGTATTACTGATGTAGTCAGACTAGGTGAGAGCCATTAATGGTACTTCAAGAACTTGATGGCTCCATTTACGAGAACAATGAGCTGTGAATGGTTCTGTTTTCCTGCAAGCCTTCCTGCAGATGTGCGGGTCAGCCCATGAAGTATGGAGACTGGGGTCTTACAGAGACATGCGACCATGTCACCCAATACTGGAATCCCTCTTAAGCCATGTACTTTTCCATGAGGAACTGGGAGGGGATCAAACTGAAACAATGGTCTCCCGCCTTATGCAAATCCTATTTAAGGATGGGAGAGGAAGTGAGTGGAGAGGAGGTAAAGGTAGCCCCTGCTTACCAGCCAAGATGTCTGCTGGAACTAACAGAGACTGAACAGGGGGAAGGATTGGGCCCAGACTAGGAAGGAGTCTAGTCTGTGAAAGAAGCTTATTGGAACATCTCTGACGGTGACATATTATTACATGTAACCAGTTTCTTAGTGTATTAAGCTTAGCTTTGCGTGTTTGTTTTATTTTTCTTAGTAACTTACTTTGTTCTTAAGTAGTCCAGGAAAAGTTAAGACAGATGCGATTAGGAACATTTTTGGTTTGCGGATTCCTCTGTGCTAACCCCAGGGGCTTTTGTTTTGCTAGTAACCTTTAAAATGAACCCCAAGAAAGTTATTTTTGGGGTTTAATCCCTAAAGCCTGAGTTTTCAGATGTGTTTCCTTCTTTTTTAATAAATTTGACCTTTTTTAAAAGAATCCTTTGATTCCAAAGTCCTTAGACAAGGGGTTGGTCTGTGCTCACATTGTTAAGGCAACTGGTTGGTATTTTATTCTCAAGCCTCCCCAGGAAAGGGGATGAAGAGGTTTGGGGGGATATTTTGGGGGGATAGGGACTCCAAGTGACCCTTCCCTGAATATTTGTGAAAATCACTTGGTGGTGGCAGCAGTATCTGTCCAAGGCAGAAGACTGCGCCTCGGAAGAGTTTTAACCTAAGCTGGTAGAAATAAGCGTAGGGGGTCTTTCATGCAGGTCCCCACATCTGTACCCCAGAGTTCAGATTTGGGGGGGTATATGCTGACATGGTGTCTGTTACCTCTTATGACCACTGAAATCCTAACTTTCATACTTAATAAAATCACTTTTGTTTATTAATAAACCTACTGTAAGTAATTGTTACCTGGGAGGCAAACAGTCTGCGTATCTCTCTCTTTACTTTGAGAAAGAGGGCGAATAATATGAACTTACACTGTGTAAAACTTTATACAGGGTAAGGCCAATTTATCTGGGGTTCATCTCCCATTGGGGCTGTGCAGTTGGGTACCGGGGCAAGCCCCTTTCAACTGAGCCTTCCCAGAGCTGAGCTAATCTCAGTGTCTGTATTCTGCAGAGGGGTGTGGCCCTATCTCTGGGTCTGTGCTGGAGGGTCTGTCTCAGCAAGACAGAGGCAAGGGGTGCCCAGGCTGGCATAAAGGTTAGGCTGCGTGGTATCTCAGCACATCAAGTGACAGTCCCAAGGGGGTCCCGATGAGGGAACCCTTCACAGGTGGGTTGCTGAAAGGAAAACCCCTCCCATAGGTCTGAGTTCTGGGGCTGGAGCACTGTAGCAGACCGTGGACTCACAGCACGGCACCTCCTGCTGGTTGTCTCAGGAACTATCTCTTTTCCAGCTCCAGAGTGCCCTCTGCTGGCCAGTGGCTCACCTGCCTCAAGCTCCCATATCCCTCCCAGACCCTGGTGCCCCTTTACCTCAGGGCTCTGCCCCAGCAGTACCCCTACTCTCTGGGTTAGGAACCCCCCAACCCTCTACACCCACCTTGCCTCAGTGACTGCTGCCAGTCATCATCTAGCCCCCTTTCCCTGGGGCATGTGCAGTCTGCAATGACCACTCATCATTGGCAAGGGGGTTGGACCTGCTGCCTCTGCCTATCTCCGGGCTGCCCCCAGCACCTTTTGTCAGCATTTGACAAGGCCTCAGCCTGGGGGTTTACCAGGCTGGAGCTCCCCAGCTCCCTTTTCCCTTCCCCAGCACTGCTCCACCTCAGGTACCTCACTCCCAGGCAGCTAGGACCTTCTCCCTCCAAGGCTGGAGAGAGACTCTTTCCAGCTCCGGGCCCCCAGCCGTCTCATCAGGGCCAGCTGGGCCCTCAATGAGCTGGCCACAGCTGTGGTCAGCTACTCCCTCAGCTGCCTTCACTTTTTGTATCCCAGGTGCAGCCCTCTCCAGGGCTGCTTTTAACCCCTGTTCTGCGGGAGTGGGGCAGCCACCCCACTACAAGCACCCACAGGGGAAAAAAAATAAGGGGTGCTGAGCACCCACCAGCAGGCCCCGCCTCCCCCCCAGTGCTGGGTTCTGCTGATCAGTTTGTCCCCGTCCCCCTAGTGCCTCCCGCCGGCCGCCATCAGCTGTTTGGCGGCGTGCTGGGGGAGGACCGGGGGGCAGGCCTGGGCAACGCATGGCCCAGATGCAGGGAGTGGAAGGGCAGGACCAGCCCCTTCCAGCCACTGAGACGCTGCTCTGCAGCCCTGCGTGGCGGGTGCCTGAGAGAGCCTGGCTGGGGAGGAGGTGACTCCCGCTGCCTGCCCAGGCTCAGGTGCTGGGGTCCCCGGCAGCCGAGCCAGGCGGGGAGCAGAAGCCACCTCCCCAGCTCCCCTCATATTTCTCTAAGGCCAGGAAGCGGGGGGCAGGAGCTTGGATGCCAGTGTGGGCACCAAGCTGTTTTCTCCGCTACTGCTAGTTTGATTGCTTTTTTTTACTTTATATGAAAATGTACTTGTTTCAGGTTGTGTCACAGAAATCCCCTTGGGACTGCCACCTGATATGCTAAGACTACTTCTGAGCCCATTTACCCTGTCAGCTTGGGACTTCACAACCCTGCCTTGTTGAGCCAGACACACTAGCCTGCTGCAACACAGACCCAGGTCTGAACCACATCCCCCAAAAGCTGCAAACTTAACTGAAAACAGCTTAAGAAGTGCTTCTGCCTCTAGCACCCAGACACCCAGCTCCCAATGGGATCCAAACCCCAAATAAATCCGTTTTACTCTGTATAAACCTTATTCAGGGTGAACTCATAAATTGTCCACCCTCTAACACTGATAGAGAGATATGCACAGCTGTTTGCTTCCCCAGGAATTAATTACTTGTTCTGGGTTAATTAATAAGCAAAAAGTGATTTCATTAAGTATAAAAAGTAGGATTTAATGGTTCCAAGTAATAACAGACGGACCAAAGTAAGTTACTAAGGAAAATAAAGCAAAACACGCAAGTCTAAGCCTAATACAGTAAGAAACTAAATGTAGGTAAGTCTCACCCTCAGAGATGTTCCAATAAGCTTCTTTCACAGACTAGACTCCTTCCTAGTCTGGGTCCAGCAATCACTCACACCCCTCATAGTTACTGTCCTTTGTTCCAGTTTCTTTCAGGCATCTCTTTGGGGTGGAGAGGTTATCTTTTGAGCTAGCTGAAGACAAAATGGAGGGGTTTCCAGGGCCTTTTATATTCTTTCTCTTGTGGGCGGAAACCCCTTTGTTCAACTCTGCAACATCACAGCAACAAGATGGAGTCTGTAGCCACCTGGGCAGGTCACATGTCTATGGATGATTCAGCTTTTTGCAGGCCGATGCCATTGTTTACGTGTTAGTTTGAACATTCCCAGGAAAGGTCAGATCTGGATGGGCGTCTCCCAAAGTCCAGTGTCAGTTAAGTGTTTCTTGATTGGATCCTTGACAGGACTTACTGAGAAGAGTCCTGTCAAGGATCCTTCCCCACTCTGAACTCTAGGGTACAGCTGTGGGGACCTCCATGAAAACCTCCTAAGCTTACTTTTACCAGCTTAGGTTAAAACTTTCCCAAGGTACAAATTAATTTTACCCTTGGAATTTCCACTGCCACCACCAAACTCTAACTGGGTTTACTGGGAAACGTAATTTGGACACGTCTTTCCCCCCAAAATCCTCCCAACCCTTGCACCCCACTTCCTGGGGAAGGTTTGGTAAAAATCCTCACCAATTTGCATAGGTGACCACAGACCCAAACCCTTGGATCTGAGAACAATGAAAAAGCATTCAGTTTTCTTACAAGAAGACTTTTAATAGAAATAAAGGAATCACCTCTGTAAAATCAGGATGGTAGATACCTTTCAGGGTAATTAGGTTCAAAACATAGAGAATCCCTCTAGGCAAAACCTTAAGTTACAAAAAAGATACACCGACAGGAATAGTCATTCTATTCAGCACAGTTCTTTTCTCAGCCATTTAAAGAAATCATAGTCTAACACATACCTAGCTAGATTATTTACTAAAGTTCTAAGACTCCATTCCTGTTCTATCCCCGGCAAAAGCAGCATACAGACGGACACAGACCCTTTGTTTCTCCCCCTCCTCCCAGCTTTTGAAAGTATCTTGTCTCCTCATTGGTCATTTTGGTCAGGTGCCAGCAAGGTTACCTTTAGCTTCTTAACCCTTTACAGGTGAGAGGATTTTTTCTCTGGCCAGGAGGGATTTTAGAGGGGTTTACCCTTCCCTTTATATTTATGACAAGTCCTTTCTCAAGAAGCTGACCAAATGCTTCACTGAGGCTACTTAGAATCAAACAAGTAAGTAGCCAATATTCATAACTTCACAATCACAGGTATCCATTTGATGCTCACAACCATTAGAGGAAGATAAGTTATGAATATTGGCTATAAGCACAGGAATAAATTGCCCACGGAGGTTGTGGAATCTCCATCGCTGGAGATTTTTAAGAGCAGGTTGGACAAACACCTGTCAGGATGGAAACGTTTGCCTCCACCAGTCCATCTCCCTCCAGGCTGGATTGTGGCTCTGGACTGGCAGATGCCTGCTTTCCTATCCGCCATCCACCCAGCCCACAGCAAGTACCAGATTCATGGGGGCACGTGAGCAGCCAGCCATCCAAGTACAGGTAGACGTGAAGTCCCAGCTTCCTTAGATGTGCTGCCTCCAGGCACTTCCTGAACACCGCTGCTGCTGCGGAGAGTCCAAAGGGCAGTAACCTGTACCGGTAATGGCTGAGCTCCCCTGTGGACCTTCCTTGTTGCCTTCACGCTGGCATGCAGAGTCAGTGAGATCCAGGCCCTCACGGCTGGGTTGCTCTACACGTCATCCCACAGGGACAAGGTGGTGATGAGACCAACTCATCTCCCAGGTGGTCTCAGGATTCCCCTTGAATTCTTCCCAGAGCCGCACCTTTCTCCGGGGGAAAGAAGCTTCACACTCGAGATGTCTCCAGAACCTGCTCTACCACCCGGACAGTGCGACAGATATTGCAACCCCAGGCCGTATCTTGGGGAACCACACTATGAAATCTATGACTGGTTTGTATGATTATCTTCTGCTCCATGGGGGAGGTTAACGGCTCCTCCAGGAACTAACAACAGTGATTTCCCTTAGAACTGCTAACAGCTCCAGAGAGCCACCACCCGCTGGAGAGGTTTGTATGTGCTGGTTGAGGCTGAGTTTTCCAGAGACTGAAGGCTTTTGTTATACAAGGCTGAGGCTAACCAGCCTCGTGGCCTCTTTCTGATCCAGCAAATGGACAGGACTTTTGGTCCAAAGGGCCTGAGTCTGAGGAAGAGTTGGAATTTTAGCCTGCCAGGACCCCTTAGAACTGATGGGGGATTTCTGGTATATTTAGGGTACCTGTAAATCCATTTACTGTTTACATGTTTTCTCTAGAGGCTTTTATCCTGAATAAGTGAGCTTGCTTTGGAGACACCATTTGGGTCACTGGTCAATCACTTGTCATGTCTATGGACAGTAACCACGGCACAGGTGCTGGCCTTAAGACAGACCAGCTGCTGGGGATATTGCAGTGAACTACAGGGGCCTGCAGGCGAAACCTCCCGTCAGACGGGAGTGGGACATGGGCCCCTGCCCAGAGAGAGGTGACAACTGGAGACCTGAGACCTGAACAGGCATTTCTACAGCAGGCCACAGAGCGGGTCAAAGGTGCAGTTACCCTGAGACTGTGCCAGACAGGACCCAGCTCTTCAGACTTTCTCCTCTCCTCCTTTCACCCCAGAGACGCTCCAAGGGGATTGCTTGGCATGTCTCCAACTGTGACCAGTTGTACAGTAAGTGACTGTTCCTTTTGGTTTTCAGCTCAGAAATTTCAGTTTTAGATTTTTTTTTTTGCCAAAATGTCAAAATATTCCACAGAAACAATCCCCCAGTTTCTGACCAACTCCATCAAAAACCACTTTACCTGCCCAAAGCTTTTGAAAATTCTGGTCTTAAGTTCTTCCCTCTTTAGAGGCTAGAGGTAAGAACAAGGCTGGGCCAAGAAGGAAAAATTAAAAGGGGATTTTTACAGGCAGGTTAGTGAAAGTGAAACTGAGTGAGAGTTAGCAAGACAAAACTGTCCAGAGAAATACCCTGAGCTGCTTGTTAGCCACATTGTGAGATAACTACTGTTGGGGTCCCAGGGCATGGCCACTAGTTAAGTCGAGGGGATGGAAGACCATGAGTGTCGAGGAAGTCTCTTTGCTCTAGGCCCAGGTGCCCTTCTCAACCCCCCTTCACAGAATTCAGTCCTGGCTGGCCAGAGAAAGCCCTTGTACTCCCAGAATAATGCTGCAGCTGCAGATAGAGCTGTTTTGTGTAGGTTTTGCTGGCGCCAAGTTAGGATAATGGCAGGAATCAGCTACAAGGCCATAACTGCTTATTTGCCTCATTAATCGCAAGGCTAAGCAGGCTGTGCTGTTGTTTTGAATTGCTAAAATGCTTGTTAAGGGTTGACGGAAAAAGTATTGTTGTAACCCATATAAGGCAAAGCAGTTTTACTTGGCTGATGTGTAATGCAATAGAGATAAGGAGTATAAAGGTATGTGACTCTGCCTGCTCAGGGTGCAGGATTTGAGATTCTTTTCTCCCTGTACCTTCTTTGGAGCTCCAAATAAACTTTTCTGCTTCTCCACCCTGTTGTGTTTATTGGGTGATGCACACCGGGCAATGAACCCCTGCTGTTGCTTGCCTCTGGCACTGGGTGCCGGCAACACTACCATCAAGATTTATTGACCACAAACTACCAAATATGGGATCTGCAAGTGGTGAGTTTGAATATTTTCCATTTTCTGGTGACTATGTGACTTGAGACACTGAGGGAGGGGGATGGTTTGTTCTGTGATAGCCAGACTGCATTCTGGGATCTGCATTCTGTACAGCATTCCTGCGCTCTTATTGGCTGAGACATTCCAGTCAGTAGAATTACCGACAAACTGAACACCTACATAAAATGCGTACAAGCCCCAGCCCTTCAGATCTTCAATCAAATCTGTAGCTGCAAGTGCCTGGGTTCTCTGTGAGTAAGTTCTTCTCCATGGTTATTAGATGAGATAAGTGGGCATGAGGAAGCAGCACTGGCTAGTGAATAGTGCAGGAATGAAAGATCTTGGGTTTCTCTCTGCTTTGACTTTAACTCCCTGGGTGAGTTTGGGCAAGTCACGGAATCTCTCTGCGGGTCATTTTCCTTTTCTATAAAACAGGGATCATGATACTGACCTTCATTTGTAAAGCCTATTTGAGAGATTAAAGCTGGTTAGAATGTTTTTAAAAGAAGGGTTTAATGTCAACATTGTTGGCCTTTTCTCAAAAACAGAATTTTTGGTGGAAGTGTGTAGATTTTTTCCAAAATTTTCATTTATAAAAAATTTAGAAACTTTAAATTAAAAGTGTGGGTTGTTCTGCAAAATTGCGTTGTGACATTCTATATCTTGGGGGAGCGCCCTGTAACCCCCATATTCCTCATCTGTATATAATTGCGATCTTGCGTATAAAGCAGTCCTTGTAAGGTTTCAGGGGAGAGATTATGATCTGCTGAAAGTCATTTCTCTATGCATATATGTGTATCATTAATGCATTTGAAGTTATGAGAATTGTGTTGTATGGCTGTCACTAAAACATGCTGTAAGTTGGGGAATCAGCCAGATATTAGCTCCCCAGAGGCAATAGCAAGGAAAGTAACAAACACCCTGGCGGGGTGTCAATCAACCCATCAACAACCATTGTCCAACAAGGGAGCTACAATGCAACGACTCACCTGCATGAGGCCACACCAGGGGAATTGCTCAGCCTTGCCTGGAGACTCAGCAATGCCCCCAGACATGCCTGGACTTGTGTTTCCCAAGCACATGGACTGAGGGTATAAAACTGAACACAGGGGGCCCATGCTGGGGCTTTCTCCTTCCCCCACCTAGCCTGCAAGCAACAAGGACACTCTGAAAACTCCAACTGAAGGGACTGGCCCAGGTTTCAAGGGTGAAATCTTTGTACTAGGAATTGCAGTATCCAGTGGGGTGAGTAAAACTGCTTAATCTAGATGTTGCCCCGTCTAATAGGGTTGAGAGTTTAGACTGCGGGCTGATATTTTATTTCTTTTGGTAACTAACTCTGACTTTTTGCCTATTACTTATAATCACTTAAAATCCATCTTTTGTAGTCAATAAATTTGTTTAACTGTTTATGTTTATGAGTGAGTTTGTATGAAGTATGTGGCAAATCTGCTCAGGTTTGACAAAGGCTGGTGTATGTCCACTCTCCTTTGATGAAGTGGTGAACCAATTAATAAATTTGCACTGCTCATCTTGAGCAGTGCAAGACAGTATACTGCCGAGGTACAAGGCTGGGAGCTGGGGGGATTTGGCTCTGGTGCCTTTCTCTGTGTGATCCATGAGTGGCTCTGGGAGCATTCATGCAATCTAGGTGAGTGTGGGGGCTCCACATGCTGTTGTGCTGAGTAATAACAGCTCCTGGAGGGGTTTGCTGCTGGTCACTAGCAAGGCATTGTGAGAGACAGCCCAGGCTGGAGAGAGTTCGGGGGAAACAGCAGTCCCACAGTTCCAGGCTGCACCCCAGGGATCCAGTGACGAGCATTGCTGTTTGTTTTAAGTTTCTTTTTTTTTCATTTTTTGTGTCACCCTGTTGTAACCCTTTTCAACCAGAATGTTAAAGTCTCACTGCAGACACATGCAGCAGTGTTTGTCTGTTGATGTTTATGTTCTGTGATTTTATGTTGTTAAAGTGTCATTTAAATCTCATTATATTGCACCATTAGTATATATTGGTGTGTCTCAGACCTGCCATTCAAGTGGTAGACAGGACTCAGTAAGTGAGAGCTACCACAGTGAAAGACTGAGAGAATGAGCGTTAAAGAAATACGGTAACCAGTAGTATAGTAGTGTGTATGGAAATAGGTAGTATCCCTTTAAATACTTGTGAGCCCTCTAAGGGTGCTCACAGTGTTCTGTATTTTAGAAGCCACCAGAAACCAGTGGTATGTACGTATCTAGGGCTGGCCTGATTGAATCAGCAGTTATTTGGGACCCAACTCACTGTGATTTCTTCATATTGTCTGTGTTGTGTAAACAGAAAAAGATACAATGCTTAGGCTATGTCTACACTGCTCACCTTATAGCAGCACAGCCATGCTGCTGCAGCCACGCCACTGTAAGGTATGCAGTGTAGCTGCTCTTTGTGGGCAGGAGAGAGCTCCCTTGCCGACAAAATAAAACCACCCCCAACGAGGGGCAGTGGATTTGTCAGCAGGAGAGCATCTCCCACTGACAAAGCACTGTCTACATGGTGCTTTTTGTCAGTAAAACTTTTGTAGGTCAGGGGCGTGTTTTTTTCCACACCCTCGAGCGACAAAAGTTTGAATGGCAAAAGTGCCAGTGTAGACGTAGCCTAAGTTCCTGTTCACGCATCTTGGTGCAAAATTTGTGCCCTAATAGGTACAAATTTGCCCCCTGCCAGAGAGCTGTAAATCCACTGCCTCCGTGACCATCACCAGCGGCCGGGGCCCCTTCCCCACCCTGACCAGGAGGCACGGTGTCCGTTGCCTCCTGGTGCCCACCTCGCCCCACGTGGAGACATACGTGCAGGCGTTGGCGAAGGTGGTAGGACCCTCGGCTATCGTGGCAGCCTCCAAGATGTATGGGAAGGTTGTTTTTTTCTTAGCTTCGGAGGATGCCGCCCAGGAGGCGGTGGAGAAGGGCCTGGCGGTGGGGGGGGGGGTGTTTGTCCCCCTAGAACCGCTAGAAGACCTGGGCGTTCGCCTAGTCCTCACCTCCGTTCCTCCCTTTTTACCCAACCCTGCCCTGTTACCCGCTCTCTCTGCCCTGGGGAAACTTGTTTCTGTCATCAGCCCTCTCCCGTTGGGCTGCAAGGACCCCACCGTCCGTCACGTCCTTTCGTTCCACCGGTAAGTGCAGCTTTCACCGCCGGCGGGGGAGCGTGATGGAGAGGCGCTCAAGGGGTCCTTCCTAGTCCCCTACCAGGGAGCCTGCTATCGGGTTTTTTACTCCACCGGAGAGGCCCGGTGCTACCTCTGCCGCTCGGCGGGGCATGTCCGCAGAGACTGCCCTTTGGCCCAGGGGGGAGGGGCACCCGAGACCCCCGAGACCCGGCAGGACATCAGCCCCCTCGTTGCCGACGCCCTTGGCCACCCGGCACCTGAAACCAACCCTCCTTCTACTCGACCCATCGCTGCCCCCGTCCGGACCCAAGAGGCACCTTCCCTACAACGCCCGGGCGAGCAAGGGAGTCCCACCCTTGCTATAGCCAATTCGGCGGAGCCTATGGAGGAGGGTGTGGCAAAGATATTCCCGGGTACAGGAGAGGCCCGCCCCAAGGAGCACCCCCCACCCCTCATGCTGCCTCACCGCTCCCCCCCCGAACCCCTGAACCATCGCCTCCGTCCCCCGACACGACCCCTGCTAACCAACCCCCAGACGACACTATGGAGGGCTGGACTCTACTCCAGGGGAAGCGAGGCAAGCGGAAGGCTCGAGCTCCGCTGCATTCATCTGACGCGGAAGCCCCGCGGAAGACCAGGAAGGGAGGCACTGACTTCGAGCCTCCTGCTTCGGCCACGAGTGAGATCCATCTGCTGGTGTTGGGAGGGGAGGATAGACTAGCATTGGAGGGCAGAATCCCCCCTCCGCAGGAGACCCTCCCCTCTGAGACCCCTGAGGAAGCCCCTTCTGACCGGATACCACCTGAACCCCCCCGCGAACCCCGAAGTGACCGTTGCAGCGGGCCCTAGAGGAGAGGCCCCCGGGGTAGTTGGAGTCGGCCTCTCCTCTGTGTATGCAGAGATTGAGGCCCTAGATTTACTCCTGGTCACCCAGGGAGGGGATGATCTACTGCCGGCTGGCCTCAATTAGGGCAATCTCACCCTAGGCCCCCTTTCCCCATGCTCTCTCCCCCTAATTGCCTTCCCGGGTGAGCACCCTGCAGAAGGTGGTTTACCACCTGATGCCATGGCTGCCACGACCACCATGGAGCCAGCACCTAGCATCACTGGGAGCCCCCTCCCTTACCCCCTAACCTCCGACCCTGCTCAGGAGGCACCTTTTTTTCGCTGCTCGCCTCCTGAAGCCCAGAACCTTACCTCTGCCCCTGCCCCCATCCCTGTCCCTGTCCAATTTCCCTCCTCCTGCAAGGCTACTGCAGCCCCTGGGGTTATTTCTTTTCTGCCTTTCGCAGATTCCCCCCAGGGAGCAGTCTTTACGTTTTCTAGTTGCGACTTATCAGGAGTTGCACTTTTCCCCCCTCCATCCCCTTCCACCCCAAGGCATGAGATGGATTTAATAACCCCAGCCTGTCAGACGCCCCGTTGGTGGTCCGCACCCTGCCTACCCGCCTTAGCGGACCACAAGGCTGTATTAAGAGCCCCACCAGGGAATACCCTGGAAATCGTAACCCCACCCCCCCATGAGCTGCGGCATGCACTACGGAAGTTCTTAGAACACACCCGTGGTGCCCATGATAGGGTACAGCTGGCTCTCCAGCTATGGGGGGACTTTGATCAACTTTTTCAGGCCACAAGGGCCCTTATAAAGGAGGGCAGAGGGCAAGGAAAGCGCGGTGCTGCGGCCTACGAGCGGGCCCGCGGCTTCCGGAGAGATCTACTCATTTACGGGATGGGACACGGGTTGCTACGCAACCCGCCGGGGGCCACGAATACCCCCACCAATGAGAACCCCCCATCCCCCCAGCCTCCGCATGACGCCTCTCATTATTGCAACCCTGAATACCAGGGGCTGTAGGATGGCTCTCCGCAGGTCCCAGGTGCTCTCCTACCTTCGGGATGGGGGGTACTCTGTGGTTTTCCTGCAGGAGACCCACATGGACCCAACCGCCAAGGATAGGTGGCGGCTGGAGTGGGGGGACGGGATATACTTCAGCCACTTCATGACTTGGCAAGCTGGAGTGGCGACCCTGTTCTCCCCCACCCTATGGCCCGAGGTGCTAGGGGTCACTGAGGTCGTGCCGGGCCACCTGTTGCACCTTCGAGTCTGTATGGAGGGGCTTGTGGTCAATCTTGTTAATATCTATGCCCCGCAAGTGAGCTCAAAGCGGCCACAATTCTACCAGCGGGTGTCCAACTTTCTCGGCACCCTAGATTCGCATGAGTGCCTGATCCTGGGAGGGGACTTTAACACCACCCTCGGGGAATGGGACCGCTCAGGGGCCGAGCCGAGCCCGGCCGCCGCGACCATTCTCCGAGGCATAGTCGAATATCACTCCCTAGTGGACGTCTGGCGTGACCATCACCCAGATGACACTTCCACATTCACCTTTGTCCGGGTGGAGGCCCATCGGTCACACCACTCTCGGTTGGACCGTATTTACTTATCCCGTTTCCATCTTTCACAGGCCCACTCCTCCACCATTCGGCCCGCCCCTTTTTCCGACCATCATTTAGTCACCGTAACGGTCTCCCTCTGTGCAGAGGGACCGGGGCTGGCTTATTGGCACTTTAATAACAGCCTTTTGGAGGACGAGAGCTTTGTGATGTCCTTCCGGGAGTTTTGGCTGGCCTGGCGAGAGCAGTGGTGTGCCTTTCCCTCGGTGCGGCGCTGGTGGGATCTAGGGAAGGTACGCGCCAAGCTCTTCTGCCGTGACTATACTCGGGGCACCAGCCGACGGAGAAATGTGGCGATAGAGCAGTTGGAACGGGAGGTCTTAGAGATGGAGAGGCGCCTGGCCGCCAACCCCGAGGACCCGTCCCTCTGCGGAGCGTGCCGGGAGAAGTGGGAGGAGCTTCGGGCCCTCGAGGACCACCGGGCCTGAGGTGCCTTTGTCCGGTCCCGCATCCGCCTCCTTTGGGAGATGGACCGCGGCTCCCTCTTCTTCTATGCCCTGGAGAAAACTAGGGGGGCCAAAAAACACGTCACCTGCCTTCTAGCGGAAGACGGCACCCCCCTCACGGATCCGGAGGAGATGTGTGGGAGGGCCCGTGACTTCTACACAAGCCTTTTCTCCCCTGATCCGACCGATCCTGGCGCTTGCGGGGTGCTCTGGGAGGAGCTCCCCACGGTCAGCGTGGGCGACGGAGACCGGCTAGAGCTGCCTCTCACCCTGGCCGAGTTCTCGGAAGCCCTCCGTCGCATGCCCACCAATAAATCTCCGGGCATGGACGGGCTGACCGTAGAGTTTTACCACGCGTTCTGGGACATCCTCGGCCCAGACCTAGTCACTGTCTGGGCTGAGTCCTTGCAGGGCGGGGTCCTCCCTCTTTCGTGCAGGCGAGCGGTGCTCGCCTTGCTGCCAAAGAAGGGAGACCTCCGCGATTTACGAAACTGGCGCCCTGTCTCACTCCTTAGCACGGATTATAAAATCGTAGCGAAAGCAATCTCGCTGCGGCTAGGGTCCATGATGGCGGACGTGATCCACCCAGACCAGACCTATACTGTCCCGGGTCGCAGCATTTTTGACAACCTCTTTCTAGTCCGAGACCTTTTGGAGCTCGGGCGGAGAGACGGTCTGTCGTTCGCCCTCCTGTCTCTTGATCAGGAGAAGGTGTTCGATAGAGTAGACCATGGGTACCTCCTGAGCACTCTGCGGGCGTTTGGATTCGGACCTCAGTTTGTGAGTTTTCTCTGGGGGCTGTACGCCTCCGCGGAGTGTTTGGTTAGGCTCAACTGGACCCTGACCGAACCGGTCAGCTTCGGGCGAGGGGTGCGGCAGGGGTGCCCCCTCTCGGGCCAGCTGTACGCTCTGGCGATCGAGCCTTTCCTCTGTCTCCTCCGCAGGAGGTTGACGGGGTTGGTGCTGCGGGAGCCGGAGCTGCGGCTGGTCCTGTCGGCGTACGCCGATGACATACTCCTCGTGGTCCAGGACCCGGGCGACTTGGCGCGAGTGGAGGCATGCCAGGCCATCTATTCAGCAGCCTCCTCCACCCGAGTCAACTTGGTCAAGAGCTCCGGCTTGGCGGTAGGGGACTGGCGGCAGCCGAGCTCCCTCCCACCCGCGCTTCAGACCATCCGGTGGAGTGCGGGTCCACTGGTCTATCTCGGCGTTTACCTTTCTGCCACGCACCCTTCCCCGCCGGAGAACTGGCAAAATTTAGAGGGCGGGGTGATAGAGCGGATCAGGAAATGGACGAGGCTACTCCGATGTCTCTCCCTCCGAGGGAGAGCACTGGTGCTTAACCAACTAGTCCTGTCCACGCTCTGGTACCGGCTCAACACCCTGGTCCCGGCCCCGGGTTTCCTGTCCCACCTCCGGAGATTGATTCTGGAGTTCTTTTGGTCAGGATTGCACTGGGCCCCTGTTGGAGTTCTTCGTTTATCCCTGAAGGAAGGAGGGCAGGGCCTGAAGTGTCTGTACACTCAGGTCCGCGTTTTCCGCCTCCAGGCCCTGCAGAGGCTCCTTTATAGTGCAAGTAGTTTGGCGTGGAGCATATTGGCACACGCCATTCTGCGCCGCTTCCATGGGCTCCGATATGACCGGCAGCTCTTTTATCTTTGTCCGAGAGGTTTTCCGCGAGACCTCTCTGGGCTGCCGGTCTTCTACCAGGACCTGCTCCGGACCTGGAAACTGTTTCTAATGACCAGGTCTGTGGCGGCCACCGTGGGGGCAGATCTCCTCACGGAGCCCCTGCTACACAATCCCCAACTCCATGTGCAGGTGGCGGAGTCCCGCTCGGTGCGCCAGAGGTTGGTCCTGGCGGAAGTCATGAGGGTCGGAGACCTCCTGGACTACGACCGGAGAGACTGGCTGGATCCCCTGACGCTCGCTCGGCGCATGGGGCTCTCCAGCCCTCGTACCCCCCGGCGCGTACTTCAGGAGGTGAAGGCCGCCTTGACACCCACTGCTCGGGCTTATATCCACCGAGCCTTGCGTGAGGGCGCACCCCACCCATCCTCTACCCCAGGCCCGCCGGACGTTTCCATTGGGCCCCTGCCCTGCCGGTCCCAACAAACCCCTCACCCTTTTACTGCAAGCCGGCTGCATGAACTGCAGCTGGTCAGTTTTCAAATTGCACCACGGAAATATTTATACACACTCACGCTTCACACCCTTCACGCCCACACCCTGGTGTCCTGCCCCGATACAAAGTGGTGGGACCTCCTGCCACCTTTGGAGGGCGAGCAACCTCGGTGGGCCAGCCTGTATTCCACCTTGGTCCCGAGGCCCGTCGGGGACATCAGTTGGCGGCTCCTTCACGGAGCTGTGAGCACAGGCGTTTTTCTGACATGGTTTACCCCCATCCCGATACTTGCCCTTTTTGTAATGTGAGGGAAACCCTGGCGCACATATACCTGGAGTGTGCCAGATTGCAACCCCTTTTCCTGCTCCTCACAAATATTCTATTGTGCTTCTGGCTTCATTTCTCCCCTCACCTTTTTATCTATACGCTCCCCATCCATGGCCCCACAAAGTCGCGGGATCTCCTGGTTAACCTCCTCCTAGCCTTGGCTAAAACAGCCATTTATAAGACCAGAGAGGGGAGGTTGGCTCATGAAGCGTCCGGCGATTGTAGGGCCTTTTTCCGATCCTCAGTACATTCATGTATCCGGGCGGAGTTCCTCTGGGCGGTGTCCACCGACTCCCTTGACACCTTCGAGGAGCGGTGGGCGCTGTCCGGGGTTCTCTGCTCGGTGACCCCGTCCGGTTCCCTCCGTCTGACCCTTTGATTGAGGGGAAGAGCGAGAGATGCTAGCCCCAGCCGTTTTGCCGCTGTGGATACCATCATTACTGTCACCTAGGAGGGGTCCTATAACACATGGGTGTACACCCCCCCCCCAAACCGCCCACCCCGCAGCCGTGCCCGTCTTGTTGGGCACTCTCAGGAGAGGGATGATCGGTGACACTGGGCGTGGCACTAGGTAACTCGAGGGGGTGGAAGACCACGAGTGTCGAGGAAGCCCCCCTGCTCTAGGCCACCGGGTAACTCAGGAGGGTGGAAGACCACGAGTGTTGAGGAAGCCCCCCCGCTCTGGGCCCAGGCTAGCCTAAACACTTCTCCCTCCTGTAAGCTGCTGTGTTATACCTTCTGTTTGCGTTGTTTTGTTGCATAGTTTGTTTTGTTTTTTGGTAATTTTTTGCAAGTGTTACAATAAAATTCTTTTTTGTTTTTTTTTTTTAAAAAAACCTTCCCTGTTACCTTACCCAGGGAATAGGGACCTATTTAGCCTGCTCTCCTGCTGCTGCCCTCTGGCCTGGGCGTTCCTTGCTTTTTGCCCCTGTTTTCAGCTTCTCCCCCGACCGGGCCAGACGCTCTCCCCCCTTTCTTTTCCTTTTGTTGTTTTTTTTCTTTCTCCGCTGTTGCTAGAGTGCTGGCCGGCTGCCGGCCGGCGGTTAGCCCTCCCCGCCCACCCTCGGACGCTGCTGCTGCTCGAGTTGAAACCCTCCCCTGAGAGAGGGGGGGCCTGCCGGCCAGCTCCCCCAGAGGTGGGGAGTGGAAGGACCCAGCCCCCAGACCCAGCCACTTGCTGTTTGTCTGCAGACCTGTCTCCGGTTGAGAGGAATTTTATCACTTGCTCCGGCATTTCTGGAATGCAAAAAAGAAAACCCAGAACAGACAGAGAAACAGCTGTCTACCAGAGGAACACCGCCCGGGGAACTTACAAATCGCCATGGAGGGGGCCCAAGACTCAGTAACTTTCGAACTGTGCTCTCGTTTGGGGGAGGCTTTGACTGTCTCATGACTGTGTTTGTAGGGACACAGGGGGTGTGGCACGGAGCTGCCCCCCGATCCATCTGTGTCCTCCCAACCCCCACACTATCATCTTCAGAACTGCCTCCTCCACCGTCATTGCTGGCTGTTTAACATCTGCCTCTGAACTTAGCTGCTCACCCTGATTCCACCGTGTGGGCCAGAAGCACCAGCCAACCAAACAGGACTCTCTGGACAAGCGTACGGTGGTTCATGTTCTCCCCCCCCGCCAAACTGCCCATCCCACAGCCAGTCCCGTTTTACCTGACCCCAACTCCTGTTAACTACCTGCCACCGCCCCTGCTGGGGCATCGGCAATGGAGGGCACCGGGGTGACCTCCGCCGCTGCCATGCCCACCAACTCCCCAGACTCTAGGGGAGCCCCCCCAGCCGGCAGGAAAGGCCAGGGCAAGAAGGGGAAGGGCCCCGCTAAAACCACCAGGCCCTCCATGGCAGGGGCCACCCCCACTGCTGTGGCCCCGCCACTGACCACGGTGTTGCTCCCCGCTGCCCCCTTCACCAGCTCTGAGGGTGTCCCTCCCTCACCCCCCAGAATGTATGCCCGGGTGGCGGCAGCCCCCCGCCTGCTGCCTCGTCATCTCTCCCGCCCACCACCTCCACCACCATCAACAGCGGCCAGGGCCCCTTCCCCACCATGACAAGGAAGCACGGTGTTCAATGCCTCCTGGTGCCCACCTCGCCCCACGTGGAGACCTACATGTGGGCATTGGCGAGGGTGGTGGGGCCCTCGGCCATTGTGGCGGCCTCCAAATGTATGGGAAGGTCGTCTTCTTCTTAGCATCGGAGGCTGCCGCCCAGGAGGCAGTGGAGAGGGGCCTGGCAGTGGGGGGGGTGTTTGTCCCCCTAGAGCCGCAAGAGGACCTGGGCGTTCGCCTGGTCCTGACCTCTGTCCCTCCTTTTCTCCCCAGTGCTGCCCTGTTACCCTCCCTTTCCACCCTGGGGAAACCTGTTTCTGTCATCAGCCCTCTCCCGTTGGGCTGCAAGGACCCCACCCTCCGTCACATCTTTTTCTTCCACTGGCAAGTGCAGCTTCTACTGCCGTCGGCAGAGCGTGACGGAGAGGTGCTCAAGGGGTTCTTCCTAGTCCCCCACCAGGGGGCCCGTTACCGGGTGTATTTCTCCACGGGGGAAGCCCGGTGCTACCTCTGCCGGGCGTCAGGGCATGTACAGAGGGACTGCCCCTTAGCCCAGCAAGGAGGGGCATCTGGGATCCCTGCGACCTGGCAGGACATCGGCCCCATCATTGCCGATGCCCCTGGCCACCCAATACCCGAACCCGCCCCTCCTCCTCTTCGGACCACCACTTCTCCCGCTCAGGCCCAAGGGGCACCTCCCCTACAATGCCCAGAAGAGAGGGAGAGCCCCGCCCTCACTGCTGAGAATCTGGCGGGGCCTTTGGAGGAGGGTGTGGCAGAGATACCACCAGGCAGGGGACTCCTCCCTCCCTAATGCTGTCCCACCGTTCCCCCGCCAAGTCCCTGAGCCATCGCCTCTACCTCCTGACACGACCCCTGCTAACCAGCCCCCAGATGATGCCATGGAGGGCTGGGCCCTAGTCCAGGGGAAGCGAGGCAAGCGGAAGGCTCGAGCTCCGCCTCATCTACCCGAGGCAGAGGCCCCCCGGAAGACCAGAAAGGGGGGCACCGATGCCAAACCTTCCGCTTTGCCCACGAGTGCGTCCCATCCACCGGCGTCAGCCAGGAAAGACGTGGTAGCACCGGAAGGTAGTGTCTCCCCTCCACGGGAGACCCTCCCCTCCGAGACCCTCAAGGAAGCCCCTTCTGTCCTGACACTACCCGAAGCCCCCTTGAACACCGAGACAACCATCGTGGTGGGTGCCAGCGGGAGAACCCCGGGGCGACTGAAAGTGTCCTCTCCTCCATGTTCGAGGAGATCGAGGCCCTAGAGCTGACCCCGGTTGCCCAGGGGGAGGACGACCTTTTGCCAGCAAACCTTGATTTGGGTGACCTCACTCTACCCCTCTTTTCCCCATGCTCCCTCCCCCTAACTGCTGCTTCTTGTTACGAAGTACACCTGATAGGACACGCACACTTGTGCTACGAATTACACCTGGTAGGACACGCACACAAGTGCTACGAATTACACCTGATAGGACACGCACACATGTGCTACGAATTACACCTGATAGGACACGCACACGTGCTACGAATTACATCTGGTAGGACACGCACACAAGTGCTACGAATTACACCTGATAGGACACGCACACATGTGCTACGAATTACACCTGATAGGACACGCACACGTGCTACGAATTACATCTGGTAGGACACGCACACAAGTGCTACGAATTACACCTGATAGGACACGCACACGTGCTACGAATTACACCTGGTAGGACAGGCACACAAGTGCTACGAATTACACCTGATAGGACACGCACACATGTGCTACGAATTACACCTGGTAGGACACGCACAGTTCGAATCTAGGCTGAGGCACAGAAATAAAGTCCACAACTGCAGAGTTCCCAAAAGACACTAAGTTTATTACGCTCGAGCGTGGTGCCCCCCTGCTAGCCAGGAGGGGACCCTGAATACAGATTATACAAAGGTTATATACTTTTTAGCAAAGCATGTTGCCCTCGTGCATCGGAAACCTTAGCCAATAAACAAACCCTTGTCTTATCTACCACCTATCCCTGCTTTGTGCATTCCTCGTGCTATACCAGTATGTTAATTACACAGCATGGTCCTAAAGCCATGCATCAGTAACTTTTATTATCAGGATGGGAGGCCTCACATCAAGGCCAAGAGACAGGGAGTTAGAGACTGACAAAAACCAGATACTGCAAATCAAGGCAGGCTGGAGACAAGGAGGAGGATTTTCACACGGATTCGGTATCTAAGGATCACTCCTCCTGGTGTATGATGTGCTGGCATTTAGACAATGGTGGGCCCCAAACCAAAATGGAGTCACATGTGCTAACTTTTCCTTAACATTCTGCTTCCACCTCCGAGGAGCCCCTGGACTCCTCCATCGACCTGGCTGCTGATGGCATCCCGCTGATGACCACCGAGCCTGCTCAGGTGACAGCCGGCACCATGCGGCCGGGACACAAGTCGCCAGGGGCACCCCCCATTGGTGTGGGGCAATCAATTTCCTTCCCGGGCGGGGGCCCAACAGAAGATAATCCACCTCCTGATGCTGTGGCCGCTAAATCCACCATAGAGCCCCCGCCCGGTATCACTGAGGGCTCCCTCCCCTTCACCCTCGAGTCTGATTGGGAGGCCCCACCATCCAGCTGCTTGCCTCCCGAAACCCAGAACCTCGCCTCTGCCCCTGCCCCTGCCCCTGCCCCTGCCCCTGCCCCTGCCCCTGCCCCTATCCAGTTTACCTCCTGCAATGTTATCACCGCCCCCGGGGCTGTCTCCTTCCCTTTTCCAACTGATGACCCCCAGGGAGCGGCCTTTGTGTTCTCCTGCCCCGACCCATTAGGAGCTGCTATTTTCCCTCCACCGCCCCCTATCGCCCCAGAGCTTGAGGTGGGCCTAGAAGCTCCAGCCCATCAGGCACCCCGTCGGGGGTCTGCACCCTGCTTGTCCATTTTAGTGGACCACGGGGCTGCACCAAGGGCCCTGCCAGGGAACAATCGGGAAACCGTAACCCCACCCCCCCATGAGCTGTGAGGAGAGCTGCGGAAGTTTTTAGAGGATGTCCGTGGCTCCCGCAACAAGGTACAGCTTGCTCTCCAGCGATGGGGGGATTTTTTTCAAATCCTCCGGGCCACAAGGGCCCTCATGGGGGAAGATAAAGGGACAGGGAAGCAGGATGCTGCGGCCTACTGGCGGGTCTGCGTCTTCCGTGACCAATTACTCACCTACGGGATGGGTCAAGGACTGTTGCGCGCCCCACTGGGGGATGCGAGCATCTCTGCCAGTGAGGATCCCCCCCGGCTCCCCCCATGACACCTCTCACCATTGCAACATTGAACACCTGGGGTTGTAGGATGGCTCTCCGCAGGTCCCAGGTGCTCTCCTTCCTTCGGGAGGGAGGGTACTCTGTGATTTTCCTGCAGGAAACCCATACGGATCTGACCGCCGAAGACAGCTGGAGGCTGGATTGGGGAGACAGGGTCTACTTTAGCCATTCCACGATTCGGCAGGCTGGAGTGGCGACCCTGTTCTCCCCCGACCTATGGCCCGAGGTGCTAGGGGTCGCCGAGGCCATGCTGGGTCACCTGCTGCATCTCCGGGTCCATATAGAGGGGCTCGTGGTTAACCTCGTTAATGTCTATGCCCCGACATCGGGCCCAGAGCGGCTGCAATTTTATCAACAGGCGTCCGCCTTCCTTGGTACCTTAGATTCTCACGAGTGCCTGGTCCTGGGTGGGGATTTTAATACCACCCTCGAGGAGCGAGACCGCTCGGGGACGGAACAGAGCCCTGCTGCCGCGGACACCCTCCAGGAGATAGTTGATCACTCCCTAGTGGGCATCTGGCGTGACCACCACCCGGATGACACTTCCATGTTCACCTTTGTCCAGGTGGAGGCCCATCGGTCGAGCCACTCCCGGTTGGACCGCATTTATTTATCACGCTTCCATCTCTCATGAGCCCACTCCTCCAGCATTCGGCTGGCCCCATTTTCTGACCATCACCTAGCCACCGTGACAGCCTCCCTCTGTGCGGAGAGGCCGGGGCCAGCCTATTGGCATTTTAACAACAGCCTGTTGGAAGATGAAGGCTTTGTGACGTCCTTCCGGGAACTCTGGCTGGCCTGGCAAGGGCAGCGGCGTGCCTTTCCCTCGGTGCGGCGATGGTGGGACCTGGGAAAGGTGCGCGCCCGGCTTTTCTGCCGTGACTACACCAGGGGCACCACCCGACGGAGAAATGCGGTGATAGAGCAGTTGGAACAGGAGGTCTTAGAGCTGGAGAGGCGTTTGGCCGCCAGCCCCGAAGACCTGCTCCTCTGCAGAGCGTGCCAGGAGAAGCGGGAGGAGCTCCGGGCCCTCGAGGACCATCGGGCCCTGGGCGCCTTTGTTTGATCCCGCATCCGCCTCCTTCGGGAGATGGATCGCAGCTCCTGCTTCTTCTATGCCCTGGAGAAAATGAGGGGGGCTAAGAAACTCATCACCTGCCTCCTGGCAGAAGACGACACCCCCCTCATGGAACCGGAGGCGCTGTGTGGGAGGGCCCGAGGCTTCTACGCAAGTCTTTTCTCCCCGGATCCGACCAACCCTAGCGCTTGCAGAGTGCTTTGGGAGGAGCTCCCTACGGTCAGCGCGAGCGACCGAGACCAGCTAGAATTGCCTCTCACTCTGGCCAAGTTCTCGGAAGCCCTCCATCGTATGTCCACTAATAAGTCTCCAGGCATGGACGGGCTGACCGTGGAGTTCTACCCCATGTTTTGGGACGTCCTCGGCCCAGACCTAGTCACCGTCTGGGCCGAGTCTCTGCAGAGCGGGGTCCTCCCTCTTTCATGCAGGCGAGCTGTGCTTGCCTCATTGCCGAAGAAGGGGGATCTCCGCGATTTACAAAATTGGCGTCCCATCTCGCTCCTCAGCACGGACTACAAAATCGTAGCGAAAGCAATCTTGCTGCAGCTAGGGTCTGTGCTGGCGGACGTGATCCACCCAGACCAGACCTACGCTGTCCTGGACCGCAGTATCTTTGATAACCTATTTCTGGTTCGGGACCTTCTGGAACTCTGGCATAGAGACGGTCTGTCGTTCGCCCTCCTGTCCCTAGATCAGGAGAAGGCGTTCGATAGGGTGGACCACGGGTACCTCCTGAGCACTCTGCAGGCGTTTGGTTTTGGACCCCAGTTTGTGGGTTTTTTCCGGGTGCTGTACACTTCCGCAGAGTGTCTGGTTAAGCTCAACTGGACCCTGACCGAACCGGTCAGCTTTGGGCGAGGAGTATGGCAGGGGTTCCCCCTCTCGGGCCAGCTGTACGCTCTGGCGATCGAACCCTTCCTCTGGCTCCTCCAAAAGAGGTTGACGGGGTTGGTGCTGCGGGAGCCGGAGCTGCAGCTGGTCCTGTCGGCGTATGCTGATGACGTGCTCCTCGTGCTCCAGGACCCTGGAGACTTGGCGCGCGTGGAGGCTTGCCAGGCCATCTATTCAGCAGCCTCCTCCGCCCGTGTCAACTGGGTCAAGAGCTCTAGCTTGGCAGTAGGAGACTGGCGACAGGCGAGCTCCCTCCCACCCACGCTTCAGACCATCCGGTGGAGGGCGGGTCTGCTGCTCTACCTCGGCGTTTACCTTTCCGCCATGCATATCTCTCCGCCGGAGAACTGGCAAAATTTAGAAGGCGGGTTGATAGAGCAGCTCCGGAAATGGACAGGACTACTCCGATGTCTCTCCCTTCGAGGGAGAGCGCTGGTGCTTAATCAACTAGTCCTGTCCATGCTCTGGTACCGGCTCAACACCCTGGTCCCGGACCCGGGTTTCCTGACCCACCTCCGGACATCGATTCTGGGGTTCTTTTGGTCAGGACTGCACTGGGCCCCTGTAGGGGTTCTTCATCTACCCCTGAAGGAAAGAGGAGAGGGCCAGAAGTGTCTACACACTCAGGTCCGTGTCTTCCACCTCCAGGCCCTACAGAGGCTCCTCTATGGTGCAGGCAGTTCGGCGTGGAGCACACTGGCGCACGCCATCCTGTGCCGCATCCGAGGGCTCCAATATGACCGGCAGCTCTTTTATCTCCATCCAAGAGGTCTTCCGCAAGACCTCTCGGGGCTGCCTGTCTTCTACCAGGACCTCCTCCAGACTTGGAAACTGTTTTAAACGACCAGGTCCATGGCGGCCACCGAGGGGGTAGATCTCCTCGCGGAGCCCCTACTACACAACCCCCAGCTCCATGTGCAGGTGGCGGAGTCCCGCTCGGTGCGCCAGAGCTTGATCGTGGCAGAAGTCACAAGAGTCGGAGACCTCCTGGACTACAACTGGGGAGACTGGCTGGATCCCTTGACACTCGCCCCGCGCATGGGGCTCTACAGACCTCACACCCACCAGCGCGTACTTCAGGAGGCGAAGGCCGCTTTGCCGCCCGCTGCTCGAGCTTACCTCGACCAGGTCCTGCTCAAGGGCATGCCCCGCCCACCCTCTACCCCAGGCCCGCCGGACCTTTTAATTGGACCCCTGCCCCACAGACCCAATCGACCCTCTCACCCCTTCACTGCGAGCCGGCTGCATGAACTGCAGCCGGTACGCTTCGAAACCACGTCAAGGAAACATCTATATATGCTCATGCTCCACACCCTTCACGCCCTCACCCTAGTGTCCCGCCCTGACACAAAGTGGCGAGACCTTCTGCCACCTTTGGAGGGTGAGCAGCCCTGGTGGGCCAGCCTATATTCCACCTTGGTTCCGAGGCCCATCGGGGACATCAGTTGGCAACTCCTTCATGGAGCTGTGAGCACGGGCACGTACTTGGCGTGGTTCACCCCCGTCCCAGATACTTGTCCCTTTTGTGGTGTGAGGGAAACCCTGGTGCATGTATATTTGGAGTGCACCAGGCTGCAGCCCCTGTTCCAGCTACTCACAAATCTCCTATTACGTTTTTGGTTGCATGTTTCCCCTCACCTTTTTATTTATACACTCCCCATCCGTGGCCTCACAAAGTCATGGGATCTCCTAGTTAACCTCCTCCTGGCCCTGGCTAAAACAGCCATCTATAAAACCAGAGAGAGGAGGTTGACCGATGGAGTTTCCTGTGACTGTGGGGCCGTTTTCCGATCCTTGGTCCGTTCATGTATCCGGGCGGAGTTCCTCTGGGCGGCGTCCACCGACTCCCTTGATGCTTTTGAGGAGCAGTTGGCGCTGTCCGAGGTTCTCTGCTCGGTTTCCCTGTCCGGGTCCCTTTGTCTGACCCTTTGATTGGGGGACAGAGTAAGGGACCCCAGCCCCAGCCATTGCTGCTGCGGACACCACCACCTTAGAGGGGTCCTTTCACACGTGGGTGCATGTTCCCCCCCCCCAGGAATTGTCCACCTCACAGCCTGCCCCTCTTGTTGGGTGCTTTCAGAGGAGGGAATTGTTGGTGACACTTGGGCGTGGCACCAGGTAACTCGAAGGGGTGGAAGACCATGAGAGTCGAGGAAGTCCCCCGTTCTGGGCCCAGGCAAGCTTGAACACTTCCCTCCTCTGAAGCTAATGAGAAAACAATTGTGATTGGTTGCTGTGTTACACATTGCATATGCTGCTGTTTTTACTTTGTAAGTGTGTTATGCAAATAAAAAAAACATCTTTTGCTTAAAAAAAAAATTACTCTCCTGTAGCCATCCGGCCCGACCCTGTCACACCAGCTTCACAGCACGGCTCTGAAAGCCACACTAATCTCACCCAATGACCAGGAAAAGCTGGCACATTAAGCTCAGACAGGCCAAGGAGTTGGGAGGGGGCAGTGAAAAAGCAGTGAGCTGAGACCATGAGATACTAGCTCGCTATGGTACATTGACCCTCCTTCCCAGAGATATTGGATGTGTTTCCCCTTCAGCAACCCACTGTGACAGTCTGTCCCTTATGTTCACTTCTTTTACAAGACTATTATACATTTTGTACAACGTATGTCTTGTGAGGTATCATTTGAAAATTCATGATTGCTGATCATTATTGTCCTGGTAAAATACTTATGGCAACATTGCACGTAAAGTTATAAGATTCTACTGTGTGACAACACTGAGACCTGTCTCAAGTTTAGAGAAGCAGGAACAAACCAATTCCTCAGAGACAAAAGACAAACTGATGCCTCAGCCAGATGCCAACAAAATCAAATGGACTATCACCTGGGTAAGCAGCCATTCTTTGGCAGGGAAATGGGTGTGAGTGAGAAATGTACATCCTGGCAAAGAAACAGCTGGAGATTCCCATCCCCACAGACTTGCTGTCTCCTGAACCCCAGCTGGAGATGGTTTTCAAAGGGAAAAGAGACATATAAGAAAGGGGAACAGATGCCCCCAAATATTCCTCCCTTTCTCTCTATCATGGCAGCCACAACACTTGAAGAAAGGAGGCAGCTTTGAACGGGGGAGGGATCCTGGCTGAAAGAATTCCAGCCAGCAAGACTGCTAAAGCATGTGGTGAGAGAAACCTTTTGCTCTGAATTCACCTACCTTGTTAAGTTAGGTATTAGTTGCATTTTACCTTTTGTTTCTTTGTAACCAATTCTGACTTTTATGCCTCATTACTTGTAATCACTTAACATCTATCTTTCTGTAGCTAAAAAACTTATTTTATTATCTAAACCAGTGTGTGTGGGAACCTCCTTTTGAGGTCACTGGATTTGTGCATATCATTTTCTATGAATAAAATGACAGACTTTTTATGAGCTTGTATTGTCCAGGAGGGTACATTTCTGGGGACAAATCTAGGACGGGGAATTTGCTGGTGTCACTCTGCAATATAATGCAGGAGTGACTGACTAGAGCACTTATATGATATAGCTGGGAGTAATTTACATGCTGGAGGTGGTGTGTGAGCAGACCAGGAGTGGTTGCTCTCACAGCAAAGCAGTGTGAAAGGCACCCCAGGCTGGAGCATTGAGGGGAAACAGCTGTTCAACGGTCTAGATTGTACCCTGGATAATGTCACACCCACCCCACTAAATCCCACCCTCCAATGGGTTTGTCTTGACTAGGCAATCGCTTTTGTACAGATACGCTCGGCTGCTTGTGTCACTGCAAAGCGCAGGACGCCGCAGGTAGGTGCCCCAGCAGGCCACATGTTGGCATCCGGTGCAATGCTTGCGGGGAGTTTTTGGACCATGTCTTGGTGGGTGGGGGGAGGAGCGAGGGCACGGCAGGCTCAGGGGAGGGGGCAGGAAGGGGTGGAGTGGGGGCAGGGCCTGGGGCAGAGCCGGGGTTGAGCAGGGAGCACCCCCTGGTCCATTGGAAAGTTGGCGCCTGTCGCTCCAGCCCCAGAGTCGGTGCCTGTACAAGGAGCCGAATATTGAGTGGGGGGGGCAGCCCCAAGTCTTTCCAGTACCCCTAAAAATCTCCCAGTAGTATACGTTCATAGGCCAGAGGCTGGAGCAGGGAAGAGGCCAGAGCAGAAAAGAAGCAAAATGGAGATGTTTCCAGGCCAGGGCGTTTTAGCTTCTGCCAAGTGTCCACTAGAGGGAAATCTGTTCTCGCTGTGAAAGATGGTGTTTGGAGTCACATGGGCAAGTCACACGTCCATCACCCCCACCCATCTTCTAGTTAGAACGTTCACAACAAGTCCATTAAGTGTCGACAGGCGTTTTCCAGGGTCCATCGTGAGCAAAGAGTTCCTTAATGGGCCATTCAGCTGGACTTGTCCCTTCGTGTGCTGGCTAAATACCTTGTGGGCGTTACCACAGGAGCAAACATGTAGTGAACAGAGCGAATATTCATGCCTTCAGATACCAAGGTGAATATATGCCATTTCTGTGCATGTAATCATACGTATCAGCTGTTTCACCTACCTGACTATTCCCAAAAGAGGTTCTGAATAGTCACACCACGTACCTGAGACCCTCTGTGCCAGCCCCTCACCCCACTGGAGTTTTGCTATCTGTTATGTAACAGCAGAGATGCCGCCAGTGACATGACTCTGTTTAGCCTAAAAGGGCAAGGTTAATTTTGAGCTGTTTGGGTGTGACTGAGCCTTTAGTCCAGGAGGGCACACTGGCTGGCCCACATTCAGGGTAACGGGCTTCAGTGTTCCTTTGCAGTTAACTTTTTAATGTTCATAAACCTGGTATGGGCTGAAGTGGTTTAAAGCAGAACACAGGTTTTTAGGTTTGCAAATCTGTGAACCTCTGCCTCTTTGAGATTTTATTATTAATTATTATTATTATTATTATTATTTGCTGGTCATAATGTGGGAGGGTCTCCTCTCTGTCCTCTGAACACCAGTTGGAAGAAATTTTTTCAGTAAGTGTGGACTGATTCTTTTCTCTTAGAAGGCATGTAATTTGTTCAGGTTCACTCTGATTAACACAGAAAACAATTGGGGCTGTTAATTTTCTATGGAATTTGAAGAAAGTTTAAGTTCAACTGTATTTTCCAGTATAGTGATGAAATGGGTGTTTGTATATATAAACATCAACTTGCTTAACTACTCACTTTCCCCCCAAATATGTAGTGTTTCAGTCTGTTTATATGGAATATGAGAGTTGGGTGAGGAGCCATTTCAACCTATGTATAACTTATTAAAAGGCAAATTTTAAGTAGTACTGTATCCTAAACTGCATTATGATATTCCATTCAATTTCATTTCATTGGGAGATTCATTGGAAACATTCAATTTCAATGGGAGATTCAATTTCCTTTATAGGAACAGAACAGACTCCTGAAACTCTTACCACAAAAGTGGTCCATAGACATGCAAATAGTCCCATTGTCTACAATGGGATTGATCAAATGATTAAGGGTTTACAGGGTTTACAGGGTTTGGTTCCAAGTTTGTGAATTGTTCTAGATGAAACTGACAATGCCAGAGCTGTCAGATCAGAAGGATTGTCAGTCGAATAAAGGTGGGCAGACATGTGATAAGGCTTAGCTCTGTTGCTAAGATGAGGAACATATTTTCAGCCAAGTTCTTGGCAGATTCCTGAGGCAGCTGGTTTAAGGTTGTCAGTGTCTGGCATTATCATCTTCAGTCATAGTTTTCTCACCCACAAAGCTGGAAAACGAGGCACTTGTTTCCTTTGTTTTGCTGCTCCAGTTCCAGTTAGCAAAATGCACGTTAGACTAGTTTGGCTGCCAGAAGAATTCTAGGTACATTGGGGACAACACCTGATTCCTGTCGGGCTGCAGAACTGGGCTGACAGCAGAATCCAAACATCCCCTGGTCAGGGCAGGCAGAGGCATCCCTCTCCTGATTTGGACTTGATGTGATGCAGTGTGGATGTCACGGATAATTCAGACCAATGGGGCGAAACAGAATCAAAAACACTGTTTAAACACCTTCCGTTCCCCCACTCCTCTCCTCTTGAGGACTCCTGACCAATTTAACAGCACAATACATATGCTAACAACCTTAAACAAAGCCTTTGTTTAAGCTTGTTAGCATATGCATTGTGTTGTTAAAGCCATATAAAGAATGAATGCTCTTCCTAGCAGAGTCCTGCTCCTTAAAGGAGCAGAGCGCAGCCCCACCCCACCCCCTCTTGAGTGGGGGGTGGGCTAGCGCCAAGTCTTTCCAGTACCCCGTACCCCTAAAAATCTCTTGCCGGTACTGCGTAGTGGAGGGTACCACCCTACTTGCACTCCTGCCCTCAGTGCCTCCAGCATGCTGCCAAACAGCTGATGCTGGCGGGCGAGAGGAACTGGTGGGGAGGAGCAGGCGGCGGAAAGAGGCGGGGTGGCCTTGGCGGCGCATGGCCAAGATGCCAGGAGTGGAAGGGGCAGGACCAGCCCCTTCTAGGCACTGAGATGCTGCTTTGCAGCCCTGAACAGCAGCTGCCTAAGAGAGCCTGGCTGGGGAGGTGACTTCCACTCCCTGCCTGGCCTCGGGTGCCAGGGTCCCTGGCAGCCCAGGACTGAGGTCAGGATGACAGGCCTAGAATTACCTGGGCCATCCCATTCATCCTTTTAAAAGATTGGCACCACATTAGCTTTGTTCCATTCTTCTGGAACATCTCCACTGCTCCAAGCCTTACTGAAAATCAACATTAATGGTCCTGCAAGCTCCTCAGCCAGCTTTTTAAAAAAATCTAGGATGCAAGTTTGCTGGACTTGCTATTTTTAAAATGTCTACCTTTTGTAGTTTCTGTTTAACATCCTCCAGAGACACAAGAGGAATAGATTGTTATCAACCCCATATCTTGAGATTATATAATTCTTTTTTCTCTGAAATACAGAACAGAAATATTCAGTAAATACTTCAGGCTTTTCTGCATTGTTATTGATAATTCTTCCATTTCCATCTAGTAATGGATCTATACCATTGTCAGGATTCTTATTGTTCCTAATATATTTTTAAAAAACTCCTTTGTATTGTCCTTAACTCTGCTGGCCATAGAGTTCTTTTTCTGTCCCTTGGCTTCCCTTATCAATTTTCTACAACAACTAACTTCTGACTTATATTCATTACTGTCACCTTCCCTTTTTTTCCACTTGTTAAATTTTTTAAATTTTTTTACAGCTGTCTACACTTCCCCTCTAAACCAGGTTGGTTTGTTAACTAGCACAGTCTTCTTCCTCAATTGTGGGATTGTGGTATTTTGGGAATCTAGTTAGGTGTTCTTAAATGAATCCCAGGTATCATTCACATTTTTCTGATTTGGCACATAATTGTTTTCAGCTGTGTGAAACTGGCCCTATTAAAGCAGGTTTCAGCATAGCAGCCATGTTAGTCTGTATTCGCAAAAAGAAAAGGAGTACTTCTGTCACCTTAGAGACTAACCAATTTATTTGAGCATAAGCTTTCGTGAGCTACAGCTCACTTCATCGGATGCATAAAAGTGGGATTATTAAAGCACTAAGTGTGATCTATCTATCTATCTATCTGTCTGTCTGTCTGTCTGTCTGTCTGTCTATCTCTGTTCTGGACTTTGTTATGCTTACACATTAGAAATGTGATCAAGACATCAGCAACCATTAACTTTTAGTTCTTGTGATCTGTTCCTCTTTATCTATTAGGACAAGATCTAACAAGATCTAACATAGAATTCCCCAACACTTTCTGAGTTAGGAAATTGTCTTCTATTATGTTTACACGTTCCAAGAATGTTTTAGTCCTGACAGCAGGAGACCTCCAGTGTACGTCACTCACATTGAAGTTCCCCATGGCTTTTTTTCCTACACACTGCAGACAGGACCATAAGGAAGCAGTCGTCCTGTTCCCTAGTGTGATTTGACGATTGGTAGCAGACACCAGCTAGTACCCCACCTAGTCCTGTTATCTGCTAGGACTTTGATCCGTAAACATTCAAGATCATTTTCTTTCAGTTATCAGTGACTCAGAAATGGATAATGCCATTTTAAATGTAGAGTGCCCCTCCCCTGCCCTTTTGCCCACTTGATCTCTCCTAAGTTGATTTTAACATTACTATTGTGTCAGTCATCCTATAAGGTTTCAGATAGAATCATAAATGAACAATTCCAGTTTCTCTTGTTTATCATGCCGGCTACTAGCATTGGTGTCGAGGCAACTAAAGGATTTCTTCTCTTCAAGTCCTTTGGCTCTTGTCCTTTGTTCTCAGCATCTCAGTTTCAGAGCTAGCGGAGTGCTCTTGTCTTCCCGCTTTTTAGCCTCCCTGTTTGCTGTTAGTTTAACCCCACCCTGACTACTCCAGCCAGTCTGTCCCTGAGCAGATTGGTCCCCCTTGTATGGAGGTGGAGGCCATCCAAACTGAGCAGCCCCCTCTCGCCATAGACGGTGGGCCAATGTCAGAGAAAACCAAACCCCTTGACCCTGCACCACTTTCCTAGCCAGTGGTTCACTTCCAGAATCTTCCGCCTTCTGTCTTCCTTTGTTCACGGGAGAGAGAATCTCAGAGAAATGGGTTGACCATTCTCTTTCTTCAGCAGGGTTCTGAGTTCCCTGAAGGCACCTACCTGTGAGCTATCCCACAAGGCAGTGTCATTAGTGCCGATATGAACTCTCACCAATGGATCCTTGCCTGTTGATGTCAGAAGTCTATCCAATCTCAGAGTGACGTCTTGTGTCTCCGCTCCAGGAAGGCAGTGCACTGTCCTGTTGTCAGCCTCTCCCTTTGCAGAATGTTCTTTCCATTCTTCTGTGTATTTATTCTGCAACAAGGATTGTCTGTCTTCCTTGGGTGGTTGGATAACTCTTTGTGGGTGAGCTTGATTTCCTTACAGGTTCGGCTAAGCTGCCATCCCTCACATCTCTGCTTTCCCTTGGTCCAGCTGGACCTTGAGAGATATCTTCCATAGTTTTCACTATGAGGATCTTGAATCAATTTGAAACTTCCCAGTCCTCTTCTCTCTGGCGGCCACAACCTGTTCATCCTTGCCAATCTCCAACTGAGTAGAAAGCTGCCGGGACCTCCTGCCTCTGGTGGTTATGAGCTGCCAGGCCTCCTCTCTGACTTCTTCTCTTTCCCATTCCTTGATGGCCAGGTCCTTTCTTCCTTGAACCTGGGGTAATGGTGTTTCCCGAACGTGTTTGTCTAGGAGCACCTCAGCTTCTCTGACGCTTAACATCTCAGCTTGTCGCTCCAATCCAAGAATCTTGTCCTCCAGCCTCCAACGTGGACTCCATGCACACATAAGCAGGGGATTTTTCTCACCATCGTAGGGGAATTTCTCTATGTACACAATATTCCCAGATGATGGGAGCAATGAAAGGATTCGAGTCCCTGTCCTGATTCACTTCACCCTGGTACCTGCCCAGCCTTGACTTTCCCTCTGGGTCCATGAGAACAGAACTTGCATCACACAGGGAGGACAGAATTCAGGGGTTCCTGGGAACTTATCTCAGTCTCTCCATGGACAACTCTGGCCAAGGACAAGGGTGCTCCTACTCCAGGGCATTCCTGACTTCCATCTGACCCTTTCAACCCATAATCACATCAGTTCGCTTAAACATAGACACAACATATTTACACCAAACCCTTTGCAGCGTGAAGTGTAGGCTCTGTGAGGGAATGGCTTCGGTGAGGTTCAGTGCAGTAATCTCTAAAGTGCAATGAAGTTTAGAGTTACAAGAAATGTATGAGTCTGATATCTTCTTTCAGGACCTGGATGTGCTGCTGTGATACTGCTGGGGGGCACCCCCAGCATGAGTTCAGGGTCTATATGACAAAACCACTCTTCACCTTCAGTTCTGGCCTTGTTTCAGGCCATATTCCCTCTGGGTCTGACTCTTAATACCCTCTTGGGCAAAGTGGGACTATTTTGAAATATTTTTATGAGGTCTGGGTGTGCTTCAGTTTCCCCTTTGTGCCGCACTGTTACTGGTGGGTGAAAAGGGACTGTTTGCTCCCAGGACAGGCGAAGAGACATAGGTGAGGATGCTGCCTAGCTGTCTGAAACATGAGTGGGTCACTGGAAAGGACTGGCTAGACCCACCCCATATCACTGGGGAATCCATGAGGATAATGGCAAATCAAATCACCAGGACGTTGACCCCGGTGACCAAGGACCATGGATTGCCCCACCTCTCTGCAGGAGGCCATGCAGCATTTCCCCAGCTGGAGACCAAAGGATGGGGAGGTGTGAGCTGGCTGCTGGGAGGAGTCAGGGCTCTTGCCTGCAGTCTGGCAGAGGAGGTCAGACAGAGAGACTGACAGACAGACCTTGAACCAAGGGCTTCACTAAGCTCGGCTGGGCTCTGGGCTAACCAGAGTGGGATGTGCTTTAACCTCCATTGCTCTAGGCTAATCTAAGGACTTCCTGTGCTGTGTTCCTGTTAACGATTCAACACCACGGGTTTGACACTGCTGGGTGAGCACCACTGCGTGTTCTGGGCAATGGTCACTAATCCCTGAGGAGTGGCCATGTCTCCCTCAGGGGTCTCTCTCAGTGGGACTCCCTGAACGGAGCTCACTCACGGTGGGATGCAGGGGTGCGGAAGGACCAGACTTCCAGTTTAAGGAGGTGGGGAAGGCAGGTGGTTTACCCTGGAGGAAGAGGGAGACCTCGAAGGGTCCTGGCACATTGATGGGTTCCTCCTAGAGATGACTGCAAAGCTGGGGCCATAGCACCAGTCCTGGGGCTCTGTGACACCTCTGAACCGGCGAAGTCCCCCCTCTGCTTCTGGTCCTTCGTGCCTCTAGGAGAGGTGCACAGCCCTGGGGAATCACCTGCCCTGAGGAGGGGGGAGTAGATGGGAGGGGATGATCCTGCCCCTGGGCCTAGGCCTGGCTGGCCCTGTGTAACTTGCCTTCATGGCCATTGCTGGGAAGGGGACTGGGAGGGCGAATTGTGCATAGGGGATTGCTGCAGTCAGGGTGTCGGTGCGAGCCAGGATACGCAGCAAAACCCTGATGCAGGGAGAATGGAGAAGACAAACGGGGACTCTAAAGATCAGGGTCCATCCAAAGAGGTGTGGGCAGCTCGCACTGCAGAGGGGCTGGGTCTGCAACGTAACCCAGCCAATCCCCAGAGGGGGGAAGCAATGTCCATCACATGCAGTGTGAGGTGCAAATGGATATAAATGGAAGGGGGCTGATGGCCCTTCACTGAATCTCAGTGGGGTCTTTGGTTGGCCTCTCTCAATGCCAGGAGAAAGGGGCAGGGCCGAAGAGAACTCAGGATCCTGAGACTGACAGTCCCCAGGGCCAATGGGGTGATGCAAATGCTCCAGGTGAGCCTGATGGACAGGGCAGCAGGCCAATGAGGGAGTCAGGAGCCCAGGGACCCCTCCTCCGAGTGAGCTGGGGCTGCCTGGGGCAGAGAAGGGCAGAGCTAAGGGGACAGCAGCAGCCGAAGCTGGGCTGAGGGCAGTGCTGGGGAGCTGGAGCTGGGGCAGGGCAGACCAGCCGTGCAGACAAGGAGCCAGGGCTGAGCTACAGCGGGAGCCGTGGGCCCAGAGCCGGGATAGGGGGCCAGAGCCATGCGACACCACACCAGAGCCAAGCAGCTGAGGAGAGTGAGGGGGGAAGGGAGCAGAAGGCCAGACTCGGGGGTGGGTGGTGTGACCCAGATTGGGGGCTGATGCTGGGGAGAAGGGTCCTGCCACCTGCAGCCTGCGGGCGTGTAGCCGGGGCCAGAGCAGTGTCTGACCCGCGGTGTCACCGCAGTGCAGGAAGAGCGGGGAGGCCTGGGATGGGTGAGGAACAGACGCTGACCTTTCCTTACGCCCCAGAGACGGATGTGTGTGGTGTCCCGATGCCCACGGGGTGGGGCCCCTTGCTCCTTTAATCTGTCCCATTTTACCTGCTTTTCCTTATTGTTTCTTGCTGTTTTAATAAATTGTATTTGGTCTGAACTTACTGCAGGGACAGTGGGCCAGGGAAGTGGCTTTTGTGGAGCGAGCACCCTGGAGTGGGGGCACCCTGGCCCTTGCCCTAAGTGACCATGGCAAGATTGGGGGTCGAGCCCCCCAGGACCTCTGGGCCCAGCTCTGTGGGGTTACGAGAACTCTGGCACATGGGAGAGGGGAAGGGGAGCCCTCAAGGGCAGGCAGGCCTCTGGTTGAAGGGATTTGGGGTGAGGACAGGATCCTTTCCCTGTCCGATTCCACCCGGGCCCTGCAGAAGCCAGGAAAGTTCTCCCCAATCGTGAGACCATTCCCCCGCTTACACAAGCGCCCCCTTGGCAAAGGGCTCTAGGGAAAGCCCTCAGTCCTGCCCACGGCATCCAGTGACCAAACCCAGACGCTGAAAATGAAACTGAGTGGGGAGTGGCCAGCCCGTCACTCTGTGCAGAGAGACTTGCAGAGAGCCAGGGAGGCAGAGGGGAAAAATCAGAGACAAACGGAGAATTAACCTCGGGGTCTGTGCTTGCGTCTGTTCACCAGGGTGAGCTACAGGAACAGAGCTGGCTGAGGGGCCCAGGGCTGGGCTGGCAGGGGGCTGCGGGTCGGCAGTGAGGGGCACTGGCAGAGCTGGGTGAGGGGCCCAGGGGTGGGATAGCAGGGGGCTGCGGGTCGGGAGTGAGGGGCACCGGCAGAGCTGGGTGAGGGGCCCAGGGGTGGGATAGCAGGGGGCTGCGGGTCGGCAGTGAGGGGCACTGGCAGAGCTGGGTGAGGGGCCCAGGGGTGGGATAGCAGGGGGCTGCGGGTCGGGAGTGAGGGGCACCGGCAGAGCTGGCTGAGGGGCCCAGGGCTGGGCTGGCAGGGGGCTGCGGGTCGGCAGTGAGGGGCACTGGCAGAGCTGGGTGAGGGGCCCAGGGGTGGGATAGCAGGGGGCTGCGGGTCGGGAGTGAGGGGCACCGGCAGGGCTGGGGGGGAGCCCAGGGCTGGGCTAGCAGGGGCTGCGGGTCGGGAGTGAGGGGCACCGGCAGAGCTGGGTGAGGGGCCCAGGGGTGGGATAGCAGGGGGCTGTGGGTCGGGAGTGAGGGGCACCGGCAGAGCTGGGGGGGAGTCCAGGGGTGGGATAGCAGGGGGCTGCGGGCAGTGGTGAGCTGGGGCCGGTTGTTAAATTTAGAAGCCCTTTCAGAACCGGTTGTTCCACGAGGGAGAACCGGTTCTAACAGGGCTTCTAAATTGAACCGGCCCAAAGTGGCACCTTAGGCGCTGACTCCACGGGTGCTCCAGCCCTAGAGCCCCCACAGGGAAAATTTGGTGGGTGCAGAAGCCCCCCCAACTTCTCCCCGCCCCACCTCCGACTCCCCTCCACTCCCCCTCCTCCCCTCAGGGCGCCGCCCCCCCGCTTCTCCCCGCCCCTCCCCCGGCCCCGGCTCCCCTCCGCTCCCCCTCCTCCCCTGAACGCGCCGCCCACCCCCGCTTCTCCCCACCCCACCCCCGGCCCCGGCTCCCCTCTGCTCCCCCTCCTCCCCTGAACGCGCCGCCCGCCCCCGCTTCTCCCTGCCCCACCCCCGGCCCCGGCTCCCCTCCGCTCCCCCTCCTCCCCTGAACGCAATGCCCCCCCCGCTTCTCCCCGCCCCTGCCCCGGCTCCCCTCCGCTCCCCCTCCTCCCCTGAACGCAATGCCCCCCCCGCTTCTCCCCGCCCCTCCCCCGGCCCCAGCTCCCCTCCGCTCCCCCTCCTCCCCTGAACGCGCCGCCCGCCCCCGCTTCTCCCTGCCCCTCCCCCGGCCCCGGCTCCCCTCCGCTCCCCCTCCTACCCTGAACGCAATGCCTCCCCCGCTTCTCTGCACCCACCAAATTTTCCCCGTGGGGGATCCAGCCCCGGAGCACCCAGGGAGTCGGCGCTTAAGGTGCCACTTTTGATGTGATCAGTGGGGGGAGCGGCCGCTCTCCCAGCTCCCCCCATAGCTACGCTCCCGTGCCCCTAGGAGCCAGAGGGACCTGCCGGATGCTTCCTGGGAGCTGCTCCAGGTAAGCACCTCCGGGACTCCCCACCTCGCCCCCCGGCAGATACCTCTGGCTCTTAGGGGTGGGGTGAGCACCCACTACGCTGGCCCACGAGACCCTCCTGCCTGGTTCTGGGGGGAGTCAGGGGACAGGAGAGAGGGGTGGATGGGGCAGTGTTCCTGCGGGGGGGCGTCAAGGAACACGGGGGGGTTGGATGGGGCAGGAGTCCCAAGGGGCGGGGGTGGGCAATGACCCCCTCATGGGGTGAGGAGGGAACCCGTTGTTTAGATTTTGGCAGCTCATCACTGGCTGCGGGTCGGGAGTGAGGGGCACCGGCAGAGCTGGGGGGGCAGGGCTGGGCTAGCAGGGGGCTGCGGGTCGGGAGTGAGGGGCACCGGCAGAGCTGGGGGGGGGGCAGGGCTGGGCTAGCAGGGGGCTGCGGGTCGGGAGTGAGGGGCACCAGCAGAGCTGGGGGGGGGCAGGGCTGGGCTAGCAGGGGGCTGCGGGTCGGGAGTGAGGGGCACCGGCAGAGCTGGGGGGGGGGGCAGGGCTGGGCTAGCAGGGGGCTGCGGGTCGGGAGTGAGGGGCACCGGCAGAGCTGGGGGGGAGCCCAGGGGTGGGCTAGCAGGGGGCTGCGGGTCGGGAGTGAGGGGCACTGGCAGAGCTGGGTGAGGGGCCCAGGGGTGGGATAGCAGGGACCTGCGGGTTGGGAGTGAGGGGCACCGGCAGAGCTGGGTGAGGGGCCCAGGGGTGGGATAGCAGGGGGCTGCGGGTTGGGAGTGAGGGGCACCGGCAGAGCTGGCTGAGGGGCCCAGGGGTGGGATAGCAGGGGGCTGTGGGTGGCAGCTGGGAGTTACCCTCAACTCTCTTAGCTGTGCACTTTCTCAGAAGCAGGACGCTCTGAGATTCACCATGTGGCAGAGCAGGGCTGGCTCTGGCCATCAAGGCTGCTGGTCTCTGTGCCCAGATCCTCTCTGGTGACCTTCCTTCAATCCCCTCTCCCTGCCTGCAGCTTATGCCTGGGGGGTGTCCTGTGTGCTGGGAGGGGTGGGGGGTGGGATTCAGGATGCCCAAGGCAGCCCCTTTTAATAACAAGAGAAGCAACAGCAGCAGGAGTTTCCATGGCCCCTTGACTGGCTGGGCTGGCAGATGCCTGGGGTGGCTCTGAGAGCCTCACCCCACGGCTGAGCCCATGTCCGAGAGGGTCGGGTGTTTCCAGCGGGGTGAGCTCAGGGGGCAGGAACGGCTGTGTCATTCCCATCAGAGTTCAGGGTGCTGCACTCCCGGGCCCCAGGCAACCCAAAACCGCAAGAGCAGAGAGGCACTTGCCAGCCCTGCCCCAAAATGGGAGTGGCCAGCGCACAACAGTGATTGGAAACTTACCCAGCCAAGTGGTGAAAACTAACAGTAGAGCCCAGGAGTCCTGGCTCCCAGCCCCTCTGCACTAGCATCTTAGCCCTGGTGTTCCCATGTGCTAGCTCCTGACCCAGTGGATCTCCCCAAGCCTGCGGGATCAGGGGGATGGAGCAACTCCGGAAGGACGTCACCTGCTCCATCTGCTTGAACGTCTTGAGTGACCCCATCTCCATCATAGAATCATAGAATATCAGGGTTGGAAGGGACCTCAGGAGGTATCTAGTCCAACCCCCTGCTCAAAGCAGGACCAATCCCCAACTAAATCATCCCAGCCAGGGCTTTGTCAAGCCTGACCTTAAAAACTTCTAAGGAAGGAGATTCCACCACCTCCCTAGGTAACGCATTCCAGTGTTTCACCACCCTCCTAGTGAAAAAGTTTTTCCTAATATCCAACCTAAATCTCCCCCACTGCAACTTGAGACCATTACTCCTTGTTCTGTCATCTGCTACCACTGAGAACAGTCTAGATCCATCCTCTTTGGAACCCCCTTTCAGGTAGTTGAAAGCAGCTATCAAATCCCCCCTCATTCTTCTCTTCTGCACACTAAACAATCCCAGTTCCCTCAGCCTCTCCTCATAACTCAATTGTTCCAGTCCCCTAATCATTTTTGTTGCCTTCCGCTGGACGTTTTCCAATTTTTCCACATCCTTCTTGTAGCGTGGGGTCCAAAACTGGACACAGTACTCCAGATGAGGCCTCACCAGTGTCGAATAGAGGGGAACGATCACGTCCCTCGATCTGCTGGCAATGCCCCTACTTATACATCCCAAAATGCCATTGGCCTTCTTGGCAACAAGCGTGCACTGTTGACTCATATCCAACTTCTCGTCCACTTTAACCCCTAGGTCCTTTTCTGCATCGAGTGTGGCCACAACTTCTTCCGGGGCTGCCTCTCGACTCACTGGAGCCAGATCTCAGCCCAGGGGCACCTCTGCCCAGAGTGCCGGGCTCCCTGCTCCGGGGATAGGATGATCCCAGACACACGTGTCAAAAACCGAGCGGAGAAAATCACCAAGCCTCTGCAGGAAGAGACTGAGTCGGTGAGACCAGACAGGCTGGATAAGGGGAAAAGGAGCTTTCTCTTGTAGGGGATGCTGGGCCCAATCCAGCCTCAGGGCAGGGACTGGCTGACTCATGGGGGCAGGGGATGGGACACCGGGCCTTTCCCGTTTAGAGGGCACCAGCCCTGATCTGGGCCCAGGGTGGGGACTGGCTATCTCAGAAGGGTGAGGAATGGGACACACAGACTCATAGACTGGTAGGCCAGAAGGGACCATCATGATCATCTAGCCTGAACTCCTGTACATTGCAGGCCACAGAACCTCATCTACCCGCTCCTATAATAGACCCTGAACCTCTGGCTGAATTACTGGTGTCCTCAAGTCATGATCGAAAGACTCCAAGTTACAGAGACTCCACCATTTATTCTAGTTCAAACCTGCAAGTGACCCATGCCCCATGCTGCAGGGGAAGGCAACCCCCCTGCCCCAGGTCTCTGCCAATCCGATCTGTGGGCAAATTCCTTCCCAACCCCAGATATGACGATCCACTAGACCCTGAGCATATGGGTGAGACCCACCAGCCCGACACCTGGGAAAGAATTGTCTATAGTAACTCAGAGCCCTCCCCATCTAGTGTCCCATCACTGGCCCTTGGGGATATTTGGTAGGAGCCTTCACACATGAGCCATATGCCTTTGTAGAGAACCTCATCATACCATCCCCTCCATAAACTTGTCACGCTCAGTCTTGAATCCAGTTAGGTTTTTTTTCCCCTTGGGAGGCTGTTCCAGAACTTCACTCCTCCGATGCTTGGAAACCATCAAGGCTAAACTTGTTGCTGGCCAATTTATAGTCATTTGTTCTTGTGTCAAGGTTGGTGCTTAACTTAAATAACTCCCCTCCCTCCCTGGTATTTATCCCTCAGTTGTGTTTCTAGAGTGCAATCATAGCTCCCCTCAGCTTTCTTTTGGTTCGGCTAAACAAGCCGAGCTCTTTGAGTCTCCTCTTCTAAGGCAGGTTTTCCAGTCGTTGAATAATCCTAGTAGCCCTTCTCTGTACCTGTTCCAGTTTGAATTCATCTTTCTTAAACATGGGAGACCAGAACTGCAGACTCTGCTCCAGATGAGGGCTCACCAGTGCCTTGTATCATGGCAGTAGCACTTCCTGTCTCTGATGGAAATACAGTACCTCAGCTGCTACATCCTAGGGTTGCATCAGCTTTTTTCATGGCCACATTGCATTGGTGGCTCATAGTCATCCGGTGATCAGCCAATAAACCCAGGTCTTTCTCCTCCTCTGTCGCTTCCAACTGAGATGTCCCCACCTTGTAGTACAAATTCTTGTTGTTAGTCCCTAAATGCATGACCTTGCACTTTTCACTGTTCAATTTCATCTCATTTTTATTATTCCAGTTTCAAGGTTGTCCAGATCTTCTGTATGATATTCCGGTCCTCCTCCGTATTGGCAATACCTCCCAGCTATGGGTCATCCCAAAATTTGATCAGCACACTCCCACTTTTTGTGCCTAGGTCATTAATGAAAATGTTAAATAAGATTGGTCCCAAGACCGATCCCCGAGGAATTCCACTAGTAACCTCCCTCCAGCCTGACAGTTCACCGTTCAGTTTGACCCATTGTAGTCTCCCCTTTAACCTCTCCTTACCCACCTTTCGATTCTCATCTTAATTCCCATCTTCTCCAATTTAATTTCCCATGTGGCACTGTATCAAATGCCTTACTGAAATCCACGCAGATTAGATCAACTGTGTTTCCTTTGTCTAGAAAATCAGTTATCTTCTCAAGGCAAGAGATCAGGTTGGTTTGGCATGATCTACCTTTTGGAAAGCCAGAATGTATTTTATGCCAATTACCATTTATCTCTATGTCCTTAACTACTGTATCTTTCAAACCTTGTTCCAAGACCGTGCATACAATTGAGGTCAAACTAATGGACCTGTGGTTTCCTGGATCACATTTTTCCCCCTTCTTAAATATAGGTACTATATTAGCCATTCTCCTGTCATGGGATACAAGCCCTGACCTTTACAGATTAATTACAAATCCTTGCTATTGGGCTTGCAATTTTGTGTGCCAGTTTCTTTAATATTCTTTGGTGGAGAAGGTCCAGACCCCCCAGTTTGGTCCCATTAAGCTGTTTGAATTTGGCTTCCATTTCAGCCAATTCAGTGACAATTTCTACTCCTGTATTCTTGTTCTCATTAGCCATCTTGCCACAAGCATCTCTATAAGCGTATTAAAAATGGAGGCAAGATATTTGTTTAGCTGTTGGGCCATACCCATGTAACCCTTCTTCTAGGTGGAGCCAGCAGCAACCAGGGCCGGGTTCAATATCTAGGGGTTTCTTTTCAACAATACAGTACAGAACCTGTGCGAGCCTCCACCCAGTGACCTGAGAAATTTACACACCACCCTTGGGAGCCTCTCAGAGGCAAAACTTCCCCACTCGCAAGCACAGAGTCTGAGTGTAGAAAAGAAACTTTGAATAAAAGGAGGGAAGTACCTCGGCATTAATTTGGGAAAACACCACAAACAGGGTTCATAAACATAAACCATGAGCGAAAGACCCACCCCCAAGTAGGTTGGGCAGTGCCCTTTCCCTGCAGGGTCTTAAGCCAGCAACCCAAAATTCCCTTTAACGTGTCCGTCCCTTCTCTGCACCCCATTCACAGTTGCTGTCCTTGGCCAGTGCAGCCCCAGAGTTCGCAGGTGCCTCTGCAGAGTTCACCTCCCACCCTGGGTGAAAACGGCACTGGGGAGAGAAGGAGGCACCTTACTCGCTCCGCGGGTCGGGCACTCGCTTGTCACCCCTCTGGCCGATTGCCGTGCCTCTCTGTGGGGCTCTGCTCTCTGGCCCTCTCTTCCAGCTGCCCTGCTGGCTGCTTGCCACCCCTCTCCGCCAGCTGCCCTGCTGGCCACACTAAACTGACTTCTGGGCCCCCCACTTCACACAGCTGTCAGTGATTTCAGCTGTTCGTGGGGGAGCCTGACAGCTGGGGCACACTGGGCAGGGTCTTGCATCAGAGACACTGTCCCAAGGCAGATCTAATACATTGACCTAGGTATCAGCGATTTCAGCTCTGCAGCCTGTAACAAGACTCTCAATTGAGTCTAAATTAGCTCTGTTATTACAGGGTGGAGAGAGGAAGGGACAAGTGGTGTTTGGGACCCTTAGGCAAGGCCCACAACACACATGCGTGTGTGTGTGTGTGTGTGAGTGTGTGTGTGTTCCATCGGGGTAGGCCAGGTACAGTTCTGCTGCCCTTCATGCCCCAATACCAAGGAGACTGGGGATCCAACACCAGCCAAAAGTGACCATTTGGGCAAGCAATCCCATCACGCTGAGCACCTAGGCAGGGTGGGTGTGCCCATCCAAAGGAGATCAGCGCCTGAAGTCCTTTTCCGCAGCTCACCACCAGACGTCAGGGGAGACCTCATTCAAACTCTGCTTACACCTATATCTGTAATCTCCACCCCACCCTCAGTGCTTAGCGGTCCCACTTCTTCTTTCCTTGTTTTCTTTTTATTTATAAGGCTAATTAACCTTTTAGTGTTTGTTTCAATTCCCTTTGCACGGTCTAACTCTGCTAGGCCTTTGGCAGTTCTCAGTTTTCTCTCCACTTTCTGACCTCCAGGAGGCAGCTTTCCTTGCTGATCCATCCCATCTTCCATTCCTCATAGGCTTTCTGCTTTCTCTTAATTTCTCTTTGAGATCCTGGTTCATCCAGTTTGGTCGGCAACCCTTCCCTACGGGCTTCTTTCTGGATGCAGACTCCAGAGAGTTTCTGCAATTTTGACTTAAAGTAATTCCAAGCCTCTTCCACATCCAGATCCTTGAGGTTTGCAGGCCATCCACTTCCCTAATTCCCTTAATGTTTTACAGTTTGGCCTTTTGAAATCCAGGACCCCCGGCTGCCAACCTGATTTCCTTTATCCTTCCATTTAATTTAACCTGAATAGCTCATGGTCACTCGAACCAAGGCTATCCTTTACAGCCAGTTCTTCAGTGCGGTCCTGGCCTATTTACCAATACTAAATCTAAACTGATGTCACTTCTTGCTGGTTTGGTGACTGCTTGGTGAAGAAATCTGTCAGCCGTCGCATACAAAAATATCGAAGCCCTACCATTGTTAGTAGCACTTCTCCCCCAATCTCTGTCTGGAAAACTAAAGTCTCCCATAATCACACAATTCCCAGTGGTATTTATTTCATTCAGACTATTCATGGGGTTTCTATCCACATGCAAACCGGATTCTGGGGGTCTGTAGCAGACCCGAAGCACTGTCCCAGGGGAGCATCTGGTAGCTTTTTTCCCCACAGCGATTTTGACACAAACTGATTCTGTTTTATCCATTCCATCCCTTCTCGTTTCTTTCCACTCCACCTCGTCATGAGCAGACAATGCTACTCCACCACCTCTGCCTTTCTTCTTTCTTTCCAGTAATCGAGCCATGGCTGCTACTGCCCCATGGTTCTGTTCACCCGATAATATCTGTTTTCCCGTCCCGCACCCATAGTTCTACTTCCTCCATTTTGTCACCCAGGCTCCTGGCGTTGCTGAGCAGACATCTTGCTGATTCTGCTTGGCTTTGCTCCGATTTCTCACGCGGGTAGGTACAGTCATTTTACTGCCAGTATCGGCAACCTGACTGTTAGTGTCGCTGCTCTTGGCACTATTGATCTTCTTCTCGTGCGTTCTCCTTCTCTCTGTCTTTCCTTTCTCCATTGCTGCACCCTCTCCTCCTTGATTTGCCTCCCGCTCAGTGTGAGAATCAGGCCTGGAGGTTCCATGAGCATCTCCCAGGGTTCCTAGTTTAAAGCCCTTTTCATCAGTTGTGCCAACCTCCACCCTGGAAGTCTATCTCCCTCCCCACACAGGTGGCGTCCGTCACATGAGACCAGTCCTTTGTCCATGAACGCCTCCCAGTGGTTGAACATCCCCAAGCCCTCGTTAGTCCCACTGCCTGAGCCATCTGTTGATTATTGGCATCTTGTCTAGGCTTCGCTCTCCTCCTCCAGGGACAGGTAGCATCCCACTGAAGATCACTTTAGCCTCCATTTCTTTATATGTCTTCCCTGGCCTGGCACAGTCTCCCTTGATGTGTTCCAGCAAGAATCTAGGGGTATTTCCCCTCCAGAGAGTTCTGGCTCTGATGCAGCCCCAGGGCAGGGGGACTGGCTGGCTTGGGGGGTTGGGACTGGGGACCGGGGCTCTGATCTCGGGCACTGTCTGGGTTGGGGCTTGGGAAGGGTCACGGGGCTCTGGTGCAGGGGACTGGCTAGCTGAAGGGGGTGGGAATGGGGCATGGGGCTCTTATCAGGGGCCATGGGACAGTCTCTCTTGGAGGGTGGGGTCCCAGGTCTGACCCTGCTCTCTCCCTGCAGCAGGGGCCGGGGGCTCAGCCAGAGCCAGGGCGCCCGGTGCAGCTGGTGCATCTGGACGAGGAAGAGAACCTGATCCTGGATGAGGAGGCCCTGAGCCGCTGCCTGGAGCAGGGTGGGGTGGGGGACGCCCCCGTCTGCCTGGTGTCCATCATCGGGGAGCAGCGCCGGGGCAAATCCTTCTTGATGAACTACCTGCTGCGCCGGCTCCGGAGCCCGGTGAGTGTAAACAGGGGCAGAAATGAGCTGTGGGTGTGAGCGGCCCCATCCTGCCCCCTGCTGGCAGGCTCAGAGCTGCACACGTGGCTGTGGGCAGCCCGCCCCTCACCCTGTGCAGTTAGCTCGGGCCATGGCTGGGCCCTAACGTGTCTGTCGGCCTGTCTGGAACACAGCGTGTCTCTCTCTTGTCTAGACAGCCGTGGGTCTGTTTGTCTAGCAGATTACGATCACACCCGTCACCACGTATTCCTCCCTGCCCCACACTTGCACAATTAACCCCTGCCGCCCTCCCAGAGTTTGCAGCCCAGGGTAGGAGGGGGGGTATCAGTCACTCTCCTCCCCGACTCTGCACTGACCTCTCCCCCACCATGTTCCCTCCCAGCAGGACGCGAGGGACGGGTCATGGATGGGCCGGGAGGATGAACCCCTGGAGGGGTTTGAGTGGCGTGCGGGCGAGGAGCGAATCACCAACGGGGTGTGGGTGTGGAGTCAGCCCTTCTGGGTCCCGGCCAAGGCGGGGAAGGTAAGTGGGGGGGTTTGGGGTGCACAGGGAAGGGGGAGGAGGCCACGGGGGAGCTGGGAGAAGGGAACCAGGTGGAGAGAGAACAGGGGGGAATGGAGAAGAGACAGCAGTAAGGAGCTAACCCTGGGGGACTTCTGGGGAAGGTGAGAAGGAGATGCCAGGGGCCATGGAGGCTGAGCAGGGGGCAGGCTCTGGGGGCGGAGGGGCCGTGGGTGGCTGGACAAAGCTGGGAGCTGACTGGGGCTCTCACTCTTGGCCCCCCCAGGTGGCCGTGCTGCTGGTGGACACAGAGGGCTCCATGGACATTGAGAGCAACAAGGAGACCAGCATCAAACTCTCTGCCTTTTCCATGCTGCTCAGCTCCTACCAGGTTGGGGGGCTCCCCGGGGGCCGCTGTGATGCAGGAAGCGGGGGCTTAGCAGGGGGCACTCTCCCCTGGAGGTCAGGGCTGGCCCCAGTGCGGCGCTAGAGGGTGCTGTATTTGGGGTGGGTGACATGGCTGGGAAGTGGCCTGGGGCGGCTGTCCCTGCTCGTTGCTGTAGCTCTGTCTGTCTCATGATTATTTGCAGATACTGAACACTGGCTGTCGGGTGACGGACCCGGATCTCGAATACCTGGAGGTGAGGCGGGCAGCGAGATGCAGAACGTGGCCGGGCCAGGTTCTCCCATTATGCCCACAGGGTATTATCCCTCCCCATAGCTTCTGTGGGGAAACTGAGGCCCAGAGATAGAAACCAACTCTCCCACGGTCACATGGGCCTCTGGAGTCAGCACTGTCACCACACGGCCCAGCCTGGCTCTCTGCTCCTACGTGTCTGGCATGGGCCACTGGCCCAAAGTTAGGACCCCTCCCTCCCCTCCAGCCCAGCTCTGCCATTGGGGGGAAGCCTCTGGGGCCAGGGCCTGGGGCAGTTGCTCTGCCCCCCTGCATTGCTCTTCTCTTCTCTCCAGGCTCTTACCCAGCCCCAGCCCCGCTGGGTCGAGCCTCTGTCAGTCGCACCCTTAGGGACATCACTGCCACCTGTGGTATATGGCGTGTCCTGCCCCTGTACTGCACCCTGGGGGGATTCTCTGTTCAGGGGAGGGGTCGGATTGGGAGGGTTTTATCTGCCCTCGCTGCCCCGGGTTCTGTCATTGGCAAAAACCTGGTTCACGCAGAGATATGGAGGCCTAGTCAGAGCTCAGGGAAATGCTACGTGGCTGACATTGTTCAAGGCGTGAGCAGAGCCGTGGTTTGACCCCTGGGGCTGTGCAAAGAAAGTTGGAAGCGTCCATCAGCCCGAGGCAATGGGGTGTTTGTGGAGTGGAACCCGTTTGTAGAAAGACCCCAAATTTTGATCACTGACTCCCCCCCGCATTACTCCCTCACCTCTATGGAGCACCTTGAGAGAAGGAGAAAGCCCTGAAACCAGATAGAGGAGGGGTTGCACATTGACAGTCCTCCCCGCCGGTGCCAGACCCTCGTGTCCCACAGCCTCCCTCTCACTCCCATGGCCGGGTGCAGCTTCTTTCTCTCTGACCCACTGAAATCGTCTCTGTCCATCTCATAATTCGTTTTGCGCTCGCTGGGCCTCACTCTCTGCCCTGGGCAGAGGGAGAAGCTCAGGTGTGGGGGCAGGGGGTGATCAGGCCCCTTTCTGTCCACAGGCAGGATCATTTCCGCCCAAACTAAACACCTCCCAGGTCCCAGACTCACCCCGCCCCTCTTTTCTCTCTGCAGATGTTTGTGCAGGTGGCCGAAGTGGTGGGAGAGACCTATGGACTGGAGCCCATTCAGGTGAGATGGCTTCTCCCCCATCACCTGCTCTGCCCCATGTATCCCCACACTGCACCTCTCCCCCACTCCACAGCATGCTCCTGCCCCTTGCACCCCATGCCCCACTCCTGAGTGGTTGAGGTTTCCCCAGCAGACACTGTCCTTCTCCACGTCCCAGTGTCCCCCCACCCCCAGTGACCCCCACTCCCCTTCTGTCTCCCCTGCAGCACCTGGACCTACTGGTGCGGGATTGGAGCAGCTCCCGGGTCCTCAGAGCCCAGGGTGGGGAGCAGCATCTGAGACACGTCAGACAGGTGAGTGTGGGGCTTGGGGGGGATGGGGAATGGGACCCAGGGCCTAGTTGTGATCCAGACCCAGTGTTGGGGAATGGCTGGCTCAGGGGTTGGGGAATGGGACACGGGGCCTTTCCCCTCTCAGGGGCTGGTAACCCCACCCTTTATAAAGGTTGTGTGACAAATCCCATTATAAGACCCCTTTAAAGTTGCTTATAACTTTGCCAAATTTTAACTGTTTGGGCTGAAATTTTCCATGCTTGTTCTCTGCCACGAGCTCAATTCGTGGATGCTCCCTCTAGCTGTTTCTGAGAATGAGGCTAAAAAAACCACATTGTTTGGCAATATTGAAAGAAAATTCTGATGTTCCTTTTTTTTTTTAAACATCTCTATCCTCCCCGCCCTCCCCGCTTCAGAGTAAGGACGATAAATTTGGTGGGAGGGTGGGGTGGCCAGTGTGTCGGGGATATGGCAGAGTCCGTCCACACAGACCATGCTCCAGGCCCTCCCAGCTCCACATGCTGCCCAGACTGAGCATGCCCCGTCCCCAGAGAGCGACCCAGCACGCTCCAGCCTGGGGAGACAGAAGCAAAGCTGGGCTTTCCCTGCAGTTTCTGCTCCAAGCCAGGCACCAGAACTGAGAGGGGACCTCCTGTCTCTCCCATGCGCTCAGTGAGCCCAGGTGGCGGGAGAAGGAAGCTGCTTGATTGCAGTGTGGAGGGGAGAAAAGCCAGAGCAGGAGGAGGGAAAGGAGCAGGGTGGGACAAGGCATCTGGATAGACTGGGAATGGGGTAGGGGGTGGAAGGAGGCTGAGACCTGGCACTCACTCCTTTCTCTTCCTGCCATCCCCTGTCTTGTTCACTGCACCCCTTCCAATGCCTACCGCAAACGAGGCCGGGCTCCTCCAGATCCTCTCTGACTGCCTGGCAGGTCTGGCTAAAGTTAACACAGGTGTTTGTGTGTCAATGTAACCATTGCCCCTGGCTCGGCAGAAGCTGGAGGCGAAGACCCCTTGCAAACACCCCAAGGCCCTGGAAGCGCTGAGCAGAAGCAGCAGCCGCTGTTACCTGATGCCCTTCCCTGGCGAGCGGATCACGACGGGGAGCGAGGGAAGGCTGAGAGGTAACAGACCCAGGACAGCAGCTCTAAGCCCCCTGCCCTGTGCAGAGCAAAGTGATTGGGGCGCTAATCATGCCCGTGCGTGGCAGGTAGAGAGAAGGGGGATCAGACAGGCCTTGTATTCCCCCACCATCATCCATCTCTCTCCCCTTTGCAGACATGGGTGAGAATTTCCGGGAGAGCCTGAGGGACTACGTCACCACCCTGGTGAGCTCGGCCAGTCAACATGTCCAGACGGACCGGCATGGGGAGATGCTCACCGGGACACAGCTCGCTGCCAAGATAAAGGTGGGGACCGGCCAGCTGTGCTGGAGGAAGCAGGAAGGGGATGCTCTCTCCTTGCAGTCAGTGATGACCCCAATACCCCCAATTCCCCAGCTGCCCCACCCCAGAGGTGGCTGCATCTCAGCGCCAGGCAAGCCATCCCCATGTTCCCAGCCTTTCTAAGCCCTGTGGAGTCTGTGACGTGATGATTTCTTTTGGTTCCTTTTCAGAATTTATCTGATGTGATGAAGAAACATCGCTCCGGCTTCTCCTCTCCCTGTCAGGTACCGTCTCTGCCTCTTATGTAATCGTGGGGTGTCTCCCCTCTCCCGTCCATGCCAGGGCTGGTGAGATGCTGGGAACTGGGGCCATCCTACTGGAGGTGACTGGGAAAAAGACTCAGGTTCTTGGACTCCAAGGTAGAAGAATTTGACTAGACCAGAGGGTGGCTGATGCTGGAGGGTTTGCCTAGTCTACAGATGCATCTTCAGTTCAGGAGGCCCAAAACATTTTATGAATTTGGTGCAGTTTATCAGAGTTGGCCCAGAAGTGGGGATTTTTGTTTTGGGTCTTTGTGCAGAACCCGTTGAGGTGCCTACAAAACCCCCATATGTTTCCATTTGGCTACGCTGCCGAGGTGGCTCCTGGCAACTGTAGTTCATGCTCCTCATGTGCCTCATTCTCCTCTATGGGTTGGTGTGATGGGGGGACACTCACCTCTCATGAGTGGCTCCTGTCAGCTGGGTGCGATCCTGCATTCTTCCCGTTTTCTGTTCCCGGTGCCTCCTGTTGGTGGTTGCCATAGTCAGGGTTTTATGCGTATAAGAAGCACACGGGATCTTTTTCAGGGGAAAAGGCAATACGCCGCATTTATTGAAGATACAACAATTAGCATATGCATTCAATTACACCACACACACACACTCTCCCACCAGTTGATGTTATAGTTACCAGTTCAGAGTCCGGATCAATCTAGCGGCCAGGTAGGTTGATCAGGGGTAGGTAGGAACCGGGTTCTGTCAGTCGTGACATGATGCTCTGGGGAAGTCTTGGCAGGACGAGCCCCAAAGTTTCATGACAAGGTCCCCTGTTTACATAGTGATTTTCCTACATTGGGACCAATGAGTTTTGCACCGTCATGCTGTAATCAATTGTTGTTTGATGGGTGCTTGTTTTCTTAAATTGTCCTTCTCATCCTTTATCTTGTTCTTTCATTAAGTCTCTCAGGGAGTTACCCCATGCTGGTTTTGATCACAGCTATCTTGTCCACATTGATAGGAGCCTGTCTCATCTTTAGAGTTGTCAATCTACCCTCCTCTGACATTTCAATAGGGGCGTGTTGCAGCCTCCTGGCGCCCTTGCATCTGTCTCCGTTTCCTCCCTAGACCATCTGGTTCAGCGATGGCCTCTACACTTATCTTCTAACACACACATTCCTCATTCCCACACAAAACAGAATTGATTTACACAGAACATTTGAACAGGAACATCAAATTGCAATGCAAGAGAAAAACAACCATTGCATTCTTTTACTTATTTTAACATGCTAAACCTACAACTAAGTGGTGACCTTAAAAGGTCTGTTACTGCCTTGAAATCAGCACAGACACAGATTCTGGCTGATGCTTCTCTACCAACGGCCCATTCGGCCCGTTCCTTTCTGCTTTCAGAAAGGGTGGCTGGCAGGATATGGTCAAATCATACACCAATACATTTAATACATGCTACATTATTAGTCTCTATCCTTCATTCTAAATTATACAAAATACAAACATAAAATCCTCCTACTACAAGGGGTGCCTCAGCCCTCCAGCTAAGTCACACACAGTCTAAAGACACATGATGGTACTCCTTCCCAGGTAACACAGTCCAACAAACGGTTGGCCCTCTCTGAGGTCTTGAGCCTCATCTCTGGGCCTCTTTAAACTCTAGCCCCTTTCTCAGGCTCCAAAACTAAACCTGCCCCCTTCTCAGGGCTTTGGCCACTGCACCAGTGGCCGGTGGGGGACCTGGGCTCACTCACTACTCGGAGTCCCAACTCAGAGACCCTGCAAGTAGCAGCCACCTGCTGCTTTCTTTCCTAATTGCTACTGCTGCATTTCCTGGGGTGCTTCCCACTCTGTCCCATCACCTTCTTGGGTTCTCTCTCTGTTCCCTCTCTCAGCAGCATCTCCCCCAGGCCTCCTTGTCTCTGTCCTGATTTCTCAGGGTCTTCTCTCAGGCCTCTGTGCCTGGACAGTTTCCCGGTCCTGTCCCTGTGTGAGCAGGGCTTCTCCCCAGTCTCTTTCCCTGTGGAGTCTCACAGCCTTTTAGTCTTTCTTTACCCTTCTGGTCCCAGCCAGCAACTGCCCTGCTCAGCCCCTGCAGCTCCTTTTAACTGAGCCTGCCGCGCCCTGATTGGCTGCTTCGCTGCAGCCTTTCTAGGCAGACCTGGAGGACCCACCCTCACTGCTCCTTTACCTGGGGTGGGGTGTGCTAGGACTGCAGGACCTCCAGCAGGGGGCCCTAAAGGGCCAGGTGCTCCCCATCCCAGCTGAGCATCCTGGTTGGACGGCACCTCCCATGAGCCTGGCCTCAGAGGACAATGGAGCAACTAGACTTCATCTCCCATGATGCACCAGCATCTCCTTGTTTGGTGAGGGGAAGCCTGGCCTCATGGCCCCAGTGCACCATGGGAGTTCTAGTCCAACCAGGGAGCTGGACATATAGAGGAGAATGAGGCAGCCAAGCTAAATTTCCCACAATGCACCACAGTATCCTTTTTTGGTGAGGGGAAGCCAGGCATCATGGCTGTAGTGCATCATGGGAGGCACATGTGGCAAGATGGGGGAAGGTGGCTCTAAATCCACTATTGTGATCCTGAATTCAGGGAGATCGCCTGGGGATGGAGGGTCCGAGCCAGAGTCAAGCTGGGAGCCAGGGTTCAAGCCCTGTTGCTTTGCAGCCTAGCCTTAGCCCTGCTGGACTTGTGCTGTGGGAGGCCGCCCAAAGTATCCCACAATCCCACGGGCTGACTTTCTTTCTCCTGTGGCCAGTCAGGTTTGCTGGACAGTCCAGTTTTCCCAGGCTGCACCACCACCAAAGGGGAAAAGGGCAGAAGCAGCTAGGGAGGGCGCTAGGAAGTCTGGGATACGGGTCGTTGCACTCAGGCCTGCACAATGCAGTGTAGATGCTGGAGCTCCAAACTGGAACCCAGGGTTCAGCCAGTCCTAAGCTGGGGTTACAAATGAGTGTAGACGCTCCAGCCCTAGGTTAACAGCCCCAGGGGCTGCTGACTCCATTCCTACTAACTCTGGGCTTACATCGCAGTGTAGACATAACCAGAGGCATGGACTGCAAAGTGCTCTTGGGTGTCAGTCTCAGATCGGCTGGGAAAGGTGCTACCCAGGCCCCCTTCTAGAGGAGAATTTTGTGTGTGTGTGTGGTGGTGGTGGGTGGGGGGGTTCAGCTTATGTACTTGGGAGGTTGATCAGGTTTCAGGCCAACAATTGCTCTTCCACAACAAGATTTAACCCAGCCCAGAACAATACTCCTTCCCCACACCAAAAAAGAGCTGAGATTCACACCCAAATCATCTGCCTCCCGGAGATCGATAAAACCCCCAAATACCACCAGACCCATGAGAGCCGGCGTCACTGATGCGCTGTCAGACGTCAGCCTCAGGCCGAGCCCGGCTGGGACAGGGGTTTGCAGAGTCCTTGGCTACAGGAAGGTGCTGCAAGAGCAAAGTGCAGGTCGGGGCGGGGAAGGGAGCCGAGGCTGGGCTGCCGTGAGGAACAAACTGGAGACCGGTAGCACCAGAAGCCCCAAACAGCTGCCACCCCAGCTAGCAGCGTCACTATGTTATGTCAGTCTACTGCGGTGGAAGCTGCAGCCACTAGCTGACGTCGGGGCCCCATAAACTGCGGCTCACCCCATCTTATCCTCCCGGCACAGATGGCCATCACCTTCCACAACCAGAGAGTCGTGGACATCACCCGCGCAGACCACGCTGTGTTTCTGAGGGAGATGGTGAGTCTGGGGGGGCAGTGGCACATGCTATGGGCCTTGGGGCAGGAGGTGGGAGTTCATATCTCCGGCTCCCAGGCTGGCTGCAGAGATGGGAGACTCCAACCCACGTACACTGGAGGCCGTGACCTTGGTCAGGAGGGTGGAAGAAGTTGCTGTGTTGTAGCTAGAGGATCTATTGGTGAGACAGGGGTCACACACCTGCCCCTTCTACCAGTCTTTGCACCCCCTTCTCTCCCCGTCCTCTCCCGCTCAAAACAGCACAGCCTGTCCCAGCGCATGGTCGACTGTCTGAAGGTGGATCCGAGCGCAATGGCGGAGCAGTTTGTGGAGCAGCACAGGTCACCGCTGGAGCGGTGCCGGGAGGAGATGAAGGAGCCGGAGGAGACCCTGCTGAGGGCACTAGAAGCGGAGCTCACTCAGGAGGCTGAGACTTTCCTGAAGACCTATGGAAAGCGCTATCAGAGTCACGCCATCAACCAGAGAGTCATGGACAGGGCCTGCCAAGACCACGCCGACTTTCTGAGGGAGAAGGTGAGTCGGGGGTAGGAGCTGTTCCCCAATCCAGGCTAACCCCAGAGAACCGTCCCTGCCAGCTCCACGGGCTATGGATTTGGGGAAGGAGATGGGACCTCATCTCAGCTTGTCGGGTGGCTGCAGAGATGGGAGACCCCAACTCCAGCGCAACGGGGGGCCCGATCTCAGGCTCAGAGCTGCAGGGATATTGCTGTGCTGTAGCCAGAAGATCCACTGGTGAGACAGGGTCGCACACTCGCCCCTTCCAACAGCCTTTGCCCTCCTACTGTCCCCCTCCCCTGCCGTTCAATGCAGGACGGCCTGTCCCGGCGCATGGTCGACTGTCTGATGGTGGATCCGAGTGCAATGGCAGAGCAGGTCATGGAGCAGCGCAGATCACTGCTGGGGTGGTGCCGGGAGGAGATGAGGGAGCCGGAGGAGACCCTGCTGACGGCGCTAGAGGAGAAGCTGACTCAGGAGGCCGAGACTTTCCTGGAGACCTTTGGAAAGCGCTATCAGTGTCACACCATCTGCCAGGGAGCCATGGACAGAGCCCGCCGAGACCACGCTGACTTTCTGAGGGAGAAGGTGAGTCGGGGGAAGGGGCCGGTGCCCCAGCCACAGCACCCCAGGGAACCATCCCAGCCAGTCCCACGGGCTATGGGTTTTGGGGCAGGAGATGAGAGTTCATATCTCTGGCTCCCAGGCTGGCTGCAGAGATGGGGGACTCCAACCCTCGCACCAAGGGGACCCTGATCTTGGTCAGGGGGGTCAGCGCAGCACCCAGCACAACAGGGGCCCCAATCTCAGTCACAGGGCTATGGGGAAGTTTCTGTTCTGTAGCTGGAGGGTCCATGGGTGAGACAAGGTCGCACACCCGCCCCTTCTAACAGCCTTGGGCTCCCTTCTGTCCTCCTCCTCTCTCGCTTAACCCAGGATGGCCTGTCCCGGCGCATGATCGACTGTCTGACGGTGGATCCGAGGGAAATGGCGGAGCAGTTTGTGGAGCAGCGCAGGTCACTGCTGGGGCGGTGCCAGGAGGAGATGAAGGAGCCGGAGGAGACCCTGCTGAGGGCACTAGAAGCGGAGCTGATTCAGGAGGCCGAGACTTTCCTGGAGACCTACGGAAAGCGCTATCAGTGGCACGCCATCAACCAGAGAGCCATGGACAGAGCCCGCAGAGACCACACTGACTTTCTGAGGGAGAAGGTGAGTCGGGGGTAGGAGCTGTTGCCCAATCCAAGATAACCCCAGAGAACCATCCCTGCCAGCCCCACGGGCTGTGGTTTATTGGAAGGAGATGGGACCTCATCTCAGCTTGTCGGGTGGCTGCAGAGATGGGAGACCCCAACTCCAGCGCAACGGGGGGCCAAATCTCAGGCTCAGAGCTGCAGGGATATTGCTGTGCTGTAGCCAGAAGATCCACTGGTGAGACAGGGTCGCACACTCACCCCTTCCAACAGCTTTTGCCCCCCTACTGTCCCCCTCCCCTGCCGTTCAATGCAGGACGGCCTGTCCCGGCGCATGGTTGACTGTCTGATGGTGGATCCGAGTGCAATGGCAGAGCAGGTCATGGAGCAGCGCAGATCACTGCTGGGGTGGTGCCGGGAGGAGATGAGGGAGCCGGAGAAGGAGACCCTGCTGACGGCGCTAGAGGAGAAGCTGACTCAGGAGGCCGAGACCTTCCTGGAGACCTTTGGAAAGCGCTATCAGTGTCACACCATCAACCAGGGAGCCATGGACAGAGTCTGCCGAGACCATGCTGATTTTCTGAGGGAGAAGGTGAGTCGGGGGAAGGGGCCGGTGCCCCAGCCACAGCACCCCAGGGAACCATCCCAGCCAGTCCCACGGGCTATGGGTTTTGGGGCAGGAGATGAGAGTTCATACCTCTGGCTCCCATGTTGGCTGCAGAGATGGGGGACTCCAACCCTCGCACCAAGGGGACCCTGATCTTGGTCAGGGGGGTCAGCGCAGCACCCAGCACAACAGGGGCCCCAATCTCAGTCACAGGGCTATGGGGAAGTTTCTGTTCTGTAGCTGGAGGGTCCATGGGTGAGACAAGGTCTCACACCCACCCCTTCTAACAGCCTTGGGCTCCCTTCTGTCCTCCTCCTCTCTCGCTTAACCCAGGATGGCCTGTCCCGGCGCATGATCGACTGTCTGAAGGTGGATCCGAGCGCAATGGAAGAGCAGTTCGCAGAGCAGTTCAGGTTGCTGATGGACTGGTGCCGGGAGGAGATGAAGGAGCCGGAGGAAACCCTGCTGAGGGCACGAGAAGCGGAGCTCACTCAGGAGGCTGAGACTTTCCTGGAGACCTATGGAAAGCGCTATCAGTGTCACGCCATCAACCAGAGAGTCATAGACAGTGCCCGCCGAGACCACGCTGACTTTCTGAGGGAGAAGGTGAGTCGGGGGTAGGAGCTGTTGCCCGATCCAGGGTAACCCCAGAGAACCGTCCCTGCCAGCCCCATGGGCTATGGATCTGAGGAAGGAGATGGGACCTCATCTCAGCTTGTCGGGTGGCTGCAGAGATGGGAGACCCCAACTCCAGCGCAACGGGGGCCCAATTTCAGGCTCAGGGCTGCAGGGATATTGCTGTGCTGTAGCCAGAAGATCCATTGGTGAGACAGGGTTGCACACTCGCCCCTTTCAACAGCCTTTGCCCTCCTACTGTCCCCCTCCCCTGCCGTTCAATGCAGGACGGCCTGTCCCGGCGCATGGACGACTGTCTGAAGGTGGATCTGAGTGCAATGGCGAAGCAGTTCGAGAAGCAGCACAGGTCACTGCTGGAGCGGTGCCGGGAGGAGCTGAAGGAGCCGGAGGAGACCCTGCTGACGGCGCTAGAGGCGGAGCTGACTCAGGAGGCCAAGACCTTCCTGGAGACCCATGGAAAGCGCTACCAGTGTTGCACCACCAACGAGAGTGCCATGGAAAGCGCCCGCAAAGACTATGCTGCATTTCTGAAGAAGACGGTGAGTGACAGGGGCTGTGCCCCCAGCCATGGGAACCCAAGAGAAACAGCCTGGTCACCTCTATGGGATTCAGGGTTTGGGGTAGAAGATGGGAGTTAATATGTCTGGTTCCCAGGGTGGCTGCAGAGATGGGAGACTCCAAGCCCAGCGGAACAGGGGAGGGATCTGACTCAGCAATGGGGTGTGTGTGTGCATTGCCCGGTGTGACATGAGCCCCAATCTTGGTCTGGGTCTTTGCAGCACTTGCCACATCTAATCTTTGCTGTTTCCTCTCCCAGAACATGTTGACCTCGTCTCAGGAGCTCGAGGCGTGGCGCAAGAAGTTGCTGGAGCAGTGCCGAAGAGACATGCTGCCGAAGAAAGAATTCCCGCTGACAGACCTGGATGCAGCACTGATGTGGGAGAAAGAGGACCTGCTGAGGAGGCTGGATGCAGAGCTGACACGGATGCCTATGCCCTTCCAGGAGGCGAACGGGAAGCACATGATTCTGCGAGTGGTCACCGCAGCTGCTGGTGGTGCTGGGGTCGCCGCAGCTGCCTTCTCTGGTATTTTCAGACAGGATAAGTGAGGGAACAGCTGTTGCAGCTGGAGCGGGCGGCATAGCTGGGATTTGGGCAGGCTCGGGCGAGGGTGAGAGAGTTAGTGGGAAGATTGCCCAGAAGGATATGAACCGGGCCGAGGCCACCGCCAGCCAAGGGGAGGAGGGGGACGGCACTGAGGAGCTGTGTGATGCGGCCCCCCTGATCTGCACAGTGCCCCCCCCCCAAGTCTGGGGTGACGAATAGAGTGACTGAGCTGCAGCGTGGCCCAGACACGTCACCCACACACCACGGCAGAGCAGGGGACTCGTCGCTCACAGATTCGAAGAAGGGACATTGGTCCAACCCGCTCTTGAAAACCTCCATTGACTCTTTGACACCCAGGCCTATCAGCACCTGCTGGCGGAGGGTTCAGTGCCCTGTACCAGCAACTCCTAACAGGCCTGACAAACTCACTGCACCTAACACACCGCTGTCATGGTATTTAGCCATAAATAATGTCTTGTAATGTATTGAATGCAAGCTAGGAGTACACTGGGAATGAATATCTGTGTGTAATGTGTAATTGTTATGAGGTGAGGGGTTACACGTATAAGTACATATGGAAAATACATTTTCAAGTCTGAATAAAGGCAGGGTCAGCAGACAAATTTCTGACAGACAAGGGATGTACATTCGCCCGTCCACCTCAGTTGACATGTAAATTAAGCGTTGTAAGCCAGTCCCATGGACGACGTATGAAGGTAACATGAAGATGTGGGGTCACCATGCTGGGGAATAAACCATGGGGCGAGGCATCTCCTGACTGTGGGGCCAAACAGAGTTGGGGGGAGGGGGTAGAAGGAGAAGGTAAAAGGATACCCCTGTATCCTTCACCAGCCAAGCAAAAGGACAGCTGTCATAAATATAAAGGGAAGGGTAACAACCTTTATGTATGCAGTAACATAAAATCCCTGTTGGCCAGAGGTACAGAATCACTTACCTGTAAGCGGTTAATCAATTCAATTAACCTAGTTGGCACCTGACCAGAAGGACCAATGGGGAAAGAAGATACTTTCAAATCGGAGGATTGGGGGGAAAGGTTTTGTTTGTGCTCTCTTTGTGTGTACCCTCTCTGACAGAGGGAGGGACCAGGGCAGGAAAAAACATCTAAAAACATACCTGAAATGAGCATCTAAGATTACAGAAACTTTAAGTAAAGTTAGGAAATGCGTTAGATTATCTTTTGTTTTAGCTTGTGAATTTTCCCTATGCTAAGGGGTAATTTTATTCCTGTTTTGTAACTGGGAAGCAGAGTCAGAGGGGAATCCTCTGGATTTTAAATCTTTTATTTACTCTGTAAAGTTATCTTCCATCCTGATTTTGCAGGTGTGATTCTTTTACTTCTTTTTTAATAAAATTCTTCTTTTAAGAACCTGATTGATTTTCAGTGTCCTAAAACCCAGGGATTTGGTCTGTGCTCACTTTGTTAACCTATCGGTTGGTATATTATTCTCAAGCCTCCCCAGGAAAGGAGGTGACGGGGCTTGGGGGGATATTTGGGGGGAGGGGGGATAGGGCTCCAAGAGGTCCCTCCCTGAATGTTTGTTTAAATAACTTGGTGGTGGCAGCAATACTGTCCAAGGACAAGGAAAGGAATTTGTGCCTTGGGGAAGTTTTTAACCTAAGCTGGTAGAAATAAGCATAGAGGGTCTTTCATGCGGGTCCCCAGATCTGTAGCCCAGAGTTCAGAGTGGGGGAGGGAACCCTGACAGCAGTGATTCGGCAAGAGGGGGCCCAGCCGTGTTTGTCAGAAAAGCAAGGAGCTTGGTTTAGGTGAGATAATCTCCTTTAGCCTGTTATGTTTGGACGCTAGGAAGCGCGTTACACTTTTCCTGTGTACCTGCCACCCTTCTGCCAGGGGTGTCGGCAGCAACCAGGGCCAAGTCCTTATTTTAGGGGATTCTCTACAATTTCTTAACCTTTGTCTCCAGCCTCCACAGTCATCTAGGAATCTGCACCCATGCTGGGTGCCTTAGCCAGACAAGTCTGTACCCACTCGCAGGTGTAGAGGTTTGAAGAAGTGAACTTGGTTGGGGGTGAACTGGGGACGTATGTTGACAGTTTAACACTTTCCACCACCATTTAGCACGTCAGTCAGAGTCCCAAACAAATGGGACCCTGAACGGTCTGAACCTGAATGTGAACCAGTTTGTTCCCTTCAGCTCGTGGCTCCCCAACTTCCTCGCCCACAGTTTGGGGTTCCAGGAGACCAGGAAAGTCAGGGTCACTGGGCAGCTCCAGGGCTCTACCGCCTGCCCTATGATAGCGGTTCCAGCAGCTGGGACAGGGAGGCCTCACCAGTCACTGGGCTGCTGTAGACGGCTGCTGTGAATTCCTCTCCTCCCGCTGTAGTACATGCAATGGCTCTTCCCCAGCTGTTCCCCCACCGAACACTGTGGGCTGTGGGTGAATCCAGCTGCTGCTTTGCTCTGCTGCCACTCATATAGCTGGACCTGCTGCTGGGCTCTAACATCTGCCTGTCCCGGGCTGGACAACTGGCCCCTCTGGTGAGCTCTGCCTCCCCAAGGCAATTCCAGCTCTCAGCTCAGCTCTTCAAGATACAAGGGGGTCAGGAGCTTTAAGTACCAGCCACGTCTCTACCACACAAAGAGTTATTCCCTCCACAAATGGCCCACACTTTGCACAATTACAATAGGACCTGGTGAGCTCTGCCTACCCAAGGCAATTCCAGCTCTTAGCTCAGCTCTTCGAGATACAAGGGTTTTGAGGGCTTTACCACCCAAAGAGTTATTCCCATTACGAATGTGCAGTCTCTCTTCCCTTGCCCTCCAGTGCCATCCAGGGCCTCTCATCGTCGATAAAAGGAGCAAAGTCTAGCCTTGCATAAGCAATGTAATTACTGCAGTGGCTGCATGCTAATCTAAATTAAGTTGACTTAATTTTGGAGTGCAGACAGGGCCATAGTCTTGCTTTCACAACACCTGTAGCTCCATATTGTGCTATTAAGTAAAGTATGTGTCCTCAGTTGAAATCATTTCAGCTGCTGCATAGTGTCCCTGAAGGACAGCACACCTGGTAGGTTTGTGCATGTCCAAGAGATCAGGACTGGACACCCTGTGACAGAGTCACAGGTCCGATGCTCTGGAACTGCTCTGTATGAAGCCAGCCAGGACTCTCTGGTAGCATGATTCCACTCAGGGCATGCTGTCCAGGCCAAGAAACCTCATCGTCTATGGTCTTCCTGGGTCTGATCTCGGAGCATTTATCAACCCTGTGCTCACCGTGCACCTCCCGGAGTGGGTCCACCTGGGTGGGACCCCTGGGGAAGCCAGAGGCCTCTGCATCCCAAATTCACAGTTAGCAGTGACTCTCAGCCAATGCTGTAAAATAGAAGGCTTATTAGCCAATAGGGAAAGAGCATAGAACAGAGCTTGTTAGCCAAAAAGCAGGACCATTCAGCAAAGTCCATCTTGGGGGGATCCAGGGCCTGGTGCCCCCTGGGTGCCCTCTCTGGCTTCCCAACAGGAGACTGACCTGTTTCCAGTGGCCTGACCTCTGGCACGCCTGTTGCCCCTCCTCCTGGTCTTTGTCTTGCTTCCCGGGCAAAACGTCATCTGGTCGCATTCCCCTCCTGGCTTTCAGGTTAGGAAGGGCACCATCCATTGCTTACATGCAGGCAGCTGGAGATGCCTCACCTGCCCCAGGGGGTCTCCGCAAAAGTGACACACCCTTATTCCCACCACTGATGCAATACACTGGGAAACTGAGGTACGCACAGTATTTACGCAAAACAGAAAGACTCACATATAACAGAACAAGAAGGAAAACTCACTTTGTCACATACGGTCCAGGGGGACACTCGGAGGATGCAGGGGTCAGCAGGTGCCTGTCTCTATCCAGCCCATACAGGGCGAGGCCTGCAGGGGCCCAGGCAGGCAGTGATTGTGCGGCTGGAGGCTGGTGACTTTGGGGAGCTGATCCACACTAGCCCCAGAAAAAATTGCTTCACACTGAGGATGAATGAAAGGGGGACCTTAGAACTAAACCAATGTCTTTAGCAACAGCAAAACCTTATAATTTCTCCTATCAGCCAAACCAACGTTTAACAAAACTCACACAGGCGCCCAGGAAGAAATTTGCAGAAACTCAGGGTTAGCTTGCCCATACTCTCTTCTCTTCCCATGAATCTGTGATTTCACTGTATCTACCCCTATTTGCAATGCTGCAGCTAATACTGTTCTGTCTGCCTACGTCAAGGCTGAATTCTCCCAACTCTCTAGTTTTGTTTCTAACTTATGAGGGCTGAGCATACAAGATGGCTGCAGGTTATACTAAGTCCATACACAAGAAGGCTGTGGGTCATGTCAAGTCCAGGTCTCTCATTACAATCCCCTCCTTGATGACACTTTTACCAAAGCCATCATCATCATCACCTCACCTCATCATCACCTCGGCTTGCATCCTGGTCAAAGCCAACAATGGCATTAGTTGACTTCACATTCCAGGCTCTTTACCTTTTGGACAGTTTTTCTTACCCAGCAAGCCAAACTCACCATACTTACTAATAAAAACAGTTGGATTCCGATGATCACCGCAATTGGTTGTACGGTCGAATATAAGATCCCCATTGCCACGGGGGGCCATCCCAACAAAGATTCCCACCATTTGTGTTCCAAACCTTATCTCTCTCAATCAGTTGTTTAATCTTGCGGGTGGAGTGATAGACGGTAAGCCTGATTGTGTGCCTCTCATTTAAAATCTGAAGGAATTTGCAATCAGTATTTGAATATCAGAGGGAAAAGAGGTCAACTCTAACAAGATATTTGATCAATACTTAATAATTGGAGAGAAAAGGCATTTAATCTGAAGGGACAGTGGATCATAGGGTGTTTAACCCCCACCACACCATCTGTCCATGTTGTGGGGTAATCGTTCAGGTCAATTGTTTCCCTCCAAAAAACAGAAGTGACTGCAATTTAATATGGGAGGGAGGAGAAACCCCAAACTGTGGGGATGTTTTCGTCTATGTCTGAGAATTAGAAAGAAAAGGAGGCAAAATTAGAATGGATTTGAGATCCATATTTAAAAATAAATGAGTGTCAACAGCTGAAGTGATTTTTGAGAAATGTTTGAAAATTTTAGAGATGTCAACATTGAAGACTAACAAATTTATTGGGGCATAAGCTTTCGTGGGCTATAACCCACTTTGTCAGATGCACAGAGTGAAAAGATGTGTTAGTATATTTATACCTTCCTACTGAAAAGCTTATGCCCAAATAAATTTGTTAATCTCTAAGGTGCCACAGGACTCCTCATTGTTTTTGCTGATACAGACTAACACAGCTACCCCTCTGAAACCTGTCAACATTTGAGGAGATTCTAGAGCAATATTTGATAATGAGGGATTTTAGATCAAGAGCCAATAACTGGGGGAAGGGGTTAAATCTGAGGGGGTTAAATCTGTATACCCATACTCGATCATTAAAAATTAAAAATACAAACATTTGGGGTGGTTTTAGTTTGATAATATGATGTCCCTGTGGCAGGGTTCATTCCCCACTGGTGGCGTCTCCTCCTGGGGATTAGCTCTGGCCAGGCATTGCACCCTCCTCTGGCCTTGTCTCTCCCCATCCTCTGCCACTCTGGTGGCTTCCTCTTTGTGTCATGGTCCTCAGGCCAGGTCACCATGTTTCCCCTTCTGGGGAGTATCAAAGTCTTCCCAGAATGAATTATCCTACACAGTCCACTAGCCTCTGCCTGGTCTGTGCAACATCCCCAGTGGTTGGTATTGGAACCGGGGCCTCTCTACTCTGGGTCCCAGCTCAGGGACCCTCCAGTCAGCACCCAAGGCCTGCACTGTCCTACCTTGCTGCTTTCCCCCTGAGCCTTCTCCAACTTTCCTGGCTTCTCCTCTCTCTGGGTTTGCCAGCCTCCCTTCTCCCTCCTTTCAGGGACAGACCACAGACTACCCTCTATGGCCCTGAACACACCTCCCTACCTCCAGGGACTGACTGCAGCCTACCTTCCTGCAACCCCCCTCTGCTCATGGGCTTTATGCAGGCCCCTCCTGTTCCTGTCCATCTGAGCCTGCTTCCAATTAGTGGCCCCTTTGCAGCCTAAATCTCTCCCATTCTAGCTGCTTAATTTATTGATTGGGCCTGCTTGGCCTATTTCAACTCTAGGGTTGCCAACCCTCCAGGATTGTCTTGGAGTCTCCAGGAATTAAAGATTCATCTTTAATTAAAGATTACGTCATGTGATGAAACCTCCAGGAATACATCCAACCAAAACTGGTAACTCTGCATAAGTTACCTACCTACATTACTGCGAGGGACGTCCCTTATTTCTTCATCTCTGTATGACACGACTGGGAGTTGTGAATGGAGTTGAGTATTGCTTGTTGTTATTATTATTAATAATAATGATGATGGCTGTCATAAATATCAAGGGAAGGGTAAACACCTTTAAAATCCCTCCTGGCCAGAGGAAAAATCCTCTCACCTGTAAAGGGTTAAGAAGCTAAAGGTAACCTCGCTGGCACCTGACCACAATGACCAATGAGGAGACAAGATACTTTCAAAAGTTGGGAGGAGGGAGAAAAACAAAGGGTCTGGGTCTGTCTGTGAGATGTTTCTGCCGGGGACAGAACAGGAATGGAGTCTGAGAACTTAGTAAGTAATCTAGCTAGAGATGCATTAGATTATGATTTCTTTAAATGGCTAAGAAAATGAGCTATGCTGAATGGAATGGAGATTCCCGTTTTTTGTGTCTTTTTGTAACTTAAGGTTTTGCTTAGAGGGATTCTCTATGTTTTGAATCTAATTACCCTGTAAGGTATTTACCATCCTGATTTTACAGAGGTGATTCTTTTTTACTTTTTCTTCTATTAAAATTCTTCTTTTCAAGAACTGAATGCTTTTTTCATTGTTCTAAGATCCAAGGGTTTGGGTCTGTGGTCACCTATGCAAATTGGTGAGGATTTTTACCAAACGTTCCCCAGGAAGTGGGGTGCAAGGGTTGGGAGGATTTTCGGGGGAAAGACGTTTTCAAACAATGCTTTCCTAATAAAATAAACCCAGATAAACGTTTGGTGGTGGCAGTGGAAGTCCAAGGGCAAAGGGTAAAATAGTTTGTACCTTGGGGAAGTTTTAACCTAAGCTGGTAAAAGTAAGTTTAGGAGGTTTTCATGCAGGTCCCCCATCTGTACCCTAGAGTTCAGAGTGGGGAAGGAACCTTGACATGGTGGCAGAGCGGTGGGATTAACCTGAAATCATTTTGAGATCAATTTGAGATTTTTTGAACCAGAAACACAGATTTTAAAAGGAAATATTTTTTTTTCCTTTGGGCTGCTGGAAAGCAGATTTCCAACTGGAAATAGTTGGAGGTTGTTGGTTTTTTTGCTTTGCTTTGGGGCCAGATCAGAGACAAAAGGGAATTATATTTTGTGAATTGCAGTTTTCCCTACCTAAAGGCAGGGTAGTTAACCTCCTGCAGGGAAATTCACAAGTCTTCACAGACCTGAAGTTTTTTTTTTTTTTACCTAAAAGTAACTAGAGGCATTTTCTACCCATTTGCCTGGAGACAAAGGTGTTAGGGTTTTTTTTTTTAGGATTTCTCTGTAGGCTGACAATAACTATCAGAGAATAGGTATCATATTCGCACAGCAAAATTTTACAAGCCAAGTCTTTTTTTTTGTTTTGGTTTTCTGTCTAACTCTCAGGTGTAAAGTTAGTTAAAAACAGAGAGGTTAGGATGACAGACTCCATAGCTCAACAAAAGCTGGAATTAGCCAGATTTGAGGCTGAGGAAAAACAAAAGGAACATGAAAGACAGATAGAACTCATGCGGATGGAAATGGAGGCAAAGGACAAAGAAATGGAGGCAGTGAAAGAGGCAGAACAACACCAAGTGGCTGCTCATAGGAGAGCTATGGAGGCACAGGAAAAAGTAGTGGAGGAGAAGGAAAAAGAGAGGAAGCATGCACTGGAGATGGAGAAGGCAAGGGCTCAGCAGAATATATCAACAAACCCTAGCAATCCTTCTCCAGGTACCACTTCCCATCTGTCAAAGTTTGACTCAGACTCACAATTTATCAGACCACTCTGTTTTATTAGCAAAGCTGCTCTGCTAATACATTTAGAAGTGAGCCCCCCGAGTGGGGCTTGTGTCTCTTAATTTATACAGTTTTTTGGAGAACAAGTTACAGAGAAGTTACAGACAAAAGAAGAAAAAAGATTTTAGTCACCACCCTTCAAGATCCCTGAGACCAGTCACGTATCTTCAATTACCTGCCACCCTTAACAATCTCCTTTAACAGCTTCCAGTTAACTTAACTAATTGCCCTTCACACCTTCCATTCTGATGCCTGCTTCTTAGACGTGCTGGCTCTATCTTAATTGCTTCTCCATTCAAAAGCTAACTGTCCCTACGTGTGCTCCCTCAGATACTTTGTAACATGTTTTGGCATGCCCTCTCATATACAATGTATCCAGCATGTCCCCTTATACAACGTTGTACTTATACAATGTTATACTTCCACACATCCCAGAAAGTTCCCCACCTACAAGGCAGGCGATGATACCGAGGCCTTCTTAGAAAACTTCGAAAGGGCCTGCCTTGGGTACGGCATCTCTACAGACCAATACATGGTAGAGCTGAGGCCGCACCTCAGTGGACCCTTAGCTGAGATGGCGGCTGAAATGCCTAAGGAACACCTGAACCAGTATGAACTGTTTAAAACCTAGGCAAGAGTCAGAATGGGGCTAACACCTGAGCTTTCCTGTCAGTGATTCAGAGCCCTAAGGTGGAAACCAGACGTGTCATTTACCCGACATGCCTACCACATTGTGAAACATTGGGATGCCTGGATATCAGGAGCAAGTGTTAAATCTCCAGCAGAGTTGCCCTTCCTCATGCAAATGGAACAGTTCTTAGAGGGTGTTCCTGAGGAAATAGAAAGATACATCCTAGATGGGAAGCCCAAAACTGTAATCGAGGCAGGGGAGATTGGAGCCAAATGGGTGGAGGTGGCAGAGAAGAAAAAAACTGGTCGCAGTTGGAGCGGAGACCAGAAGGGACAACCCCAGACCACCCTCTATTACCGGGGGCCGCCCAAGGCCCCACCTACACCCCAAGGAACCCTCCAGCCACCTTATCATCCCGCCACACCGTTCTCCAGCAACCCACCTCGCCCCAGTGACCAGTCAGCTGGACGATGTTTTAAATGTAATGAGCCAGGGCATGTAAAGGCCAGCTGCCCCAAGAACCCCAACAGATTGCAGTTCATTGCACCGGAATCACACCAGAGGTCCTCAGGCCCAGATACCTCCCAGATACCCTCGGAGCGGAGGGAAACTGTGAGTGTGGGTGGGAAGAAGGTCACCGTGTGGAGGGACACTAGAGCACAAGTGTCAGCTTTCCATGCTTCCTTAGTGGACCCCAATTTAATCAACCCAGAGATCCAAGTGATGATTCAACCCTTCAAGTCCAACTCTTTCAATTTGCCTACAGCCAAGTTGCCTGTCCAGTACAAGGGCTGGTCAGGAATGTGGACTTTTGAAGTCTATGATGATTATCCCATCCCCATGCTGTTGGGAGAAGACTTGGCCAATCATGTGAAGCTAGCCAAGAGGGCGGGAATGGTCACCCGCAGCCAAGCTAAGCAAGCTGTCACACCTAGCTCTGTTCTGGAAACTTCTACCAGGACCCGGTGAGAGGTGATGGACCTGGACCCCAGGCCTATGTCTGCAACAGCAGTAGTGGATCCAGTCCCAGAGACCCAGACAGAGCCAGTCCCAGAACCGGAACCAGTGGAACAACCAGCACCAGACCCACTGCCAGCACTGAATCCAGTTCTTGTGACCCCAACACCAGAGGGCCCCACCGAACCTGAACCGGCAGCAACCGATAACCCTACACCAGATGCTCAGCCGGAGCCTGAACCCCAACGTAGTGCCCCAGTGGAGAGCGGTTCACAGTCAACGGAAACAGCCGCATCCCCTACATTGCTTCCAGAGGGACCAAGCTCAGGTCTACAATCCAATGAGGAACTGATGTCTCCAGCATCAAGGGAACAGTTCCAGACCGAACAGGAAGCAGATGAAAGCCTTCAGAGAGCTTGGACGGCGGACGGAGCAACCCACTACCTCTCAGCTCTTCTAATCAATCCAGAGAATTAAAGGTTTGTCAGTCTACAGCCCAGGGAGGAGATGATGCTGAGTGGCCTGAAGGTGTCTACTACGAAGGGAAAAGTGCTGGTGGCGTGGAAGAGGTGAACCTCTCTATGACCCTTGGGCGTATGCAGTGACAGCAGATCAAGGAGCTGTGCACTAGCTCCGCGCCGACGTTCTCAGCCACCCCAGGACTGGCTAAACGGGCATACCACTCCATTGACACAGGTAATGCTCACCCAATTAAAGTCCAACCTTACCGGGTGTCTCCTCAAGCTAAAACTGCTATAGAATGGGAGATCCAGGATATGTTACAGATGGGTGTAATCCACCCCTCTGGCAGTGCATGGGCATCTCCAGTGGTTCTAGTTCCCAAACCAGATGGGGAGATATGTTTTTGCGTGGACTACCGTAAGCTAAATGCTGTAACTTGCCCAGACAACTATCCAATGCCATGGACAGATGAACTATTAGAGAAACTGGGATGGGCCCAGTTCATCTCTACCTTGGACTTAACCAAGAGGTACTGGCAGGTACCGCTAGATGAATCCGCCAAGGAAAGGTCAGCTTTCACCACACATGTCAGGGTGTATGAACTTAAAGTGCTCCCTTTTGGTCTTTGAAATGCACCCGCCACCTTCCAAAGACTTGTAAATGGTCTCCTAGCGGCATTAGGAGAATATGCAGTCGCCTACCTTGATGATGTGGCCATATTTTTGGATTCCTGGGCAGAACACCTGGAACATCTACAAAAAGTCTTGGAGCGCATAAGGGAGGCAGGACTAACTATTAAGGCTAAGAAGTGTCAAATAGGCCTAAACAGAGTGACTTACCTTGGACACCAGGTGGGTCAAGGAGCTATCAACCCCCTACAGGCCAAAGTGGATGCTATCCAAAAGTGACCTGTCCCAAAGTCAAAGAAACAGGTTCAATCCTTCTTAGGCTTGGCCGGTTATTACAGACGATTTGTACCACAATACAGCCAAATCGCCACCCCATTGACAGACCTAACCAAAAAGAAACAGCCAAATGCCATTCAGTGGACCGAAGAGTGTCAGAAGGCCTTTAACCAGCTTAAAGCGACACTCAGAGTCTGGGGCCCTTAGCACAGGGTCAGACATGACAAACTGTTCGTAGTAACCACAGATGCATCCGAGCATGGTGATGGAGCAGTTTTAATGCAGGAAGTACCAGATCAAGAATTCCACCCTGTCGTGTTTCTCGGCAAGAAGCTGTCTGAGAGGGAAAGCAACTGGTCAGTCAGTGAAAAAGCATGTTACGCCATTGTCTGCGCTCTGGAAAAGCTAAGCCCATATGTCTGGGGACGGCGTTTCCACCTGCAAACTGATCATGCTGTGCTACGGTGGCTTCATACCACCACGGGAAATAACAAAAAACTTATTCGGTGGAGTTTAGCTCTCCAAGATTTTGATTTCAACATACAACACATTTCCAGAGCTTCTAACAAAGTGGTTGATACACTCTCCTGTGAAAGTTTCCCAGAATCAACTGGTTAAAATCATCCTTGAGATGTGGAAAATATTGTTAGTCTTTATACAGTTAGTAGTATATTTGGAGGTACATGTGTCTTATTAATTCTGTTTTTCCTAGAGCTCCAGGAAGAAATCCCAGCCAGTGTTTCACCCTAGCTGTGATTTGGGGGGCATGTCATAAATATAAAGGGAAGGGTACACACCTTTAAAATCCCTCCACACACCTTTAAAATCCCTCCTGGCCAGAGGAAAAATCCTTTCACCTGTAAAGGGTTAAGAAGCTAGGATAACCTTGCTGGCACCTGACCAAAATGACCAATGAGGAGAGAAGATACTTTCAAAAGCTGGGAAGAGGGAGAACATCAAAGGGGTCTGTGTCTGTCTGGGTAAGGCTTTTGCCGGGGACAGAACAGGAATGGAGTCTGAGAACTTAGTAAGTAATCTAGCTAGAGACGCATTAGATTCTGTTTTGTTTAAGTGGCTGATAAAATAGCTGTGCTGAATGGAATGGAGATTCCTGTTTTTTGTGTCTTTTTGTAACTTAAGGTTTTGCCTAGAGGGATTCTCTATGTTTTGAATCTGATTACCCTGTAAGGTATTTACCACCCTGATTTTACAGAGGTGATTCTTTTACTTTTTACTGTTTCTTCTATTAAAACGTTTTTTTTTCAAGAACTGAATGCTTTTTTCATTGTTCTAAGATCCAAGGGTTTGGGTCTATGGTCACCTATGCAAATTGGTGAGGATTTTTACCAAACGTTCCCCAGGAAGTGGGGTGCAAGGGTTGGGAGGATTTTGGGGGGAAAGACGTTTCCAAAACAAGTTTTCCCAGTAAGCCCAGATAAACGTTTGGTGGTGGCAGTGGGAGTCCAAGGGCAAAGGGTGAAATAGTTTGTACCTTGGGGAAGTTTTAACCTAAGCTGGTAAAAGTAAGCTTGGGGGGGTTTCATGCAGGTTCCCACATCTGTACCCTAGAGTTCAGAGTGGGGAAGGAACCTTGACACACCCACAGCTGGGATGGGTCAGTCAGTCCTTTGTTCAGAGCTTCATTTGTAGCAAAGTCCCTCCAGAGGTAAGAAGCAGGAATGAAGACAAAATGGAGATGATGGGGCTGCCTTTTATATTCCTTTTGCCATGTGGCCTGTACTTCCTGTGTCCCAAACACAAGCTGCCCAGCACATGGCTTGGAGGCCTTAGAGTTCTGTCCATAGGCCTGTCCCTGCCCGCCTTGCTGAGTCATAGGTGCATTGCCGGCTCCTTTCAATGGGTCCATGGTACAGCTGACGACCCTGGATGGGCCATCGAACAGGCCAGGCAGTGCTGGTGCCAATCTGTCTGGGGGTGTCACCCTGACCCACAGCACAGATTTGGAAATACAGATCTACCCCACCTATCTATAACTCATAATACAAAGGTGATACAAACGTATAAACAAGATTATCATACTTGGCAAATTATAATATTTTCACTGATACCTTACATGGCATATCTGGTCAGATTCCTTGCAATTTTATAACACTGTATTGGTAATAACATCCTAAAATGTCTCCCATCTTTCATACAGCGTCACACCCATGAGTGCCGTAGCTATGGCGAACTAAACCCCGGCAGATCTATTGGGGAGCATTTTTCAGGTTTTTTTCTTTTTTTCCACCTGCTGTTGTGTCATTGGCCGGAAACTCTTTCTGAGACAAACTTCAGATAAAGGGAAACTCATTCTTTAACTTCCCAAGCAGTTTGCCAAAGAGGTGCGACCTTGGTAAAGGGCATAACCCCACCTTGCACTGGGTAACCGTTGTGCTTTTATATCCATGTCCTGAGGATGTTCTTAATTCCATTTCCACCGGGCGTGTGTTGCTGTAGCTCCAGTCAATTCCTTGCCAAGCGCGACAGCCCTTTAATATAGGTAGAACAGCACCCATGCGAGCAGGGGTTGTGAGGATTTTCCTATACTGGCAGAGGCAGATTTACAATGAAACACACAAGTGCCCTTGCACGGGGCCCCCCAACCACAGGAGGCCCAGGGCCAGGCAGCCCAGCACCCCCTGCGGGGGGGGGGCGCTGTGGGGGAGAGCAGGGAGGGAGCCGTTTAAGAGCCGTGCTGGAGGCGCGGCGTGCGGTGTGCTCTCCCAGCCGGTGAGCCGGGCTCCTGCTGGCTCCCGGGGCTCCTGCTGCAGGCTGGCGCTGGCAGCCAGGTGAAGCAGGCAGGTGAGGGGGCTGGTTGGGGGTGTGCTCCCCTGGTGGGGTGTCCGTCCGTGCCTGTCCTGCTGCCCTGCTCCTCTGGACGCCGGGCAGCGCAGGTGCCATAGGTGCCGACTCCGTGGGTGCTCTGGGGTTGGAGCACCCACGGGGAAAAATTAGTGGGTGCTCCGCACCCACCGGCAGCCAAGCTCCCCTCCTCTGAGTGCACCGTGTCCCTGCTCCTCCGCCTACCTCCCAGCACTTCCCACCCGGCAGCCGCCAAACAGCTGTTTGGCAGCGTTAGCATGCTCCGGGAGGGAGGGGGGAGCAGGAACACGGCGCGCTCAGGGGAGAAGGCAGGGCCGGGGCGGGGATTTGGGGAAGGGGTTGGAATGGGAGCAGGGCAGGGGTGGGGCCTCATGAAAGGGGTGGAGTGGGGGCGGGGCCAGGGGCAGAGGAGGGGGCGAGCACCCAGGGGAAAGTGGGGAAGTCGGCACCTATGGCAGGTGCAGTCCCAGCCCCTGGAAAAAAGCCAGGGGAAGGACGCGGCAGGCCAGGGGGGTCTCAGCTCTCACCTGCTGCCTCCACAGATCCCTTTGGCAGAGAACAGGAGCAGCGGCAGGACAGGGACGCGTCCACCAGCCAGCCAGGTAAGGGAACCCAGCGGCCGCGACTGGGACTGCCCCAGCCCCAAGCCCCCCCCCACTCCCCACGCACTGCCCCCTACACACACACACCCCAGCCCCCTGCCCTGACTCCTGCACCCCCCACCCACACCCAGCCCCACCCACACCCCTTGTCCTGACTCCTGCACCTCCCCATCCCCACCTGCACCCCTCACACCAAACAGAAGCTGCCCCAGGTGAGCGCTCCCCACCGCAACCCTCTGCCCCAGCCCTGAGCCCCCTCCCACACCCTAACTCCTGTCAAGACCCTGCACCCCAACCCCCAGCCTGCTCCTTCACCCTAACTCTCTCCCAGACTCTGCACCCCCAGCCCTGAGCCCCCTCCCACACCCTAACTCCTGTCAAGACCCTGCACCCCAACCCCCAGCCTGCTCCTTCACCCTAACTCTCTCCCAGACTCTGCACCCCCAGCCCTGAGCCCCCTCCCACACCCTAACTCCTGGCCAGACCCTGCACCCCAACCCCCAGCCTGCTCCTTCACCCTAACTCTCTCCCAGACTCTGCACCCCCAGCCCTGAGCCCCCTCCCACACCCTAACTCCTGGCCAGACCCTGCACCCCAATGTTTTTTTACTTTTTTTTTTAATAAAGCGCTCTTATCCAGAGCACTTTACAATCATTAGCTAACGGTACAAACAGTATTTGGAAAGATCAGTAAGTGGTCCGCCGAGACCCTCCGCAATTTTCAAGTGGTCTGTAGAAAAAAAGTTAGACAACAAAAACAATGAAGGTACCTCACTTTATTTCCATTGACTTCCTATTGCTTATAATACAGGAGGAGGATGAAGAAAAAAAGAAGGAAAACCAGGGATGGGGGAGATAAGAGCGAATGTTCTTTTTCTTGGCTGGGTCCCCAAGGGGGCCCCAAAAATGAAGGTGAACACAGGGCCCCACTATCTCTAAATCCGCCACTGTATACTGGGATTAAAATCATCCCCGTAGGAGAAGTAGTTAAACAGGGGAACAGTCGAGAGTGGAACAGGGCTAACTGATGGTATTTCCAGTGTGTGTTGATTTCAGCACTTCCGACAACCCGTAGTTCTTACTATGAGCTAGCCAAGGCCTTATTAATATAGACACAGAGAAATCCGACTTCTTCCAACTCTCTTGCAAACTGATCATTTTCTTCCAGATTTGTCTGTTTGGTCAGTGTTATATACAAGAATTGGAGTGTCATAGATTTTAACTAACTTTTCCTTGCCCCATCTCTGTTTTTAGAGAGAAGAAAATTTGTTCCCGGAGTTAGTAAGTAGAAATTACATCCATTAAGGGATTCTGTAAGTGGAGAAATTATAAGCACCAATGATGATGGAAATACAGAAGGGAAAACTGTTAAATTGCTTAGGATGAAATAGTAAATACATTGAAAAGGGGGCTGTGGGTCGGGTTTGAGGGGCACTGACAGAGCTGTGGGGATGGGGGAGCCCCTGTCTGGGATAGTACGGGCTGCTGGTTGGGCTTTAGGGGCACAAGCAGAGCTGTGTGTTCGGGAAGCCCACAGCTGAGATAGCGGGGGGCTGCAGGTTGGGACTGAGGGGCATTGGCAGAGCTAAGGGGTGAGAAATTTTTCACTGTTCCTTCATAATCTCTCCCGCACAATGGAGTTCCCAGAGTTAGGGGTTAGGGAGTCAGGATTCCTGGTTTCTATTCTCAGTTCTTCCAGTAACTCACCACGTGCCCATGGAGATGAAGTTAGTCACACAATGTCACAAAAAGAAAAGGAGTACTAGTGGCACCTTAGAGACTAACCAATTTATTTGAGCATAAGCTTTCGTGAGCTACAGCTCACTTCATCATCACAGACGATGTCACAGACACTCAGAGCTAGAACCCAGGAGTCCTGGTTCCCAGCCCTTCCCCTGCTCTAATCATTAGACCCTGCTCATCTCCCAGAGCTGTGGAGAGAACCAGGAGTCCTGACTCCCAGCCCTGGTGCTCTAATCACTAGACCCTGCTCCCCTTCCAGAGCTGGGAGAGAACCCAGGCGTCCTGGGATCTTGGCCCTCATTCCCTTGACCTTTGCCCTTCCATCATCTCAGATCTACAAAGCTTTGCCCTATGTCAGCTGTTTGCTTTTAACTCCCACTCCTCTGTCTTGCCCTCTCCAAGGCAACGTTAAACTGAAGGACATGAATAATAAACCAAAGTGTCCAGCTGTGCAGCTCACTGCAAAGGTGAAAAACCTAGATGTGTCTATAGACCTGGTGCCCACCATCCGGAATAAAGGGGACATGCCCATGGATTGGCCGCAGCAGGATCTCAGGTGGCTTTCCGACTGGTGGGACCAGGAGCAAGACACTGAGCGGATCAAACCCACCTGGAATATCAAGGAAATTGACAAAACTGGGACCAGTCTGGTGGCCAAGGGTTCATACTGGAGGTAAAAATGCAAATCTCATTTGTTCCCGCAGAAGGCAACAGAAATGCACACAGAGCAGGGCTCATCCCCTCCAGCAGGGAGGGATGGACAGACACACACAGACATCCCAGGGCAGGTTTGGGGTGGGGGTCTGTCTGACCCTGTACTCCCATTCAGCCCTGCCCCATTTCGCTCCACCCCACTCCAGGCTCACCTACTCCCTGGCTGAGACCCAGCTCCTCAAGGACATTGACGCCGATGGTGGGCACAGGTGGCTGGCGCTGCGGGTGCTGAAGAAAATCAACAAGGAGAACTGGAGGCATTGGTATGGCAAAGTCCTGACCTCCTACCACCTGAAGGTAACTCAGAGGGGGCAGCCAGGGAGGGAAGGGTGATGCAAGCATCCACAGTTGTAGGGGAGAAAGATCCAGTGGGTTGGGGGAGTGGGGGGCTGGGAGCCAGGATTCCTCAGTTCTCTCCCCAGCTCTGGGAGGGGAGTGGGTTAGGGGAGGGGGGCCAGGAGCCAGGACTCCTGGGTTCTAGCCCTTGTTGTGGGAGCGTAGCAGTCTCTAGTGGTTAGAGCTGCATGTTTCTTTTGCAGACGGTTCTTTTTTGGGCTTCCCACCTCAACCCAGAGACGAAGAACTGGGCCACGTTGATGGATTCTGTGCGGACCCTGCTAAAGGTGCTGGAGTTCAGCCTAGAGAAGAGACACCTGCCCAGCTACTTCCTGCATTCGATTAATTTATTCGACTGGCGCCGGACTGAGGAAGAGAATTCCCTGAAGAACCGGGTGCTGGAGGTGCTCAGACTGGAGGTGAGGCTGATGAGATGCAGCCCAGAACCGTACCTCCAGCTGACCGAAAGGCCCCAAGTCTCGGGACCCTTCATCCAACGGGCGTGGGAGCTCAACGAGTTTAGAAGGGAGCATCAGAAAGACATTGATGAGTTCAAAAAACAGGAGATACCTGAGGAAAGCAAATCCATGGACTCGGACCAGGAGTAATCTCTCTAGGTCCCAAACATAGACGCTTCGGCTTCTATCTGAACTGACATGCCCCAGAGGACCTGCATTGGCTCTGGATTTACCCTGGGGAAATGGAGGTTTTACTTAAAAACCTTGAGATATGGAACAATAAATAATGCGGGTTTGTTTTCATTGGGGTTTGTAAGAGTGGGGCTCACATGGGGTGACTCCAGATTGTCCTCAGGGGAGCTGAGACCAGAATCCAGCCCAGACCCCACTGCAGTCAGTGGATATGAGAAGATCCAGTGGCTGGAAGTTGAAGCTGGACAGATTTAGACTTGAAATAAGGTGCACATTTTTAAACAGTGATGGTAATTAACTATTGGATCAATTTAGAGATTCTTAGATTTGAAAAACAGAAGGGACCACTGTGATCATCTGTAGGCCTGAAAGCCTAACTTTGAAAATTGTTTTAAATGATCATAATTTTACGTAGTAATATTTGTATTCATTTTTGTTAGTATAATATGTTTTGGAATTAGTAAGAAGAAATAGTTTTTGGTCTTATTTCATTTTTAGTAGCAGTAAGAAGGAGCAGTTTTATTAAGGATTGTTTAGCTCTGCTTTGCTCTGTAAGAAGTCTTGTTTTTGAAACTGTTCTGTGTGAGTGGAGGAATGTACGGTGTTAGGATACAGATATTCAGGCCTGTCTGTAAAGGCCCAGACTCTAAGAATTTAGGTGTATTCTTATCACTTGGCTAATTCTAGAGGTATAAAAGAAAGAATCAAAATCACTGTCTGCCGGAGTAAGAGCATCCGATGAAGTGAGCTGTAGCTCACGAAAGCTTATGCTCAAATAAATTTGTTAGTCTTTAAGGTGCCACAAGTACTCCTTTTCTTTTTTCTCTCACTGTGACAGTCTGAGGCCCTGTGCTTAGGCTAAGATCTTTGGCTAAGCAACAGAGGCAGCCATAAGCTGGGAAGCGACCGGTCACCTCCTCACATTCCAAACTAGTCACATTGAAAGAAGGTGCTATTGGGCTGTTAGGACACAATCCTGTCCTGGTAACGCCCATCGCCTCCAGAGAAAGGGAAGTGCCTCGAAGATGTAAAAGGAAACTTAGTTTGATAGCATCCTGTCTGGCAAGAACTCACTTATCAATACTGGGATGTGAAATCCTCATTTCTGTATTGTTTTGTCATTAGAGTTCCCACTTTGCTACTGTTTGTCTGTATAATCTCTGTCTGGTTCTGTGATTGTTCCTGTCTGCTGCGTAATTAATTTTGCTGGGTGTAAACTAATTAACATGGTGGGATGTAATTGGTTACATAATAATGTTACAATATGTTAGGATTGGTTAGTTAAATTTCAGGAGAATGATTGGTTAAGGTATAGCTAAGCAGAACTCACGTTTTACTATATAGTCTGCAGTCAATCAGGGAGTGTGTGGGGGGAGGGGGGAAATGGGAACAGGGAATGGGGGTGGGGAAATTGGAATCATGTTTGGCTAAGGGCAGGAATGGAAACAGGGACACAGGTAAGGCTCTGTGGTGTCAGAGCTGGGAAGGGGGACACTAAGGAAGGAAACTGGAATTATGCTTGCTGGAAGTTCACCCCAATAAACATCGAATTGTTTGCACCTTCGGGTATTGTTGCTCTCTGTTCATGCGAGAAGGACCAGGGAAGTAAGCGGGTGAAGGAATAAGCCCCGTAACATATGGTATGCTAATAGATAAGAGATAGGAGGCCCCAGTACCAGATGGACCGAACGGTCAAGAGGGGAATAAAGGAATGAGCGGCGCAGAATCTCTCTGATGGCTTGTGACCGTGGTCCTGGTAGGAGCCAGCTGAGGTCTCTCAATTAGGGTGAACTGCAAACAGACCGGGGGGACAATACCCAAAGCTGGCAGATATTCCAATATTTAGATTTACCAAGCCAACATGAAACAGCTTCTGCATTACCTCACTGGTTACCCAGAAGTCCAAACAGCGCAGTTCCCTTAAAGTACCCAGCCTCAGGCCTCCATCCAGGTATCCATGTCAAATATGATGACGATTACTAAAAATCTTATTCCATCATATAAAAGAAAAGGTTCTTTTCATCCCAAAGGACACATCCAGGTCAATATATAACTTAAATCTTACCCAAAATACACGCATATAGCCAATTCTTATTAACTAAACTAAAATTTATTAAAAAAGAAAAGAGAGAGAGAGTGTGGTGAGAAGATCAATGTACAGACGGACATGAGTTCAGTTCTTGAGGTTCAGATCCATAGCAGAGATGGCGAGCTTGTAGCAGACCTGTCTGTGTGCTCTCTCTCTTTTTAGGCAGCGAACTTAATAATTTCTAGGAGTGTCCAATGGGAGGGCGAGAGTCTCTGGGGAGCTCTGGGCTTCGCTGCATGTTACCGGCAAGGCAAGGTTTGGGCTGGCAGAGTCCTGAGGAGTTTTTTGGGGCTGGCTGACAGGCTGGGGTGGCCGGGAGCGGACACACAGTTTAAGCACCAGCAAAGCGCTCTCCCTTGCTGAGGCAGAGGGCTCACTGGCTGAGGGTTCTGGGCTCCCTGAGGAGAGCATCGCTCCCGTTGTCCTGTGTCTCTGTTCCTGGTGTCCCAACGACAGCTTGGATAATCACGTCTTTTAAACACCTTTTCCTATTTCACCCAGACGTGTCCGGGACCGCAGCTGCTGCGTTTTCAGCCCGTTCAGTGCCCTTAACCGTGCCCGTTTGAACATAGCAGAGTCTAAAAACCGTTTTATTTATTTCCCCCTACTTTCTGTTGCAGCTTCAAGAACTTCCTTTGTTTTTCCTGGAAACACGCTTAGCAAATCAATGATATTTTACCCCAAACTACCCCCCTTCAAGATCAGGTCAGGAATCAAGTTCCTAGCAATGTTCAGCTAGGCTCTGAGGTGCCCTGCGCTGTCGTTTGGACCTCAGGGCTACCCCGAGACATCAGCACCACTGCTCTCAGGAGGCAGCAGGCCCACGTGTTCCGGTTTTACCCTGTCCTGCGGCTCTGTTGTCTCATTCTCTTGTATTTGTTGCCTGTCTGAGACCCTCTCAGGCAAGACGGCTGCTTTGATGCCCCTTATCTCCCTCCTTCCCTGGGATTTGGAGGTGTTGCCTATTCTTCTGTAGTATGTCTCCATCTGGGGTGACAGCCTCAAATGACCCCACGGCAACCACTGCATCATTGTGACGTGGATCTGAAATCATGCTGATTGCTTTGTTCTGCCTCGTCTGTCTGCAAGTCCCCAGTGTCTTGCTGATGTCCGTGTCTGACAGTGAAAGCATTCTTCTTCTCCGTTTTCTGTTGAACAGAATGGCAGCAGGGGACACCCCCTGGAGGCCAGTCTGTAATTTCATAGGGCTAAATACTGACCAGAGTCTGACTCGGCAGTCCTTTTCAGTCGTGGCTTTAGACTTTTGACACTGTTCTCCACCATCCCGTTCGATGGGGGATAGCATGGATGAGTGGCTGCCTTCTAAACCCAAATTTCACTGCAAACTGCGTAACCTCGTGGCCACCGAACTGCAGCCCCTGTCGGACATTACTGTGACAGGTAGACCATGTCTAGCAAAAACAGATTTGATATGCGCCATCACCCATTTAGCCCTAGTGTCTTCTCGTAGGGTTATCTCGGGGAGGTGAGAACTATAGTCTAGGACAAGTACACTGTTTTCTCCCACCTGTGTAAACAAATCCAGGCTTCCTTTGCCCCGGGGGCCAATCTTTTCCGGTTAACCACCTGTAACCGTGCCTTTGTGGGTCGCAACTAAGAATACCAAATCCTGGACAAACTGCTGAGCAAAGGGGGAGAGCCACCACAAAACCGGTGGTTATTCTCCTATGAGATACACCAACCCAGCAACCAAAGTAAACTTCTGCTTCACCACACTGGCTAACAAGAAGGCATAAAAGCAATTTCCTGAGACATTCCAGACCTTGTATTACCCCCCAAAATGCTGGATTTAAAGATGAGCAGTTCTTTACAACCAGTCTCATCAACCAAAGGGTTCTTCTGTTCCCAAAGGATCAGCCACGCACCCAGGTCAATATAAAAGTCAGATCTTACCCCACGATCACGCTGGTGCCAATCCTTTAGTGTCTAATATCTAAAGGTTTATTTATAAAAAGAAAGAAAAGAAAGGTGAGAGTTCAAATTAGTTAAACAAATCAAATACATACAGTAATTGCAAAGTTCTTGGTTCAGGCTTGTAGCAGTGATGGAATAAACTCCTGGCTTAAGTCCAGTCTCTGGCAGCTTCCAAATCATTGGACAGACCTCAGTCCCTTGGTTAGAATGTTTCCATTCGTCGAAGTCCAGAGATTTGAGCAAGAAAGAGGCCAAATGCAGATGTTTCCAGGGCCTTTTGTAGCTTCTGCCATGTGGAGGGAAGCCCATTGTTCTCACTGTGGAAAATTACAGGTAAAGATGGAGTATGGAGGCCAGGGCCGGCACAAGCACTAGAGCACCAGGATTTCGGGGGCGGCATTTTGGGTCCCTTGGCGGCGTTTCGGCAGCGAAGCTCCGACCTTCGGCTGCCCGGGTCCTCTGCGGCGTTTCGACGGCAGCTTCCGTCCTTCACACCGCCTGGAGCACTGCAAAAGCTGGCGCTGCTCCTGATGGAGGCACACGGGCAAGTCACACGTCCATGCCTAATTTTCCTTCGTCACAGCAGTGGCCATTTCAGTTGGAACGTCCAAAGGAAAGTCCATTCAGTGTATCACGGGCATCTCCCATAGTCCATTGTGAATTAAGTGTCCCTTGATGAACCACTTAATCTGACTAGTTCCTTTGAGATGTGCTGGCTCACTACCTTGTGGGTGTTACCCCAGGAGCAAACATTTGAAATCCAGGTATAGAGCCAATACTTCAAATACAAAAAGGATACATGCGTACAGAGAGCATAATCATAACCAGCAAATCGTCACCTTGTCATGGACCCCTCACTTGCCACATTTTGTACAAGATTTGCAGTAAATATATAACAGTGGTTGCAACAATGATCTATATGGTCATATTTTAATCAGATAACATCACACCACCAACAGGGGCTCTTTTGCATGCATTGGCCTGTATTTTTTGCATATATGGAACCCTCGACAGCTTTCTCAATGTTGCTGTTCATGTGAGGCCAGCATAAAAGGGCTCTGGCTGTTCTCTGAGGGTATGTCTACACTACGAAATTAGGTCGAATTTATAGAAGTCGCTTTTTTAGAAATTGTTTTTAGATAGTCGATTTGTGTGTGTCCCCACACAAAATGCTCTAAGTGCATTAAGTGCATTAACTCGGCGGAGTGCTTCCATCGTACTGAGGCTAGTGTTGACTTCCGGAGCGTTGCACTGTGGGTAGCTATCCCACAGTTCCCGCAGTCTCCGCTGCCCATTGGAATTCTGGGTTGAGATCCCAATGCCTGATGGGGCAAAAAACATTGTCGCGGGTGGTTCTGGGTACATGTCATTAGGCCCCCGTTCCCTCCCTCCCTCCCTCCATGAAAGCAATGGCAGACAATCGTTTCGCACCTTTTTTCCTGAGTTACCTGTGCAGACGCTGTACCACAGCAAGCATGGAGCCCACTCAGCTCACAGTCACCGTACGTCTCCTGGGTGCTGGCAGACATGGGACTGCATTGCTACACAGCAGCAGCAACCCATTGCCTTGTGGCAGCAGATGGTACAATAGGACTAGTAGCCGTCATCGTCATGTCTGAGGTGCTCCTGGCCACGTCGGCCAGGAGCACCTGGGCAGACATGGGTGCAGGGACTACATTAGAAGTGACTTGACCAGGTCACTCTCTTTAGTCCTGCAGCCAGTCCTATTCTACCATCTTTTGGTGAGCAGGCAGGCAATGTGGATGGCTAGCAGTCCTATTGTACCATCTTTTGCCCGGCAGGCAGGAGATGTGGATGGCTAGCAGTCCTTCTGCACCGTCTGCTGCCAGCCAAAGATGTAAAAGATAGATGGAGTGGATCAAAACAAGAAATAGACCAGATTTTTTTTGTAGTCATTTGCTCCCCCCTCCCTCCATCCCTCCATGAAGTCCTGCCTGAAATACTCCTTGATGTAAAGCCATCCCCTTTGTTGATTTTAATTCCCTGTAAGCCATGTCGTCAGTCGCCCCTCCCTCCGTCAGAGCAACGGCAGACAATCGTTCCACGCCTTTTTTCTGTGCGGATGCCATACCATGGCAAGCATGGAGCCCGCTCAGCTCACTTTGGCAATCAGGAGCACATTAAACACCACACACATTATCCAGCAGTATATGCAGCACCAGAACCTGGCAGAGCCATACCGGGCAAGTAGGCGACATCAGCGTGGTGACGTGAGTGATGAGGACATGGACACAGACTTCTCTCAAAGCAAGGGCCCTGCCAATGTGGGCATCATGGTGCTAATGGGGCAGGTTCATGCTGTGGAATGCCGATTCTGGGCCTGGGAAACAAGCAGAGACTGGTGGGACCGCATAGTGTTGCAGGTCTGGGATGATTCCCAGTGGCTGCAAAACTTTCTCATGCGTAAGGGCACTTTCATGGAACTTTGTGACTTGCTTTCCCCTGCCCTGAAGCGCAAGAATACCAAGAGGAGAGCAGCCCTCACAGCTGAGAAATGAGTGGCAATAGCCCTGTGGAAGCTTGCAACGCCAGACAGCTACCGGTCAGTCGGGAATCAATTTGGAGTGAGCAAATCTACTGTGGGGGCTGCTGTGATGCAAGTAGCCCACGCAATCAAAGATCTGCTGATATTAAGGGTAGTGACCCTGGGAAATGTGCACGTCACAGTGGATGGCTTTGCTGCAATGGGATTCCCTAACTGTGTGTGGGGGGGAATAGATGGAACCCGTATCCCTATCTTGGCACCGGAGCACCAAGCCGCAAGTGGGTACTTTTCAATCGTGCTCAAGCTCTGGTGGATCACAAGGGACGTTTCACCAACATCAACGTGGGATGGCCGGGAAAGGTACATGACGCTCGCATCTTCAGGAACTCTGGTCTGTTTCAAAAGCTGCAGGAAGGGACTTTCTTCCCAGACCAGAAAATAACCATTGGGGATGTTGAAATGCCCATAGTTATCCTTGGGGACCCAGCCTACCCCTTAATGCCATGGCTCATGAAGCCGTACACAGGCAACCTGGACAGTAGTCAGGAGCTGTTCAACTACAGGCTGAGCAAGTGCAGAATGGTGGTAGAATGTGCATTTAGACGTTTAAAAGCACGCTGGTGCAGTTTACTGACTCACTTAGACCTCAGCGAAACCAATATTCCCACTGTTATTACTGCTTGCTGCGCACTCCACAATATCTGTGAGAGTAAGGGGGAGATGTTTATGGTAGGGTGGGAGGTTGAGGCAAATCGCCTGGTTGCTGGTTTCGCAGAGCCAGACACCAGGGTGGTTAGAAGAGCACAGGAGGGCGCGGTTAGCATCAGAGAAGCTTTGAAGACCAGTTTCATGACTGGAGAGGCTACGGTGTGAAAGTTCTGTTTGTTTCTCCTTGATGAAACCCCCCACCCCTTGGCTTACTCTACTTCCCTGTAAGCTAACCACCCTCCCCTCTTCCCTTCGATCACCGCTGTCAGAGGCAATAAAGTCATTGTTGCTTCACATTCATGCATTCTTTATTCATTTGTCACACAAATAGGGGGATAACTACCAAGGTAGCCCAGGAGGGGTAGTGGAGGAGAGAAACACCAGGAGGGGTGGTGGAGGAGGGAAGGACAAGGCCACACAGCACTTTAAAAGTTTACAACTTTAAAACTTATTGAATGCCAGCCTTCTGTTTTTTGGGCAATCCTCTGTGGTGGAGTGGCTGGGTGGCTGGAGGCCCCCCACTGCGTTCTTGGGCGTCTGGGTGAGGAGGCTATGGAACTTGGGGAGGAGGGCAGTTGGTTACACAAGGGCTGTAGCAGCGGTCTGTGCTCCTGCTGCCTTTGCTGCAGCTCAACCATACGCTGGAGCATATTGGTTTGATCCTCCAGCAGCCTCAGCATTGAATCCTGCCTCCTCTCATCACGTTGCCACCACATTTGAGCTTCAGCCCTGTCTTCAGCCCGCCACTTACTCTCTTCAGACTGCCACCTCTCCTCCCGGTCATTTTCTGCACTTTGACACTGTCTGCCTCCACGCATTCATCTGTGCTCTCTCGTGTGGGTGGACAGCATGAGTTCAAAGAACATTTCATCACGAGTGCGTTTTTTTCTCTTTCTAATCTTCACTAGCCTCTGGGAAGGAGAAGATCCTGTGATCCTTGAAACGCAGCTGGTGGAGAAAAAAAAAGGGACAGTGGTATTCAAAAAGACACATTTTATAGAACAATAGGTACACTCTTTCACGGTAAACCTTGCTGTTAACATTACATACATAGCACATGTGCTTTCGTTCCAAGGTCTCATTTTGCCTCCCCCCACCGCATGGCTAAACCCTCATCCCTCCCCCCTCCCCGTGGCTAACAGCGGGGAACATTTCTGTTCAGCCACAGGCAAAGAGCCCAGCAGGAACAGGCACCTCTGAGTGTCCCCTGAAGAAAAGCACCCTATTTCAACCAGGTGACGATGAATGATATCACTCTCCTGAGGATAACACAGAGAGATAAAGAACGGCTGTTGTTTGAACACCAGCAAACATACACTGCATTTGTTCTACAATGATTCCCGAGTACGTGCTACTGGCCTGGAGTGGTAAAGTGTCCTACCATGGAGGACGCAATAAGGCTGCCCTCCCCAGAAACCTTTTGCAAAGGCTTTGGGAGTACATCCAGGAGAGCCACGAATGCCAGGGCAAAGTAATCCTTTCACATGCTTGCTTTTAAACCATGTATAGTATTTTAAAAGGTACACTCATCGGAGGTCCCTTCTCCGCCTGCCGGGTCCAGGAGGCAGCCTTGGATCGGTTCGGGGGGTACTGGCTCCAGGTCCAGGGTGAGAAACAGTTCCTGGCTGTGGGGAAAACCGGTTTCTCCGCTTGCTTGCTGTGAGCTATCTACAACCTCCTCCTCCTCATTTTCCTCGTCCCCAAAACCTGCTTCCGTGTTGCCTCGATCTCCATTGAAGGAGTCAAACAACACGGCTGGGTTAGTGGTGGCTGAACCCCCTAAAATGTCATGCAGCTCATCATAGAAGCGGCATGTTTGGGGCTCTGACCCGGAACAGCCGTTAGCCTCTCTGCTGGTAGGCTTGCCTCAGCTCCTTAAGTTTCACGCAGCACTGCTTCGGGTCCCTGTTGTGGCCTCTGTCCTTCATGCCCTGGGAGATTTTGACAAATGTTTTGGCATTTCAAAAACTGGAACGGAGTTCTGATAGCACAGATTCCTCTCCCCATACAGCGATCAGATGCCGTACCTCCCGTTCGGTCCATGCTGGAGCTCTTTTGCGATTCTGGGACTCCATCATGCTCACCTCTGCTGATGAACTCTGCATGGTCACGTCTGCTGATGAGCTCTGCATGGTCACCTGCAGCTTGCCACGCTGGCCAAACAGGAAATTGAAATTCAAAAGTTCGCTGGCCTTTTCCTGTCTACCTGGCCAGTGCATCTGAGTTGAGAGTGCTGTCCAGAGCGGTCACAATTGAGCACTCTGGGATAGCTCCCGGAGGCCAATACCGTCGAATTGTGGCCACAGTACCCCAAATTCGACCCAGCAAGGCTGATTTAAGCTCTAATCCACTTGTCAGGGGTGGAATAAGGAAATCGATTTTAAGAGTCCTTTAAGTCAAAAAAAAGGGCTTCATAGTGTGGACAGGTGCAGGTTTACATCAATTTAACGCTGCTAAATTCAGCCTAAGCTCCTAGTGTAGACCAGGGCTGAGGTTTTTCAATCCCCGTCTGATCTTCATGACTCCTTTCTAATGTATTTTTCTGTAACGCCTTGGGGATCGCCCTCCTGTGGTTTTAAACAAAATGCCATCTAGTGCTGAGAGCTCCCCTTGTATTGATAATAGGGGCTGGGAATCTGCTCTCCCAGCCACCCTGTGCTAACAGCCTCAGTTACTTTCTGCAGGCTTTCATCCTGAGCAGGAGCTCTGGCAATCCCGGTCCTCATTTTGCCTGAGACTGGACGGGATTTTTAAAATTCTGAGCAACATACAAAATCTAGCTCTGAACTTTGCTCCACCGCACTTGTGTCCAGTGCTCCAGCGAGTGTGTTTGCAAGCAGCCAGCCAGCCAACCAGCCTCTCCCAGGTTTGGAAGCAATGGGCAAAGGATACATCTGCAACCGAACATCTAGTCTCTGTATTCTGGGGGGAAGCGGGAGCTGGGAGTGGCAATGAGTGTCTTATGGTCAGTTTCAGCTACAGGGTCTTCCCATAAATAAAGATGTGAAACTCTTTTATGCCCACGGACTAGGCCCAAAGCCTCCTGCTGGATTTGAGTGTATTGGCACTCAGTTTTTGTGAGTACCCATGGCACACAAGTCACTGGTCTCCAGTTGGGACCTTGGTGCTGTAAGAGGACTATGCCAATATCTCCGTGGAGGGGTCCATGGGATGCGAAGCGATGCACTGGGACAGGACCCAGGATGCCCCCTCCCCACAAGCCACAGCGCCAGAATGGGAAGACGGGCTTTGTGGGATAGCTGCCCATAATGCACCGCTCCCAATGCCACTGCAAGTGCAGCAAATGTGGCCACGCCAGTGCGCTGTCAGCTGACAGTGTGGACAGACGGCAGCGCTGTCCCTGCTGCTCTCTACGAGGGCTGGTTTAACTCCCAGCGCTCTACATCTGCAAGTGTAGCCAAGCCCTGAGAAAAAAACACTAACGACATCTTAACGGCATCATCTGGTGGCTCCTGCCCTAACAACATTCAGCCTGTTTCCCTGAACTATTGAGGGTTTTCCCAGCCAGTCCTTCAGAAAACCCTCCCTTCCAAACATCATCCCTGTATAAGTCACTGTCAGGGCATTTCATTGTCTCAGCTCTCTGCATTTTGCTAGTGAATTCGAGCCCGAGGGGGAGACATGACCAAAGAGCGCTCAACAGCACGGTGATGGGCATGGGATAAAAACCAGAACACACTAGAAAAAGAGGAGCTAACAGACCCTCCCCAACCTTCTGTTGCCCGGCATTTCTTGCTACAGGACCTGCAGCAGACCCCCTATAACACAGAGACCAGGGCTAGGGTTTTCCAAAGCGACGAGTGATTTGGGGTGCCCAAATGGAGAGAGCTGATTTGCAGAGCACTTTCTGAAATCCCAGCACTGTAAATTACTTTTCAAAATCTTGGCCTAATTGTGAGCGGGATCCCAGGCCCCCCAGGAGAGATCAAACATCCATTGTCTCTGTTTAAACTAGTGAAACCCCACTGTTCACCTAATTCCTCTCTGCCCCACTAACCCGTCCCTTGTATTAATCATATTAACTTTCTCAGGAGCATTTTGATCTGCTAAGGGCTTTAGTACACGGGTGACTGAGATTTTACAGGGCTTGTGCTTTTGATTTCCCCTCAATGTGATTTTTATTTTGCTCTATAAAAAAAGATAATGGAATTCTCCATGATTTCCTAGCGTCCTGAGTCCAGACTCGGTGTCTCCCTCCAGATCCCAGGGAATCCAGGGCTGGCTGAGTTTCCCTTAACCCCCTCCTCAATTTAACCCTCCCACTGCTGTGCACACATAGACACCGCTGTACACAGAGTCCTTCCACTCCATCTCCCTCCTGTAAACCCGACTCCCCAGCCCAGTGCTGTCACATTTTGGGGGGTCAATTCAGGGCGGTGTCACCACTCTCCTTGTAATCCTGAGTGTCTCAAGTGCTTCTCTGCTGTCCCAGCCCAGAAACCCACAGCCAGCAGACAAGTGTGTAGTTCCCTGAGTGCCGTGCAGCCCTGGATCGGTGCTTTGACCACAGGAGCCTGCTTCTTACACCATGGCCACACGCTGGTCTCCGCCAGCCTTGGTGACTACTCGCAGGGTGAGCCCAGCGCCCTCAGTGCTAAACTTCCCCCAACCCAGCTGCCCTGAAGTGCCCAGCCCTCTCGGGGCCGCTCAGAGATGTAATAATGTCCCTCACTCCCTTATCTAGAGCAAAGCCCAGGATTTACCCCCAGCTGCTGCTGGAACGGAGCTTTGCACGTTCAGCACCGCTGGTGAGTTCGGGTGCGTGTGAGAAAGACACAGAGGTTTCAAGCAAATAAAAGTGAAATACGCTTCCCAGTGGCTCAACTTAACTCAACAAGCTACCGCCTGGGTCCAAGGTCAATTTGTTACCAGTCATTCTCTTCCCAGCCATGGCTGCTCTCAGTCAGGGCCTTCCACAAGGCGCTGGCTTCCCTCGCCTTCCCAGGCCGTGGCTTTGGACCCATTCTATGAAATCTATGACTGGTTTGTATGATTATCTTCTGCTCCATGGGGGAGGTTAACAGCTCCTCCAGGAACTAACAACAGTGTGGGGTGGTGTTTGCCCCTATGGTTGTTAACAGCTCCAGAGAGGCACCACCTGCTGGAGAGGTTTGTATGGGCTGGATCAGGCTGGATTTCCCAGAGACTAAAGGATTTTGCTATACAAGGCTGAGTTTATCCAGCCTTGTGGCCTCTTTCTGATCCAGCAAACGGACAGGACTTTTGGTCCAACGGGCCCGAGTAGTCCGAGGAAGGGTTGGGATTTTAGCCTCCCTGGTTGGGGGATTTCTGGTACATTCAGTGTGCCTGTAAATCCATTTATTGTCTCCATGTTTTCTCTGGAGGCTTTTATCCTGAATAAGTGAGCTTGCTTTGGAGACACCGTTTGGGTCACTGGTCAATCACTTGTCATGTCTGTGGAGAGTAAGCACAGCACAGGTGCTGGCCTCATGGCAGACCGGCTGCTGGGGATATCCCAGTGAACTACAGGGGCCACAGCCAAAAACCTCCGGTCAGACGGGAGTGGGTCACGGGCCCCTGCCCAGAGAGAGGTGACAGCTGGAGGCCTGAGACCCAAACAGGCATTTCTACAGCAGGCCACGGAGCGGATCAAAGGTGCAGTTACCCTGAGACTGTGCCAGACAGGACCCAGCCCTTCAGACTTTCTCTTCACCTCCTTTCATCCCAGATACTCTCCAAGTGGGTTACTCGGCGTATCTCCACCTGGGACCAGCTGTATCCTAAGTGACTGTTCTTTTTGGTTTTCAGCTCAGAAATTTCAGGTTTCCATTTTTTTGCCAAAAAGTCAAAAATATTCCAGAGAAACAATCCCCCGGTTTCTGAGCAGCTCTGTTAAAACCCTTTTACCCGCTGTTGGACATTTGGATCCTTTTCTATGAATAAGGCGCTGAACTGACATTTAGCTGAAAGCATGTTTCTTTCCGAAAGGCTGCTCCGCTTGGCCAGAGTAATACATCACTAAGCATAACTATAAACCCAACAACACATGATATAAACCAGGGGTCTCAAAGTCCTGGCCCGCTGGGCATCTGCGGCCCGAGAACCGCCCCACTGCAGCCCGTGGAGGAGAGACGCATGGAGCCACGCTGCCGGCAATGTCTGCTGCAGGCGCCGCCCCCCGCAGCTCCCATTGGCTGGAGGAGAGGGACAGAGATACCATCACTAGTCACCAGGCAGAGTCAGCCATGGAGGGAGGGTCAATTTTTCCCACAATGAATATAAACAAGTAAAAATCCCAAACACAACTGTCTGATGCCCACCTTGCTGCAAGCCTGAAGGTTTCAACTGCTCAGTCACTGAGGCCAAACATCAACGAAACACTAAAAACTCTCAGGCAGGCGAAGAATTGTATCAAGTTTTATGACAGTTTTACTATTTCTGAGAAATTTCAAATAAAAAAATACAATATAAACGTTTTCTTTTCTGAACACCATCTTCAGTGACTGGGAGGATTTGAGGAGTGGTGCTGGCCCTAAGGTAAATGGAGTTTGAGACCCCTGATATAAACTAACAGCTGATTACTTAAAGTAGCGCTAAAAGAGTTCCCACCATATTTACTAGGTGTTCTGTCATCTTGGGCTACCGACGGACCTGCTCAGTGAAAAGTTCCTGCTTTTCATCCTGTTTACATTGTGTGCCTTGGGGCACTTGTTTGTCAGCGAGGAACTGCTTCTCTCGTCTATTTCCTCTCAGCAGTTTCACTAGCTCAAACCAGGTCTGTGGTTTTAACTAGCAAGAAAACAACCCCGTCTATCTTACACAGACACCTTTAATCTGCCTAAAACGCCAAAGCTAATCATAACAAACTGGACTAATAACTAATTACCTAATTACTCTTATATCGAACACCAGTTTGAATGATCTAGGCCATGTCTACACTACAAAATTATGTTGACCTATGTTATACCAGCAAACAGCCGCCACAGTAATTAAATTGCTTTTGCGTGTCCACACTGTGTTCCATGGATCGACGGTGCGCGTCCTCAGAGAGCAGTGCACCGTGGGTAGCTATTCCACTATGCAACTCGGCACCATCTAGCGCAGGGTGCTTTGGGAAGGTTTTCCAATGCCTCATGGGGCCAAACAAGTCACACAGGAATGACTGGGAACATGATTTTAACGTCCCATAATGCAGTGCTCTCCATCCCATCATTTCATCTGCATCCCATAATGTTTCACACCTCTTTTCAAAACTCCCTGCACACCTGCATGTCCCTCCTTGCTGTCCGCCATCTGCGTGAGAAGCCTGGATCCCCCACAGCTATGTACTATTGGGGTAAGCGTTGTGAGCACGGGATCCTGACCCTGCAGTATTTGCAGAGCCGCCCGAGGAGCTGCGGGGTACATGACGATTCCTTGGAGGACAGGTTGCTGCGGGACGTAGAAAGAAACAAGGCCACATTCCTAGATCTGTGTGCAGAGCTCGCCCCAGCCCTCTGGCACAGGGACACCAAACTAAGAGCTGCCGCGACAGTGGAGAAGCAAGTGACGATCACTCTGTGGAAACTTGCAACTTGCAGACTCTCTCCGGGAACGTTTCATCGGGATCTCAGTGGAGGAATCACAGGACATCCCTGTGCACATAAACAAACTGTTCCGTGTGGTGCCCATTGCCTAACTCTGCAGGGGAACGAGAAGCAGAGAGCCACTCTGCCTCTACTGGTGGTTTCACTACCTCTTGTAGCCTGAGTAACAAAGAGTAAATCAACAGACATGTCCTGCTACTTGGGGGGTTCCATCCCTGCAAATTTCAAAGCAAACTCTCATATTTACCAGAAGTTCCTGCCCCAGCAGCAGGTTCACCCGTGCTGGACCATAAGGACTGGCTGGAGTGCCTAGGAGTTAAAAACATGTCCTGGCTCACGGCACCTCTGGATCCCTGTCCCCTCTACTCCTTCTCCTCTTCCATTGCCTCCTCCTCGCTGTTCACATGCCTGTGACTCGTGCTCCCCCGAAGTATCCAGGGGGCTCTTGGGGGTGGTGGTGAGGTCTCCATGGAGGATGGCATGCAGCTCTTTGTAAAAGTGGCAGCTCTGCAGCTCCGCACCAGAGTGATGGTTGGCCTCCCCTGCCATCTGGTGCACCTGCCGCAGCTCCTTGGCTTTCACGCGGCACTGCTGTGGATCCCTCTTGTACCTTCTCCCCCATGCCCCAAGCCGTCTGCCTGTAGATGTCAATGTTTCTACAGCTGGATCAAAGCTCTGCGTGCACAGCCTCTTCTCCCCACAGACGTCTGCAGCGTGGAGCCGGCGTGCTCAGCTGGGCAGGTGCTAGGTGTGCTCGAGAGTGGCTAGGTGGAGCTCTCCACACTGGGCAAACAGGAAATGCAATTTCAAAATTTCGTGGTGCTTTAAAGGGCAGGGGCAAGTTCCTGCGTACCTGGGGGTTAAAGTAACTTAAATTTCTTACGGGTACTGTCCTCATTGCAAGTTTGGGGGAGCTCAGCGCTGGTCAGGGTGGCAGGGACCACGCTGCCCGGCCGCCAGATCCTCGGGGCTGGAGCCTGGGTGTGCTGTGGCCGCGCTGCCCAGGGGCTGTGGGTCCTGGCTTGGGCCCACCCGTGTACAGTGGCCAGCAGCATCCAGAGCCCGGCGCCCAGCTGGCTACTCTCTTACCGGGACGCCACACCAGGGCGCACTGGCTTAGTTTCACCTTTGTGCGTACCTGGCAGCTGGGCAGTGAAGATCAAAACTGTGACCAGAGCGGTCAAGGTGGGGCATTGTGGGACACCTCCTGGAGGCCACTAAAGTCGATGTAAGTAACACAGTGTCTACACGGACACTGCCTCGACCTAGCTACGTCGACTAAACTCTACATCGCTCGTGGAGGTAGAGTTATCAAGTCAGTGTAGCGGGTGAGTTACATCAGCAGGAGCAAAACTGTAGTGTAGACATTTGTTTAGTGAGGTCAACATAAGCTGGCTTGTGTCAACCTAACTCTGTAGTCTAGACTAGGCCCTATATTCCTTCACCTGCCCAAAGCTTTTGAAAAATTTGGCCCTACGTTCTTCCCTCTGTAGTATCTAGAAGTAAGAAAAAGACTGGATCAAGAGAGAAAAGTTAAAAGAGGATTTTTATAGGCAGGGTAGAAATTAGTAAAAGTGAAAGTGAAAGTAAATGAGAATTAGTAGAACAAAATGGCCCAGGAAACCCCTCTGAGCTGCTTCTTAAATAACCACATTGTGAACTAAAGACGCTTCAAGAAAACCACTGTCAAGATGTATCGGCTGTAAACTACCAAATACCGAACCTTCACCTGTCTGGGTTTCAATCTTTTCTGGTGACTACGTGACTTAAGGCAGAGGGATGGCTCATTCTGGCGACGGCCAATGAAATGGCAGGGATCTGCCTGCTGTACAGCATTCCTGTGTTCTTACTGGCTGAGCCTTGAGAGTCAATATAATTACAGACAGACTGAACATCTACATGAAATCCGTAGAAGCCCCAGCTCTTCAGATGTTCAATCAAACCTGTAGCTGCCAAATGTCTGCGAGTAAGTCCTTCTCCACTGGTGTTATCGAAGTCATTAGATGTGATAACTTGGCTTGAGGGAGCAGCATTGGCAAGTGAATAATGTAGGAATGAAAGATCTTGGTTTTATTCTCTGCTTTTAGTTTAACTCCCTGTGAGAGTTTGGGTAAGTAAGGGAATCTCTCTGTGCCTCAGTTTCTCTTTCTATAAAACAGGGATCAGGATACTGACCTCCGTTTGTAAGGCCTATCTGAGAGATTGATGCTGCTTAGAATGTTTTTCAAACACATTTTTAAAACGTCAGAAATTTCGCCTGTTTTGAAAAACAGAATTTTTGGTGAAAATGTTTAGAATTTTTTCAAAAATTTTCCTTAAAAAAAATTAGACAGAAACTTTCCATTAACAATGCTGGTTGTTCTGCAAAATGGGTTTGCTCTTTGTTTTCAGTTCCCTTCTTTCCGTGCTGTTTTTACCACCCCTTTGTAACCGAGCGTCAACTTTCCAACAGAAATGTTAAAATCAGTCTCACTGCAGGGACATGCCGCAGCACGTTGTTAAAGTGTCACTTAAAATATCATTATTCGTTTTGCATCTCTTGTGGTATTGGTGGGTGCTGAGGCATCTGCCCCACACTGGCCCATAAGGGGTTAATAGAGCCCTAGGGAGGCTGCGCAGAAGGCAGCCAATCAGAGAGGGGGTGCGAGGGGCAGCCAATCAGGGCCCAGCTGGACTATGTAAGAAGAGCTGCAGGGCAGAGCAGCTGCAGTCACTCGCTGGAGCTTGAGGAGGGAGGAGAACTGGCTGCCTTGCAGGCTGAAGGCAACAAGCACCCTGGACACCATGGTCCTTGGAGCGACATGGGTCCAGGAGCAGAAGTGCTGGTGGCAAGACATCACCGGAAGAGGACGCGCTGCCGAACAGAGCTAATCCCCAGGACAGCCAGCAGGGGGCACCGCAGTGGTGAGTCGAACCCCGCCGCACGTGGTGGAGAATGCGGGCATTCGGTCGCCCCTGAGGGAAGGGGACTGTCCGAGACTGTCTGACAGCTACCCTGATACAAGGGGAATTTGAAAGACTGTTTGAGAGACAGTAAGTGTGGAGAAAGAACGGAGCTGCAATATGTGGGAGCAAGTTTTTCTGAGGGCTTATATACCTTTCCGGACTGGATTGGGTGAATGTTATGGCTGTGGGCAACAGGGACATTGGAAGGGTGAATGCCCTATCGGGATGGGGAACAGAAGCTTCACCCCCAAATATCACGCCCATATCCCTCCATCGCCTCCCCTTGGAAAGCCCATATCCCCTCAGTACCCCCCTAAGAGACCCCAAAAGGGAGCTATTGGGGGTCTTTGAGGGAGGATTGGGTGGGGATATTTAAACCAAAAATATCATTTAAATTTTCTCTATCCCTATTAAAAAACAATTCCTCTTTTGTCTACTGGGAGGAGCCCTGAGAAGGTGAGGGAAACCTTTTCCCAGACTTATGACCCAGACAGGGGCAGGGACCCACTTTTCACACCATCTGCCACCGGGAAAAAGGCGTGAAAAAGTCTAGTTTCCACACCCCATTTCCAACACTTGGCAACTTGTTCCCAACTGGCAAAAATTCGAAGAGTCAGAAAGTGTCAGGGAAAATCTACGTTCTGATCCTTCCCCCTCAAAAAGTGGATTCATGCAAACCAAGCCTCCCCCCTCCACTGCCCTTGCCTGCTTGGTCCCTAGGCATCCATCACAATATAAGTGTTAAATAATTAAGAGTTCACCTCATGTTATTGCAGCACTGCAACCAGGGCAGGAGGACCAACCCCTGGCTCTGCCATCGCCCTTCCCAGTCCCACAGCTCACAGCACGTTACAGTGGAGATCAGTGTCATTATCCCCACTCTACATAGAGGGAAACTGAGGCACGGTGACATGAAGCAACTTCCCCAAGTCACCTAGGAGGCGGGTGGAGGATCCAGGAAGATACCCCAGGTCCAATGCTTTACCCACCCAGCCACACTGGGCAGTGAGGGGGAACGCTCCCAGTGCTGTTATCCAGGATGCCCAGCGCTGGACAAGGCTTGTCCCTGTGTGTGCTGGGACATGCTGCCATGAAAAGGGCCCCATGTGCATCTCTACCCTCCCCCTGCCAGCCAGTCCCCCGTTCCAACCACAGCCAGGTCGGCAAGGGCTCACTGGCACTCAGGGACTCATGAAGGAGCGTGCGGATACCCTATTAGCCATGGTGGGGAAATACCCCTGCCCTGCCCTGGGGGATTTCAACACAGCTAGTGACAAAGCTCCAGGGCCCCTGCCGCTTGAGCCCTCCCGGCCCCCTCCTTTCTGTACCCCGAGCTGGCTGCGTGAGTTGCAGCCGGTCCGATTTCGTATCTTCACTGCGCCGGGCTGCAGCCCCTCTTCCGGCTCCTCCAGAACCTCTTATTGCGGTTCTGGCTGCGCTTCCCCCCCACTTGTTTGTGTACGCACACCCCATCCGTAGCCCCACAAACTCCAGGGACCTCGTCGTCCGCCTCCTCCTGGCCACGGCCAAGGTAGCCGTTTATAACACCAGGGAGAGGTGGTTGCCTGAGGGGAGCCCTGTGACCGTGGGGCCTGTTTTTTGTTCTTCCATCCGCTCACATATCTCGGGCAGAGTTCCTCTGGCCGCATCCGCTGGCTCCTTGGATGCTTTTGAGGAGCAGTGGGTGCTGTCTGGGGCTCTCTGCTCAGTGTCCCCCTCAGGTTCCCTACTTTTGGGGAAGGTTTCAGAGTAACAGCCACGTTAGTCTGTATTCGCAAAAAGAAAAGGAGGACTTGTGGCACCTTAGAGACTAACCAATTTATTTGAGCATAAGCTTTCGTGAGCTACAGCTCACTTCATCGGATGCATACTGTGGAAAATACAGAAGATGTTGTTATACACACAGACCATGAAAAAATGGGTGTTTATCACTACAAAAGGTTTTCTCTCCCCCCACCCCACTCTCCTGCTGGTAATAGCTTATCTAAAGTGATCACTCTCCTTACAATGTGTATGATAATCAAGGTGGGCCATTTCCAGCACAAATCCAGGGTTTAACAAGAACGTCTGAGGAACAGTGAGGGGGGGGGGGGGGAGGCTGGTGGAAGGAATAAACAAGGGGAAATAGGTTACTTATTATAATGAATCAACCATTCTCAGTCTCTATTCAAGCCTAAGTTAATTGTATCCAATTTGCAAATTAATTCCAATTCAGCAGTCTCTCGTTGGAGTCTGTTTTCGAAGTTTTTTTGTCAAAGTATAGTCACTTTGAGATCAGAAATTGAGTGACCAGAGAGATTGAAGTGTTCTCCGACTGGTTTATGAATGTTATAATGCTTGACATCTGATTTATGTCCATTTATTCTTTTACGTAGAGCCTGTCCAGTTTGGCCAATGTACATGGCAGAGGGGCATTGCTGGCACATGATGGCATATATCACATTGGTAGATGTGCAGGTGAACGAGCCTCTGATAGTGTGGCTGATGTGATTAGGCCCTATGATGGTGTCCTCTGAATAGATATGTGGGCACAGTTGGCAATGGGCTTTGTTGCAAGGATAGGTTCCTGGGTTAGTGGTTCTGTTGTGTGGTGTGTGGTTGCTGGTGAATATTTGCTTCAGGTTGGGGGGCTGTCTGTAGGCAAGGACTGGCCTGTCTCCCAAGATTTGTGAGAGTGATGGGTCATCCTTCAGGATAGGTTGTAGATCCTTGATAATGCATTGGAGAGGTTTTAGTTGGGGGCTGAAGGTGAAGGCTAGTGGCGTTCTGTTATTTTCTTAGTTAGGCCTGTCCTGTAGTAGGTGACTTCTGGGAACACTTCTGGTTCTGTCAATCTGTTTCTTCACTTCCGCAGGTGGGTATTGTAGTTGTAAGAATGCTTGATAGAGATCTTGTAGGTGTTTGTCTCTGTCTGAGGGGTTGGGGCAAATGCGGTTGTATCGCAGAGCTTGGCTGTAGACAATGGATCAACACCACTTTCTACAAGCCATTACCCTCTGATCCCACTGAGCGTTACCAAAAGAAACTACAGCATTTGCTCAAGAAACTCCCTGAAAAAGCACAAGATCAAATCAGCGCAGACACACCCCTGGAACCCCGACCTGGGATATTCTATCTACTACCCAAGATCCATAAACCTGGAAATCCTGGGCGCCCCATCATCTCAGGCATTGGCACCCCGACAGCAGGATTGTCTGGCTATGTAGACTCCCTCCTCAGGCCCTACGCAACCAGCACTCCCAGCTACCTTCGAGACACACTGACTTCCTGAGGAAACTACAATCCATCGGTGATCTTCCTGATAACACCCTCCTGGCCACTATGGATGTAGAAGCCCTCTACACCAACATTCCACACAAAGATGGACTACAAGCCGTCAGGAACAGTATCCCCAATAATGTCACGGCTAACCTGGTGGCTGAACTTTGTGACTTTGTCCTTACCCATAACTATTTCACATTTGGGGACAATGTATACCTTCAAATCAGCGGTACTGCTATGGATACCCCCGTGGCCCCACAGGATGCCAACATTTTTACGGCTGACTTAGAACAACGCTTCTTCAGCTCTCGTCCCCTAATGCCCCTACTCTACTTGTGCTACATTGATGACATCTTCATCATCTGGACCCACGGAAAAGAAGCCCTTGAGGAATTCCACCATGATTTCAACAATTTCCATCCCACCATCAACCTCAGCCTGGACCAGCGCACACAAGAGATCCACTTCCTGGACACTACAGTGCTAATAAACGATGGTCACATAAACACCACCCTATACCGGAAACCTACTGACCGCTATGCCTACCTACATGCCTCCAGCTTTCACCCTGACCACACCACACGATCCAATGTCTACAATAGAAACGGGGACTTGGCATGCTCAGGGGAGGAGGTGGAGGTGAGGCGGGGTGGGGGGGGCGGGGGAAGGAAGCTCGGCTGCTGGTGGGTGCAGAGCACCCACTAATTTTTCCCCGTGGGTGCTCCTGCCCCAGAGCACCCACGGAGTCGGTGCCTACGCACACACACAAAACAAAAAGAAACAAAAACACACCAGGGTAGATTGGTTAATACCAGGACAGCATGAGAAAAGCAGCCTGTCATGGTTCAAATTTCAAACTCTGTCCAAAGTCTGTTTTATCCAGCAGATTTGTGGTTTTTGCTGAACAAATGCATCGCGTTTCCCTCCGAGGGGGAAGTAAAACTGAAGAGAACAACACTACAATTACAAAACAGGGAACCCTGCCACAGCCATCACCGGTAACCTGCTGATCCGCAGCAGAGCAGAGCTGTGGGGAGGCCAGGGGTGGTGGGTAATGGAGGCTCGGGCAGGCTAAGCCTCCCCAAACCGCTGCTAATGGTCCCCACCGTCGCCCCGGGGCCAGGCCGTGGCGGGACATAGAGCTCCTCTGTGCGTCTCGGGCTCGGCTCAGGCCAGGGCTCCTTCAGCGGGCCAGCTGGTGAGAGCAGGTGGGTGGGGGGCAGAGTGGGGGCAGGGCCTTGGGTGGAAGAGGTGGGGCCGGGGCTAGCTTCCCCGAATGGGGGGTGCACACGCCATGCATGGGGGAGGAGAGCCCAGGGCTGGGCAAGCAGGGGCTGCAGCTCAGGAGTGAGGGGCACCGGCAGAGTTTAGATGAGGTGGGTTTGGGAAGTTTCCATATCAACTGCGCTCGCCAAGCATCAATTTATCCCTTGTTTGTTAAAGACTAAACTCCCTATTTTACGTGGTGTTTGTTGTTAACCCAGACGCCCAACGCAGGGCAGGACGTAGGATCCTCCATTCTCAGCATCGTCCCCCTGATGCGGGAGCTGCTGTGGGTCCTGCCTCCGGCCCCGTGCTCGCTGGGGTGAGGGATAATGAGGGCAACTGGAGACACCTCAGTTCCGTGTCTGGCCCGGCAGAGTCGGGGCTGGAAACGACCGGCTCCCTTACCTTCAGAAAGTGCAGCTTCCTCAGCGAGCTCTGGAAAACGGGGCTCAGTTTATATTTCCCTGGTGAGTTTTCTTCCACCTCAAAATCTGTTTCTGAAACCCTTTGAATTCCCTGGGTGAGACTGAATATCAAGAGTCACTGGGAACAGGCATCTTAATGTCACGACCGCAGTTTCAATAATGATCAGTTATTGAATGAAGTGTCTGATTTCAGCATCTCCAGCCTTGTCCATGCACAAACTTGCATCAGTTCAGTCAAACCAGTGGAAACCCCTGTGTGGACGCGCCTTCTTTCAGTTCACCCTAAACCCATTCCGAGCAGATGGAAGGTAAACCATAATACGTGGCTCTTAAACCAGAATGAGACCTTCCCCCCAGGGGGCTGCACTGGTTTAACCATCGTTAGTAACTCTGAGAGGTGTGAACTGCCCACCTGTAAGCGGTGGAATAGTCCTGCTCTTGTGGGGAACTTTCCTGGCTTCTGCACTACCCCGGCGAAGTGAGCTAGCAAAAGGATCTGAGTCCTCGCTCCCACTTCCTTTACCCAGTGGCCTCCCTGCCCTTGAGGACTCCCCTTCCACTCTCCTGCCTGGCAGAGTCCTCGTAACCCCGACAAGACTGGGCCCAGGATTCCTGGGGGGCTCAACCCCCAACCCTGCTGTGGTCACCTAGGACAGGGGCTAGGGTGTCCCCTCTCTGGGGTACTCTCTCTGCACTGGGCACTTAACTGACCATTACATACAATTTCTGGTACCCATGGATTAGGTATAAAGAAAGCTGTAATCTTGTGCAAGGTTGAGTGGCCAGCACTAACAACTCAAACACCTCTCGAATGGCCACCGGATGGGTCCTTTGCTGGGGAAAAAGTAACAGAGCTTCAGAAAAGGCTGGAGGACAAAGCTCCAGCCCAGATGGATTATTGGTATTTATGGGACAACTGGGCTTATGAGCATGCGAAAGGACGTCCTCTTTCCTCCTCCTCTTCTTATTCATCTCAGGGGTCTCCAAGCCCGGCTCTGCGCTATGCCTGCTTCTGCCCCTCCTCCGGCTCACCCTCGGCTTTCTGACCTGTGCCCAGGACCAGTTGCAAGTCCTGCTCACAACACATCCCAGAAAGATGCTGCCTTTTTTTGCGACAGCGTTACACTGTTGACTCATATTTAGCTTGTGATCCACGGTGACCCCCAGATCCCTGTCCACAGCTCTCCTTCCTAGGCCGTCCTTGCCCATTGCGTGTGTGCAACTTCCTAAGTTGAGTTCTTTGCATTTGTCCTTATTCAACTTCATCCTATTTACCTCCGACCATTTCTCCCGTTTGTCCAGATCTTTTTGAATTTTCATCCTGTCCTCCAAAGCACTTGCAACCCCTCCCCGCTTGGTGTCGTCCGCAAACTTTATCAGTGCGCTCTCTGTGCCAGTAACAGACTGTAAATATCTAGAGAATTTCCCCTGCTTTCGAGGAAATCCCGTGTTCAGCCTGCCAGTTCTGGCCAAACGCCAGCTGCAAATCACTTTGGAAAAGATCCCAGAGGGGCTTTTGTTAGCGCCTCCCTCTACCCCACCCCACCGCTACCCACCCAGGGACCCTGAGACCTGGGCCCAATCCCTCACTCAGCCCCCCTCACCCTGATGTCTCTCTGTACCCCCCTGCCGGGTCCCTACTGACCACCGGCGCGTGGGCCAGATCTGGACTCCCTGCTGCTATTACCCCCTTCCTCTCCGCCTCCTCTTCCTCACAAATCTAATTAATAACCACTCGTAAACAACACCAGTGTCCGTGAGAATGAACTCACCCAGCTCCGGTGGGTAACAGAAGAGGGAGGCGGAGGGAGAGTGTGGGGACAAGTAAAACTCCCCCCTTTCTTCCAAATCACAGACACAGCCCTCCCCGCATCGGGTCCCTTCCCCACCCCCATCTACACCCCACCTGTGTTGTGATGCCCCGACCCTCCCCTACCCTGGGCAAAGGTATCCATGAAAACCTCCTCAGTTGCCCCCGAGAAACCCCCCCCAAACTGCCCCCTGATATCCCTCCTCAGAGCCCACCAATATCTCCTCAACCTCCCCCGCTCAGAGATCCCCAATATCCAACCTCAGAAACCCTCTGACATCCCCCATCAGAGACCCCCAATATCTCTGCAACCTCCCACCTCAGACACCTGCGACACCCCCCTCAGAGGCCCCCAATATCTTCCCAACCTCCCTCCTCAGCAACCCCAATATCCCCCCTCAGAGACCCGCAATATCTCCCCAATCTCCCCCCTCAGAGACCCCCAACACCCCCCTCAGAGATCCCCAATATCCAACCTCAGAAACCCCCTGACATCCCCCATCAGAGACCCCCAATATCTCCTCAACCTCCTCTTCAGACCCCCCAGTATCTTCCCTGGAGGTAGGCAGAGGAGCGGGGAGCAGCACGTGGTGGTGGTGGGGAAGCGGGGAGCTTAGTGACTGCAGCAAAGAACTCCATGGGCCACATGTTGATATCCCTGGACTAGACCACCACAATGGTCCCTTCGGGCCTTGAAATCTATGAGTGGAGCTAACGCCGCTGGGAGGCACCGACACAAGGGATAGGCTCCACTCCTGGCTGTTGGTTTTCTGGAAGAGGAGCCCCCGCGGGACAAGGGGATCAAGCCCAGAGAGGGGCGGATGATGCTTCAATAGCGCTGGATTTTGGTTCCAGTTTTGCATTCTGTGGAGAGCCCAAGGGAGAAGCCCTGGGCCTGGCTGCTCTGAAAAGACAGTGCTGTGTTGAGGACTGTGTTGGAATTGCAAGCTATCACCTTAAGTGAGTGGGATTTCCTGGCCCCGCTTGTAGGACAGGGGGCCTTTTAGGGAAGCATGAGATGAGTCAGTGGGCAAAGAGCCAGCTAGAGGAAGGTAGGATGAGTTGTACCTTGCTGCCTTTTTATCCCACTTCTCTGCACGTGTGCACATAACAAAGACCATAGAATCATAGAACATCAGGTTTGGAAGGGACCTCAGGAAGTCATCGAGTCCAAACCCCTGCTCAAAGCAGGACCAATCCCCGATTAAATCATCCCAGCCAGGGCTTTGTCAAGCCTGACCTTAAAAACTTCTAGGGAAGGAGATTCCACCACCTCCCTAGCTAACGCATTCCAGTGTTTCACCACTCTCCTAGTGAAAAAGTTTTTCCTAATATCCAACCTAAACCTCCCCCACTGCAACTTGAGACCATTACTCCTTGTTCTGTCATCTGCTACCACTGAGAACAGTCTAGAGCCATCCTCTTTGGAACCCCCTTCCGGGTAGTTGAAAGCAGCTATCAAATCCCCCCTCATTCTTCTCTTCTGCAAACTGAACAATCCCATTTTCTTCAGCCAATCCTCATAAGTCATGTGTTCCAGACTCCTAATCATTTTTGTTGCCCTCCGCTGGACTTTTTCCAATTTTCCACATCCTTCTTGTAGTGTGAGGCCCAAAACTGGACACAGTACTCCAGATGAGGCCTCACCAATGTCGAATAGAGGGGAACGATCACGTCCCTCGATCTGCCGGCAATGCCCCTACTTATACATCCCAAAATGCCATTGGCCTTCTTGGCAACAAGGCCACACTGCTGACTCATATCCAGCTTCTCGTCCACTGTCACCCCTAAGTCCTTTTCTGCAGAACTGCTGCCGAGCCATTCGGTCCCTAGTCTGTAGCGGTGCATTGGATTCTTCCGTCCTAAGTGCAGGACTCTGCACTTGTCCTTCTTGAACCTCATCAGATTTCTTTTGGCCCAGTCCTCCAATTTGTCTAGGTCCCTCTGGATCCTATCCCTACCCTCCAGCGTATCTACCACTCCTCCCAGTTTAGTGTCATCTGCAAACTTGCTGAGGGTGCAATTCACACCATCCTCCAGATCACTTATGAAGATATTGAACAAAACTGGCCCCAGGACCGACCCCTGGGGCACTCCACTTGATACCGGCTGCCAACTAGACATGAAGCCATTGATCACTACCGGTTGAGCCCGACAATCTAGCCAGCTTTCTGTCCACCTTATAGTCCATTCATCCAGCCCATACTTCTTTAACTTGCTGGCAAGAATACTGTGGGAGACCATGTCAAAAGCTTTGCTAAAGTCAAGGAACAACACGTCCACCGCTTTCCCCTCATCCACAGAGCCAGTTATCTCATCATAGAAGGCAATTAGATGAGTCAGGCATGACTTGCCCTTGGTGAATCCATGCTGACTGTTCCTGATCACTTTCCTCTTCTCTAAGTGCTTCAGAATTGATTCCTTGAGGACCTGCTCCATGATTTTTCCAGGGACTGAGGTGAGGCTGACTGGCCTGTAGTTCCCAGGATCCTCCTTCTTCCCTTTTTTAAAGATGGGCACTACATTAGCCTTTTTCCAGTCATCTGGGACCTCCCTCGATCACCATGAGTTTTGAAAGATAATGGCCAATGGCTCTGCAATCACATCCGCCAACTCCTTTTGCACTCTCGGGTGCAACGCATCCGCCCCCATGGACTTGTGCTCATCCAGCTTTTCTAAATAGTCCCGAACCACTTCTTTCTCCACAGCGGGCTGGTCACCTCCTCCCCATGCTGTGCTGCCCAGTGCAGTAGTCTGGGAGCTGACCTTGTTCGTGGAGACAGAGGCAAAAAAAGCATTGAGTTCATTAGCTTTTTCCACATCCTCTGTCACTATGTTGCCTCCCTCATTCAGTAAGGGGCCCACACTTTCCTTGACTTTCTTCTTGTTGCTAACATACCTGAAGAAACCCTTCTTGTTACTCTTAACATCTCTTGTTAGCTGCAACTGCAGGTGTGATTTGGCCTTCCTGATTTCACTCCTGCATGCCCGAGCAATATTTTTATACTCATCCCTGGTCTTTGTACAGTCTTCCACTTCTTGTAAGCTTCTTTTTTGTATTTAAGAGCAGCAAGGATTTCACTGTTAAGCCAAGCTGGTCGCCTGCCATATTTACTACTCTTTCTACACATCGGGATGGTTTGTCCCTGTAATCTCAATCAGGATTCTTAAAATACAGCCAGCTCTCCTGGACTCCTTTCCCCCTCATGTTATTCTCCCAGGGGATCTTGCCCATCAGTTCCCTGAGGGAGTCAAAGTCTGCTTTTCTGAAGTCCAGGGTCCGTATTCTGCTGCTTTCCTTTCTTCCTTGTGTCAGGATCCTGAACTCGACCATCTCATGGTCACTGCCTCCCAGGTTCCCATCCACTTTTGCTTCCCCTACTAATTCTTCCCAGTTTGTGAGCAGCAGGTCAAGAAGAGCTCTGCCCCTACTTGGTTCCTCCAGCACTTGCACCAGGAAATTGTCCCCTACGTTTTCCAAAAACTTTCTGGATTGTCTGTGCACCGCTGTATTGCTCTCCCAGCAGATATCAGGGTGATTGAAGTCTCCCATGAGAACCAGGGCATGCGATCTAGTAACTTCTGTGAGTTGCCGGAAGAAAGCCTCGTCCACTTCATCCCCCTGGTCCGGTGGTCTATAGCAGACTCCCGCCATGACATCACCCTTGTTGCTCACACTTCTAAACTTAATCCAGAGACTCTCACATTTTTCTGCAGTTTCATGTTTGAGCTCTGAGCAGTCATACTGCTCCCTTACATACAGTGCAACTCCCCCACCTTTTCTGCCCTTCCTGTCCTTCCTGAACAGCTTATATCCATCCATGACAGTACTCCAGTCATGTGAGTTATCCCACCAAGTCTCTGTTATTCCAATTACATCATAATTCCTTGACTGTGCCAGGACTTCCAGTTCTCCCTGCTTGTTTCCCAGGCTTCATGCATTTGTAATATAGGCACTTCAGATAACTCGCTGATTGCCCCTCTTTCTCAGTATGAGGCAGGAGCCCTCCCCTCTCACGCACTCCTGCTCGTGCCTCCTCCCGGTATCCCATTTCCCCACTTACCTCAGGGCTTTGGTCTCCTTCCCCCGGTGAACCTAGTTTAAAGTCCTCCTCACTAGGTTAGCCAGCCTGCTTGCGAAGATGCTCTTCCCTCTCTTCGTTAGGTGGAGCCCGTCTCTGCCCAGCACTCCTCCTTCATGGAACACCATCCCATGGTCAAAGACTCCAAAGCCTTCTCTCCGACACCACCTGTGTAGCCATTCGTTGACTTCCACGATTCGATGGTCTCTGCGCAGGCCTTTTCCTTCCACGGGGAGGATGGACAAGAAGACCACTTGGCCTCAAACTCCTTTATCCTTCTTCCCAGAGCCACGTAGTCCACAGTGATCCGCTCAAGGTCATTCTTGGCAGTATCATTGGTGCCCACGTGGAGAAGCAGAAAGGGGTAGCGATCCGAGGGCTTCATGAGTCTGGACAGTCTCTCTGTCAAATCGCGAATCTTAGCTCCTGGCAAGCAGCAGACTTCTCAGTTTTCCCGGTCGGGGCAGCAGATAGATGACTCAGTCCCCCGGAGGAGAGAGTCCCCGACCACCACCACCCGCCTCCTTCTCTTGGGAGCAGTGGTCGTGGAACCCCCAATCCTAGGACTGTGCGTCCCATGTCTTCCAATCGGCAGAGTCTCCTTCTGTTCCCTTCCCTCAGATGTATCATCTGGTCCACTCTCCACATTAGTACCTGTGGAGAGAACATGAAAACGGTTACTTACCTGTACCGGTGTTGCTGGTACATGGACGTTCCCCTTTCTTCTTCTGGAGGTCACATGATGCCAAATTTCTTCACCATCCTTCTGTCCCCAATGTGCAGCCTGCTCTGAATCTTCAGAACCTTGTGCCCGTAGAAACATATCCTGACGTCTGTCCAGGAAATCTTCAGTTTCTCTTATGCAACGCAGGGTCAATACCTGTTGCTCCGGACCTTGAACCTTCTCTTCCAGTATGGAGACCAGCTTGCACTTTGTACAGAGCAGTGCAGTTCTGGTCAGTTCTGTTGGAGTGAAGTTTTTAGATCAACACATAAATGCCCTCACCTGACAGTTGCAATGTAACATGACTTTATTTCTCCAGAACACACAGGAACCAAAAACAGAGAGAGACAAAAGCAGGCTGCTCCTTCTGGCAGTGAGGTCCACCTCACCCCACCTTTCTCCAGGCTGGCTCTCTGTAGACCCTGCTGCTAGACCCAGAGCCCACACATCCCTCCAGAGCCCCAGGCCTGGAAGCAGGACCCAAACTCTCCTCCTCTTGAAGCAATAGCTTGCAATTCCAACACAGTCCTCAATACACCACACCCGGAAGAGGTTACATTTGTTTAGTGACTTGGTCAGAGAGCCAACCCACATCACCGTCACTGACCAGTGTGGGGAAAGCCAAGGGGACTCACCTTGGAAAAGGAAACTGAGGCAGGGTTCCCTGCAGCACCATGTTTGACCAGAAGAGGGCACACTGGGGTGGCCAGGCCCTATGACAGTCTCTCTATGGGCTAAGAAAGGGGGGATAGCTCCTGACTCCCCTGAACTATTTGCATCTTTGTTTCCCCCTCCCCACTAGGGAGGTTTCCCCAATTTCACTCCGGCTACTGTAAATCACATGATCAAACTTTCACTGTCTGCCAAACGTTGGTGCATGTTATCATCCTCCCTAACAGCTGTTTCCCAGGCAAGGGAGAGTTAGGTGTCAGTCAGGGTGTTTGTGATGCGGGGAGGGAGTGCTCAGAAGAGGGATGGGATCGGGTTAGTGCCCTATTGAGGTGGAGAGACGTAACCGTTCCCCCCAGCGCGGGCAAACACCAAAGCCCACTACTCGAGCATGTGGGAGTTTTTCCATCGAAATATTTTTCTTCGTCCAGGGTTTCCATTTTCTGCAGAAGCCAAAAGCCAGCAAATGGGCCAGTTTCCAGCCACACCGTTAGTTTGTTTCGCTTTGTCATAAAAAATTACAACATTTTGGTGGGAAATTTCAAAAAGAGGAAAAAAAAATTCAACATTTCCACAAGAAAAAGAATTATTTTCCAGCTGGTTCTATTAACCACCCCCCGTTTCCTTATTCCACCTCCCGTCCTTCCTACACAGTGTATCCAGGTCAGAGCGAGACCCCCGACTCAGGGCTATATTTAGGGTGACCATCGCCTTCTGCACTGCAGTGAGAATTCCCCTCCTTTCTCAAGCTGCCCTGTGTCCCTGGGGGAGAGGACAGAGCTGGGGAGCTGCAAGGTAACGGACTCTCTTCTGTGTGTGAGAGGGGAGCGCCAGTGCGGCTAGAGGTAAGGCCAAGACCAGCTTCCTGTTTAAAGCCAGACTGCTCCATGTGCTCTCCAATCCGCATTGTTGCGCGGATCGCTTTGGCATTGGGGGTGCCTCTTGGGGGTGCAGGGGATGGTCAGAGAGCCAAATGTGGGGCCATTTGACAGCTGGGTTCCTGAGATACAGCCCTCCCCAAAAGAAACATCTAAGTCACTTGCTGGTGACCCCCAGCATGTGCACAGCCTCCACTCGCCCTTTTCGGGAGCAAAATTCAGAATGTTTTAACAAAGTTTGCCAGAAGCTGCAGTGAATGGCTAATGCGGGGCGGGGGGGGGGGGGGGAAAGGGTAGTCGGGGCAGGGGAATAGGAGTTTTCCTTTTACTCACTAGGTTCAGCTGAAGGACAGAATTATTCAGCTTCCTAGATACAGAGGACTATGTATACAGAAAAACAACATGGACGGGATTTTGGTTAGCCTGTAAACGGGTTGTGAGAGTTTAACACCATCCCTTGTTAATATTGACTAACCTGTGGCAGCTGAGGCTCTGCAGCCAGCATGTTGCCAGCCTGGACTCAGCATGGGGATGTTGGAAATCCGGGAGAAGGGGGCAGGGATTATGGGAGAGGACTTGAGTCGAAGGCCTCATTTACAGCTGTGTATATGTGACACGCGGGACCTCACAATAGCACTCTGTAACCCCCATATTCGTCACTTATATACGGCTGTGATATTTCATACAAAGCCATGTACGATATCTTATGAAAGGTCATGATCTGCTGAAACCCGTTCTTCTGTCCAGATATGTATGTCATTAGTGTGTGTGAAGTTATGAGATTTAATTTGCTGTATGGTTGTTTCTGAAATACGTTGTAAATTTGAGACTCTCTATTGCTAACCACTCCCGGGAGGGTATTAACCGACTATTAATCAGCAGGGGAGTTGTGATCAAGGGGGTTACAATTCAGTGACAGCTGCCCAAGCACCACACAATGGGGACTGCTCTACCCTTTGACTGAGTAGCACAAGATCACCAGAGGGATTGCTGAACCCTGTGACTCAGCAAAGCCCATCAGGACATGTCTGGGCAAGTGTCTTCTAGGCCCGTGGACTGAGGGTATAAAAGAGGGGACAGTGGCAGCATGCCTTGGCCTTTCTCCTCCCCCACCTACTCTGAAAGCAGCAAGAACAGTGAGAAGACGAAAACTTAAACTGAGGAGACTGGTCCCAGGCTTGAGAGAGAGGCCTGTGTCTGAAGAACTGTAACATCCAGTGGGGTGAGAAAATCGCTTGATCCAAATACTGCCCAGTGTAATAAGGTTGAAGATTTAGAGGGTGCACTTACCTTTTATTTTCTTTGGTAACTATCGCTGACCTTTTGTGCCTACCGCTTATAATCACTTAAAGCCTGTCTTTCTGGAGTTAATTAATCTGTTTTATATTTTACCTAAAACAGTGTGTTTTGCGAGAAGTGCTTGGGAAATCTCAGCTCAGGTTCCCAGGGCCATCCTTACCCATACGCAAAGTACACAGCTGCATAGGGCACCAGGAAATTTGGGGCACCACATTTCCTGGTGCCCTGCACAGCTGCTTGCTGATCCAGACCCTGCTCCGCATTTTCCCGCCCCTGCCCGGCCCCCACTCCCCTGAGGACTGCAGCAGGGCCAGGCCTGCACTCACCGGCGGCAGGAAGTGCAGAGACCCGGACCCAGCCGCTGGTGAGTGCTGCGGGGTGGTTCCCCCCTGCTCCCCAAGCCAGCCCCACGCCACCCCCGTGGAAGCCTGGGGCCTGCTCCCTCACCCCCCCCACGGAGGCCTGGGGCCCGTTCCTCACCCCCCCCATGGAGGCCTAGGGCCTGCCCCTCGCCATGGGGGGGGCTGCATAGGACCCTAGAATAGCTAGGGATGGCCCTGCGGGCTACAAAGGCTAGTTCGTGTCCTCTCCACATGGAGGGAGGGGTGGACTGGGTTAAATAATTACACTCATCAGGCCTCTAACCAGGGCAAGATGGTACAGCTCTGGGGTGCAAGGCTGTGGAGCTGGGGGAATTGGCTGGTGCCTTTCTCTGTGTGATTCGTGAGTGGCTCAGGGAGCCTTCATGCAACTCAGTTGGTTGTGGGGCTCCACATGCTGATGGCTGAGTGATCACAGTGCCCGGAGGGGTTTGCTCCTTGTCACTAGCAAAGCACTGTGAGAGACAGCCCAGGGTGGAGAGTTAAGAGGAAAAAGTGGTACCCCAGTTCCAGGTTGTGCCCAGGGGACCCATCACAGTATACATCTGCAGCAGCACAAGGGTTAACCTGAGGAAAAGTCTCAGCAGGCTCCAGATTCCCAGGGATCTGGATGGAGAAACTGAGTCACAACTCAGGATTCTGGGGAATGATGGCAAATATTTTTCTTTATTGAGCAAAGTAAAATAAAATCCTCAGAGAAGCACAAGCCCTGGGCTGGAGCAGCGAGAGGCAACAGCAGATTGCAGACAGCGGTAGAAAGGGATACAGCAGCCAGCGCATTCTGTGTAAATCAAATCCTGGGTCAACTCCGAATCTCACTGTCCTCGCTTTTACCCTGGCTTTACATTGCAGGGAGTGCAAGAGTTACTCCTCATTTGCACTGAGCAGAATCAGCCCTGAGCTCCCTGATGGGGTAACTCCTGACATATATCGGCCTGTCTGAGAGCACAATTCACCCCTCCCCACGAGCTTGTCCCTTTATTTATGCTCTTGATGGCGTTTTAGGTGCACTTTGCTCAGGTGAGAATGACGACACCAGGTGCAATCTGGATCCACTCCTGGGTTCTCTCCCCAATGCTGGAGGGGAGTGGGATCTAGTGGTTAGAGCAGGGGTGGGGGGCTGGGAGCCAAGACTCCTGGGGTCCTTCCCTGTCTCTGGAAGGGGTAACCTAGATACTGTGATAGTAAGAAACATTTTTTACCCTACTCACGACAAACGCATTGGAGGAAGGGCCTTGGCGGGGGGTGGGGCTGGGGTGTTGCTGAAGGGAAACCCCCTCTAATAGCTCCAATAGGAGGGAAGGTGAATATACCGTAGCGAGTGAGTATCTCATGGTCTTAGCTCACTGCTTTTTCACTGCCCCTTCCCAACCCCCCCGGCCTGTCTCAGCTAACCGTGCCGGCTTTGCCTGGTCGGTGGGTGAGGTTAGTGTGGCTCTCAGAACAGTGCCGTGAAGCTAGCTAGCCCGCGGTATATGCTGGTAGCCCCAAGGCTGGGATGGCTTTGGTCCCCACCCCCACTAGTAAATCAGCCACTCATAGGATTTTAAGGGGCTGGGCGTTGCCCCCATTGTCATGCCAGCAGGGGTCGAAGAAGGGGTAGACGGGGGCGTTCTTGAAGGCAGCGTTGTAGAAGGAGTACAGGGGGATCAAATTATTAGGGTCATCGGGGTTGTAGAAGGTTACTTCCCCGGCCGTGTAATTGAGATAGACCCCGATGGTCTTAGGGTGGGGGTTACAGTCAAAGGGCATCTGGTTGGTGTCAAACGCCCAGTATGGCTTCCCGGCCTTCTCCTTGTTGTAGCCGATCAGCCAGTAGCCCTCGGTGAAGACCTCACCAGACCCTGAGGTCTTCTGGATCAATCTGCCCCGTCTCTCCGCTCTTTCCGAGACGATGCCCAGGTTCCAGCGCGGCTTCTGGCCCACGAACACCTCCCAGTAGTGCCGCCCGGAGCTGAAGCTCTGCCGGGCCACCACGCAGTTGGCCGTGTCGAATTGGCTGGGGCTGCAGCTGACATTCTTCCTGCAACTCCCGCATTTCACCTCCTTCCCATCCGCTGAGATCTCCAGCTCGGGATGGGCCGTGTCTGGGTCCAGGGTTAGATCCTCCTTCTCCACTGGGAAAGGCAGAGGGGGTCAGGGGAAGGGTATTATTCGGTAGGTTTATGGCTCTTCCCATCACAGCCATCACCTGATATTGATTTTTGGGGAGGGCCACAGATTTCCCACCCCTGCTGTGAGTTCAGCCCGTCTCATGCTAAGCAGAAGTGGGCCGGGTCGCGGTTTGGAGGGGAGATCTCCCTGGGCTCTGGGAGGGAGGGAAAGCACAGGGCTGGGGCAGAGGGATGTGGTGCTGGGCTCTGGGGGCGGGGCAGAGATGAGGGGTTTGGGGTGCAGGCTGCCCCAGGGCTCCCCCAAGGAGAGAGGACTACCCCCAGCGCTCTATCACTGCAGCAGCCCGGGGACGGGGGAGAGACACCTCTCCCCTGCTGTGCGGCCCTTGATAGCCTGCTGCACGGCCACGCGGCTTAGAGGGAACTTCGGTCACGGGCATCCCACGACCTCCTTTGGAAGCCAGTTCCAGAGCTTAACCGCTCTTAGAGTGAGAAACTTTCCCCTAATATCTAACCTAAATTGCCCTCCGTGCCAATTAAGCCCATTACATCTTGTCCTGCCTTCTGTGGCCATGGAGAAACATTGATCCCCATCCTCTGTATAACAGCCCGTAACGTATCTGAAGACTGTTATCCGGTCCCCGCTCCGACTTCTCTCCGGACTAAACATGCCCAGTTATTCTAACCTTGCCTCACAGGTCAGCGTTTCTAAATCTCTCATCAGTTTTGCTGCTCTCCTCTGAACTCTCTCCAGTTTGCCCACATCTCTGCTAAAGCGCGGCACCTAGGACTGGACACAGTTCTCCAGCCGAGGCCTCCCCCGTGCCGAGTAGAGTGGGACAGTTACCTCCTGTGTCTTACGCACCCCCCTCCTGCTAACACAGAGTTATACCCAGTCTGGGACGTGTTTTGGGGACCCGTGGGATGAGAGACCCTAAGGATTGTTCTACCCAGCGCTCCAGCCAGTGCGGGGTCATTTCAGCAGGACCGCTCCCCTTGCTCAGTGACAGCCAGGACTGCACTGAAGGACTGCAGGGGGGAAACCAAGTCGCTGCCCACTCTCACCCCGCTTAGCCTGGGAGCGCACACTAGCCCATGGGAGACCAATGATGATCCTATAGGCCTAACCCCCCCAGATTTCCCCGTGCACCACTCCAAGGGTGGGGGGAGCTGTGACCTCCTGTTGGGGTGGACTGAGGCCTGGCTTCTGTCCCCTTTAGCTCCCCCCTCCTCACGTTCCCCAGCTCCCCCTCCTCCTCTTCTCTATCTCCCCCCACTTTCCCCTCCAGCTTCTCCATTCTTGCCCCTGCTCCCCCCTTGGCTGGCTCTGTGCAGGATCAGATGCTTGGTCTCTGGCTAGTTGTCCTCACTCGCCTGGTACGTCCTCATGGCCAGTCTTGGTAGCTTTTTTCCTTGGCCACATTTTATTGCACTGGTGGGAGAGCAGAAAGGCAGTTGAGAGTCTCTCCAGGCCCCATTGCTTTATACAAAGACCCTGACCGACACTGGGGCCCTCCATGGGGCAGGGCACTTCACAGACCCCCTCCCGTCCCCCCGCCCCGAGCAAGATCGGGGACCCTGGCACTCCACAGACCGTCCTTGACTGAGATAGGGGCCCCATCACACTAGGTCCTGCACAGACCTCCTGACCAAGACTGCAGCCCGTTGCACTGGGCGCTACACCGACATGGGCTCCCAGGTGCCAGGTGCTGCCCAGACACTCAGTGAGAAGCTGTCACTGTCCCGAAGAGCTCACAGCAGGTAGAAATGGCAGACAAAGAGCGGGAGGGGAAACAAAGGACCAGGGAGGGGAAATGACTTGGCCAAGGTGACACAAATAGTCAGTAGCAGAGTTGGGAACAGACCCCATGTGTCCTGAGCCCTGGTCTATTACCCTGTACACTGGGCAATGCTGCCTCCGAATGCTCGAGTCTATCTCTGGCTCTGGGAGGGAAGTGGGGTCTAGTGGGTTAGAGCAGGGGACCTGGCAACCAGGACTCCTGGGTTCTATGCTAGGCCAAAAAGTACTCTGTCCTACAGTAGTTTTAAGGTGTTTCAGCTACAACCACCACCGACCCAAACATGACAAAATGAGGGAACGCCCATCCCCATCGGGAAAGGTGTGAGAGGTCACAGCAAAGCATGCTCTGACAGCCTCGGTAAAATCAGGGCTGGAGGGAGGTGACCGAGCTCATATTGCTGCTGTGCTCCTCTCTAGGCACAAAAATTGTGATGTGTTAACTATGGATGCCTAGACTGGTCTAAAGGGGCTCAGACCAGGACAGCCTATTCCCAGTGAGGACGGGAAATTGATCTTGGGTGTATTGAATTTGTGGCTAAAGAAAAATAGGACTGGCTGCTCACATCTAACAAAAGGAATGGGTTTCCTACCCAGTCGGGTTGAGCGGAGCTGCGTTGAATATTGGGTAAATATGACTTGAACTCAGATGTCAAGTGGGCCAAAAAAAGATCTACTTTTATTTCTTTAATTTTCCTCTGCTCATTTTCCCCTATGCCAACATCAGTGACATATGCATGAAGCAGTGGAAAACAGGTAAAGGCTTTGTCTCCATATTTGGACTTGCAGAATTCAGTTTTTTTGATAAAAGCATTCACTTGGTCATAGAGATTCAGAATGTTAGTGTCACGGCCTTGCATGGACAAATTTAGGTCATTCAGCCTGCTAAATATATTGGTGAGCTCGGCGAGTTGAGCTAAGCACACAGTGCTGTCAAACACCAGAGGCAAGAGGGGATGAATGATCAGAAAGAAAGGTGCGCTTCTGTGCATGATTCAAACAATCTGTCAAGTACGTTCCCTCTTGACGGCCAGCAAACCTCTGTGTGAAGCACCAGTCGCTGAGGTTCTGACCCGATCTCTTTGCAAAGAATGTGAAACAGGTGAGCATGGCGTGGCCTGGATTGATGCAGCAGGCAATTTTGACAGAATCATTCAAACCTTCTGGAAGCTCAGAACTCATCTTCCATGTATGATCCTTGCAGTGCGTGCACTGTAAGGATTTTCTTTCCTGATCCTAGCTACAAGTCCGTTCACTCTCCCGGTCACTGCAGCAGCCCCATCAATGCAGACAAATTTGCATAAATTCCAACTCAAATCATGTTCAGAAGAAAGAAAACTGAATTAGTTTAAAAATGGCCTCTGCGGTTGAGTTTGCCTTTATACTTTTTCAAAACAGTATGTGCTCATTGATATCCATGGCAATCAGCGGAGCTTCTCCACTAATATCCGGGGGCTCATGAAGCTGAAGGGCAAATCTTTTTGCCATTTTAAATTTCTCTACAAGCTGAGAGACAATGTCCTCAGCCATTTCTTCAATTCTATGACACACGGTGTCACTAGGTAAGGGTACTTTCCTGAGAGTTTTCTGCAAGCCCCACAGTGACGGCAGAATTAGATGTTCTGCAGTTGCATAATCTTTCGTGAGCTACAGCTCACTTCATCGGATGCATGCAGTGGGGAAAAAAATAGAGTTTCTCCACAAAGGAAACACAACACTTGAGGTGGATGGCTATTTGGAGATGTGAATCCAAAAGCAATCCATTCCTCGCAGATTTGACATGCCTACTCACTGGCTAAGCCAGCCTGGCTTCAAAGCAGGAGGGGGGATTTTAAAAGACTTGACCCTTGAAAACCTATGAGGAGACTTCCATATGGGTGTGAGTCCCACTTTTGTGAGGGTTCAGGTCTTAGCTCTGGGTGCTCTTGGTCACCATTTGCCACTTTCCCTCAGAATTTGACTGATGGAGCAGTGGCTTCATTTTACCTTCTTTAGGCTCCCAAATTCACTTCCTTGACTTCAGAGAGAGGAGCTAGGTAAAGAAGAGGAGGGAGGGGATAAAGGACAGAGGGGAAGAAGCAGGGTGCTTCTCCATGACGGGCAGCTTTTAAATCTAGATGGGATGTTTCTCCCAAAGATCTGTTCAAAGACAGGGATTAGTTCAGGGACGTTCTCTGGCCAGTGCTATCCAGGAGGTCACAGGAGTTTCTTCTAGTGAAGACCAGCAAAATTGACCACTGATCCCTCGGATGTCAACTCTGGTACCCCACTGGGACGAGATGAGTAAGGGGAGTCAATGGGAGAGTTTCTCCCGTCAGCCCAGCGCGGTGTGGACCCCACGGCAAGTAGATCTAAGCTACGTCGACTTGAGTTACGCTACTTCTCTGACGTGCTTTTCTATTCTCCAGCCTGAGGGACACGTGACCCCAGACTATGCATGTCTTTTGAACTGCTAATTCAATTTATTCTTCCTTATTCACTTGAGTTAGTATCACCCTTCATGCTGACCAGAGATCAAATTACGACTTTAAAAAAAGAAGTGGGTGAGTGGGATGGGGCGGGGGAGGGGGGGGGGGGATACTTATGCCATGATCCTTAGAGCAAAAAGAGAAAAAAATCTACCTACCGGGGCAGCCACCACCAATTTCAAGTTCCAAGGCTCGTCTCAAGTTGATCCAGGCAATTTGACTGACAAGAACTAAGCGGATTTGGGGATGTTGTTGCCTCTGCTTTATTCCTAGAAAACACACATCCACGTTAATCCCTGATGGATTTAATCATGACCTCTTGGCTCTCTGACTGTCCCTGCACCCCCAATGCCTCCCACCCACTGCTTTCTCCATTCTGCCCCTTCCTGCCTTTAGGGCAAGGTGTCTGTGTTTGGGGGGCCTCTGTCAGTTTGGGGGGGTGCCCATCCTCTCCCCCCAGCCGCCAGCCCAGCAGGTGTCTGTGCTCCAGCTCCTCCCAGTCCCCACGGCTGCACCCCCCAAACACACACCCCGCTTTGAAGCTCGCGGACTCTCACACATGCTGCAACGTTTGTGGGAGGGGAGCAGCTGGTGGGACATGGCCAAAGGCGAGGGGGGAACAAGCACAGACTGGCTTCTGTGTGTGTGTAATCGCCGTTTCATTTCCTTAAGCAGCACGTTGCTAGTTTGGGGGCTTTCCTGGGCTGGGTGGCTTCGGGCTTCTGCCTTTTTTTGGGGGGTTGATTTGTCTTTAATGTCCTGCTGGAGAGTGTGACTGGCTCCTGGGTTTACAATCAGCGAAAGCAAAGCTTTAAAAGGCGGCTTCCTGCTTCATTTCTTTCCTTTATGAAAGGGGACTGTTGCCCCCTTACTAACATTCAGAGGGGGAGTTTTAGTTGCTAGCTCCCAGTACTAAAAAGGGGGAAGGGTTGATGGGGAATCAGGACCCTGAGCCTGACAGCCCCCAGAAACAATGGGGAGAAGCACAATGCTCCAGGTCAGCCTGAATGACAGGGCGGGCAGGCTAATCAGGGAGTCAGGAGGCCAGGGAGGTCCTGTCCTTTGTGTGAGCTGGATTTGCCTGGGTCAGACAGAGTGGGGCGGAGCTAAGGAGAAAGCAGGGGTCCGAGCTGAGCTGGGGAGCAGAGCTGGGGAGCCAGATCCAGAGGGACCAGAGGCACAGCCCAGAGAGAGCAGACTTGCCCTGGGAGCAGAGCTGCAGCAACCAGAGCCAGAGGGGCCAGAGAAGCAGCCCAGGGAGCTGGAGGCAGAGCAGCAGAGACCGAGTGGTGGAGCTGGGGCTGGAGCAGTCTGGAGCTGGGTGCGGTGACCAGCTGGGGAGAGCGAGGGGGACCCGGGGCAGCGGGCCCAGCACAGGGAGACACCTCAGCCAAGGGGCTCTGCAGGCCAGGCTTGGATATTTACCCCGACAGGGCAGGGGCGACACTGGGCAGAAGGGTCCTGCCACTTAGAGCCTGAGGGCGTGTGGCCCCCACCAGAGCAAGTGTCCAACCCACAGCATCCCTGCAGCAGGGCCAGGGCCTGAGAAGGAGGCCTGGGACTTACCAGAAACAGACTGTGAACTGCCCAGACGTTCCAGAGACACTCTTTGTGATGTTCCCTGCCACAGAGCGGGGTGATGTGTTTCCTTTAACCTTTCCCATTTTCCCCTATCCTCTTTAAGATTAATTGTTGATGAAATAACTTGCATTTGCTTTAACTTGTATGTAATGGTCAGTGGGTAGGAGAAGTGCCCAGTGCAGAGAGAGTGCCCCGAAGTGGGGACACCCTAGCCCCTGTCCTAGGTGACCGCAGCAGGGTTGGGGGTCGATCCCCACAGGAATCCCGGGCCCAGCCTTGTTGGGGTTACGAGGACTCTGCCAGGCAGGAGAGTGGAAGGGGAGTCCTCAAGGGCAAGGAGGCCACTGGGTAAAGGAAGTGGGAGCGAGGACTCAAATCCTTTCGCTAGCCCCCTTCACCGGGGTAGTGCAGAAGCCAGGAAAGTTCCCCACAAGAGCGGGACTATTCCCCCGATTACCTTTCTCTTTCCCTTCCCGCCCCTGCTGGCTGGGCTGCTGCCTGCCTGCCTAGCACTGCCCGGGCAAGGAGGCTCCTGGATGGAAGATGATCCAGGGGACTGGGCTAGATGTGATGGGAGGAATTCCCAGGGAGCGGTGGAGTACGGGGGGTGGATCAAGGGGAAGGGAATCAATCCGTCCTGATGCGGGGAGGAGGGGGTGGTGACCAGAGTGTGTGTGTAGGGGGGGAGATGAAACTTCCTTTCTGGGAGGGAAAACCCCTCCTTCAGGATGAATCCAGACAAGGGAGGGAGTGGGGAAGGGACGGCTCCCCTCCCAGGGAAGCCCCACTTACCTGTGGCAGTGGCTGGGTGCCCTCGGCTGGCTGGGGGCGCAGGGAGGGGGCGAGGTTCATCCCAAGTTCACTCATCAGACGGGAGGGCAAACTTTTCTTCCAGCAGCCCCCCGGCCCAAAGGCGACTTGCCCAAACTCCCCCAGCGAGTTAAAGTCAAAGCCAAGAGAAACCCAAGATCTTTCATTCCTGCCCTAGTCATTAGCCAACGCTGCTCCCTCATGGCCCGTTTTCTCATAGAATCATAGAATCTCAGGGTTGGAAGGGACCTTAGGAGGTATCTAGTCCAACCCCCTGCTCAAAGCAGGACCAATCCCCAATTTTTGCCCCGATCCCTAAATGGCCCCCTCAAGGATTAAACTCACAACCCTGGGTTTAGCAGGCCAACGCTCAAACCACCAAGCTATCCTTCCCCCCATCTAGCGACTGGTAACCCCCATGGAGCAGGACTGACTTACCCGCCGAGAGCCAGGCACTCGCAGCCCCAGGGCCGAGGGAAGATCTGAAGGGCTGAGGCTTGCACCGATGTAGATATTCCATCGGCCTGTAATTATACCGACTGGAATTATACCATCGCAGCCAATCAGAGCGCAGGAGTGCTGTACAGCATGCAGGTCCCTGCAATCCCATTGGCTATCACAGAACAAGCCACCCCTCTGCCTCAAGTCACGTTGTTATCTCACAGTGTGGCTAGTGTAACCAGCTGCTAACTCTTCCCCGGTGTCACTTTCACTTTTACTCATTCTACCCTGCCCATAAAAATCCCCCTTTAAGTTTTCCTTCTTGGCCCAGCCTTGTTCTTCCCTCTAGACTCTAAAGAGGGGAAAACTTAAGGCCAGAATTTTCCAAAGCATTAGGCAGGTAAAAGGGTTTTTGATGGAGCTGGTCAGAAACTGGGGGATTGTTTCTGTGGAATATTTTGACATTTTGGGGAAAAAAATCTAAACTGAAATTTCTGAGCTGGAAACCAAAAGGAACAGTCACTTAGCGTACAGTTGTCACAGTTGGAGACATGCCAAGCAATCCACTTGGAGCGTCTCTGGGATGAAAGGAGGTGAGGAGAAAGTCTGAAGAGCCTGGGTCCTGTCTGGCACAGTCTCAGGGTAACTGCACCTTTGATCTGCTCCGTGGCCTGCTGTAGAAATGCCTGTTTGGGTCTCAGGCCTCCAGCTGTCAGCTCTCTCTGGGCAGGGGCCTGTGACCCACTCCCATCTGACTGGAGGTTTTTGGCTGTAGCCCCCTGTAGTTCACTGGGATATCCCCAGCAGCCGGTCTGCCATGAGGCCAGCACCTGTGCCGTGCTTACTCTCCACAGACATGACAAGTGATTGACCAGTGACCCAAACGGTGTCTCCAAAGCAAGCTCACTTACTCAGGATAAAAGCCTCCAGAGAAAACATGGAGACAATAAATGGATTTACAGGCACACTGAATGTACTGGAAATCCCCCATCAGGGAGGCTATCACCCCACACTCTTGTTAGTTCTTGGAGGAGCCGTTAACCTCCCCCATGGAGCAGAAGATAATCATACACACCAGTCATAGATTTCATAGCGTGGTTCCCCAAGATACGGCCTGGGGTTGCAATATCTGTCGCACTGTCCGGGGGGTAGAGCAGGTTCTGGAGACATCTGGAGTGTGAATCTTCTTTCCCCCGGAGAAAGGTGCGGCTCTGGGAAGAATTCAAGGGGAATCCTGAGACCACCTGGGAGATGAGTTGGTCTCATCACCACCTTGTCCCTGTGGGATGACGTGTAGAGCAACCCAGCCGTGAGGGCCTGGATCTCACTGACTCTGCATGCCAGCGTGAAGGCAACTAGGAAGACCCACAGGGGAGCCCAGCCATTACCGGTACAGGTTACTGCCCTTTGGACTCTCTGCGGCAGCAGGGGTGTTCACGAAGTGCCTGGTGGCAGCGCATCTAAGGAAGCTGGGACTTCACTTCTACCTGTACTTGGATGGCTGGCTGCTCACGCGCCCCCATGAATCTGATACTTGCTGTGGGCCAGGTGGATGGCGGATAGGAAAGCAGGCGTCTGCCAGTCGAGAGCCACGATCCAGCCTGGAGGGAGACAGACTGGTGGAGGCAAACGTTTCCATCCTGAACCTGAGGCAGTGCATGTATTGGTTGAGTTTCCTCAGGTCTAGGATGGCTTCAAGGCACCCCACCCCGCCGCTTTCTTCTTCGGGATGAGGAGACACTAGGAGTAGAAACCCCTTCCTCTGATTTCCTGAGCCAGCTCCTCCATGGCTCCCAGCTGGAGCAGCGAGGCCATTTCTGTTTGTAAAAGGTTCCTGGGAGAAGGGCCCCTGAAGAGGGATGAAGGGGGAGCGAGATGAACTGGATGATCTAGCCGTGGGTGACGACATCTAGCACCCGTTTGTTGGTGGCGATATCCCCCCATGCCTGATGGAACGAGGCGAGACAGCTTCCCAAAGAAGAGCTCACTTGAGTGGTCTCAGTGCAGCTCTTGACCAACCTGGCAAATTTCCTGCTGTGTGGATGGAGCAACGTGCATGGCCACAGCCAACAAAGACTGATGTTCTCTGCTGTGTCTCGGATACTTCTTTGACAGCCCAGCTGGCTGGGTCTGGTTACAAACAAAACAAGACACACTTGCAAGTGACTAAAACTTAATATTAGCAAGTTACAATCTTGGCCTAAGCAATTTCCTAACTTACATCAAGTTATCAGGATCTCCAGTTCTCCAGACCAGGGGACCCAACCTTAATGGCTTGTGAGTATCCATAATTCTTCTGTAGTTTAAATACAGACATTTCACAGTGATATTAATGTGACAGAGTGGGACTGTTCTTAATGTTTCCTCTGAATATTGTGGGGGTGCCTCAGTTTCCCCTAAGCAGATCTTAAGTCTCTAGGTGGTGGGATAAGGGTGTATGATCCTTGCAGAGCCCTAGAGGGCAGGTGTGTGCAGGGGTCTGGACACAGGGAATGGCCAACACCCAGTTTCCTGGCAACTGACGGCCTGGCCCTTCCCCCCTGAAAGGTGAGAGCTAAAGGGTTGGAGAACAAAGGAATCTGGTGACCTCCTGGCCCGGGAAAAGGACAAAGCCCAGAGGAGGAGGGGCTGGAGGGAGTTTCAGTCTGGGGCTGGCTGGGGACGAGGAGTGAAGTGCAGACGTGGTTGCCTGGCTCACTGCCCCCCCAAAATGGACCCAGCTGAGGGGTCATGTTCCCTGCACCTACAACCTCTGTGTTAGACCATGTCACTGTCATCTAATAAACCTTCTGTTTCCCTGGCTGGCTGAGAGTCACGTCTGACTGCGGAGTTGGGGGGCAGGACCCTCTGGCTTCCCCAGGAGCCTGCCTGGGCGGACTCATGGTGGGAAGCGCACGGAGGGGCAGAGGATGCTGAATGCTCCGAGGTGAGACCCAGGAAGGTGGAAGCCGTGTGAGCTGTGTGTCCTGCAGACAGGCTGCTCACAGGAAGGCGACTGCCCCAGAGTCCTGACTAGCTTCATGGGGAGCAGTTCCAGAGCATCGCCCAGGGACTCCCTGACAATTAATCACCAGTGTGTCACCAGCTTTCATAAGAGACCTCCTTGAGACACTTTTACATTACAGTAATATTGTGTATAATCAGCTGATTCAATTGCTTATTCTCAGGGGCTCAGACCCTTTTCTCTCCCCCTGGGCTGTCTGGACCCTGATCATCACACTGGCTGCTCCTGGAGGGTTGGCCAGGCTCAATTGAGGGTGAAGCTCAGCTCGGGAGGAGCTGCGTGGTGATGATAACGAAGAGAAGCACAGATCAGAAAGGGGGAGGGCTGCAAGGAGAATCAGAGAACTGGAAGGGACCTTGTGAGGTCATCTAGTCCAGTCCCCTGCCCTCAAGGTAGAACTAAGTATTCTCTAGACCATCGCTGACAGGTGTTTGTCCAACCTGCTCTTAAAAATCCCCAGTGATGGAGATTCCACAACCTCCCGGGGCAGTTGATTCCAGTGCTTAACCACCCGGACAGGTAGGAAGTTTTTCCTAAGGTCCAACCTAAACCGCCCTTGCTGCAATGTAAGCCCATTGCTTCTTGTCCTATCCTGAGAGGTTAAGGAGAACAATTTTTCTCCCTCCTCCTTCTAACAAACTTTTATGTACTTGAAAAGTGTTCTCACGTCCCCTCTCAGTCTTCTCTTCTCCAGAGTAAACAAACCCAGTGTTTTCAATCTTCCCTCACAGGTCATGTTTTCTAGACCTCTAATCATTGTTGTTGCTCTTCTCGGGACTTTCTCCAATTTGTCCACATCCTTCCTGAAATGTGGCGCCCAGAACTGGACACAATACACCAGTTGAGGCCTAATCAGTGTGGAGCAGAGCGGAAGAATCACTTCTCGTGTCCTGCTTACAACACTCCTGCTGATACAGCCCAGAAGGATGTTTGCTTTTTTTGCAACAGCGTTACACTGTTGACGCATATTTAGCTTGTGACCCACTGTGACCCCCAGATCCCTGTCCGCAGTTCTCCTCCCTAGGCAGTCATTGCCCGTTTTGTATGCGTGCAACTGATTGTTCCTTCCGAAGTGGGGGACTTTGCATTTGTCCTTTTTTAATTTCATCCTTTTGGCTTCAGACCATTTCTCTAGATTGTCCAGATCATTTTGAATTTTCCTCCTATCCTCCAAAGCACTTGCAACTCCACCCAGCTTGGTGTAGTCCACAAACTTTATCACTGCGCTCTCTGTGCCAGTAACAGACTGTAAATATCTGGAAAAGTTCCCCTGCTTTCACTCCCATTTCGAGAAAGTCAGATGCTCAGCCTGCCAGTTCTGGAGAAACGCCAGCCCTAAATCGCCTTGGAAAAGTCCCAAATGGGCTTTTGTTAGTCCTGGGCTCCTCCCTGTACTCCACCCCACCGCTACCCACCAGGGGACCCTGAGAGATGGGCCCAATCCCTCACTCAGCCCCCCGCACCCTGACGTCTCTCCACACCCCTGCTGCAGGGTCCCTACTGATCACCGGAGTGTGGGCCAGATTTGGGCTCCCTGCTGCGATTACACCCTCCTTCTTCTCCACTTCCAATTCCTCTTCTCATTCATCCAGAAAGCTTCCACTGCTCCAAGCCACCCCAAATTGCAGCTGAGGAGCCTGCAGGCGAGGGGGATTCCCTGCCTGGGGGCAGGAGCCAGGGCCCCCTACTTGGTCAATCAATATCTCTCTGTCTCCGACTGCTTCTCTTTTTCTATCTGTCTCTCTCTGCTATTATTTCTTCTTTGCATTATAGTGGAACCTAAGGCCCCACTGAAAACAGTGCTGGGAATGGCACAGACCGCCCGACGCAGATCAGAGCACCCACGGTAGACTCTTTCCAATTTTCCCACATCCTTCTGGTAGTGTGGGGCCCAAAACTGGACACAGTACTCCAGATGAGGCCTCACCAGTGTCGAATAGAGGGGAACAATCATGTCCCTCGATCTGCTGGCAATGCCCCTACTTATACACCCCAAATACCATTGGCCTTCTTGGCAAGAAAGACACACTGTTGACTCTTATCCAGCTTCTCGTCCACTTTAACCCCTCGGTCCTTTTCTGCAGAACTGCTGCCTAGACACTCGGTCCCTAGTCTGTAGCGGTGCATGGGATTCTTCCGTCCTAAGTGCAGGAGTCTGCACTTGTCCTTCTTGAACCTCATCAGATTTCTTTTGACCCATCCTCCAATTTGTCTAGGTCCCTCTGTATCCTATCCCTCCCCTCCAGCTTATCTACCTCTCCTCCCAGTTTAGTGTCATCTGCAAACTTGCTGAGAGTGCAATCCACACCATCCTCCAGATCATTTATGAAGATATTGAACAAAACCGGCCCCAGCACCGACCCTTGGGGCTCTCCACTTGATACCGGCTGCCAACTAGACATGGAGCCATTGATCACTACCCGTTGAGCCCGACAATCTAGCCAGCTTCCTACCCACCTTATAGTCCATCCATCCAGCCCATACTTCTTTAACTTGCTGGCAAGAATACTGTGGGAGACCGTGTCAAAAGCTTTGCTAAAGTCAAGGAACAACACGTCCCTTCATCCACAGAGCCAGTTATCTCGTCATAGAAAGCAAATAGATGAGTCAGGCACGACTTACCCTTGGTGAATCCATGCTGACTATTCCTGATCACTTTCCTCTCCTCTCAGTGCTTCAGAATTGATTCCTTGAGGACCTGCTCCATGATTTTTCCAGGGATTGAGGTGAGGCTGACTGGCCTGTAGTTCCCAGGATCCTCCTTCTTCCCTTTTTTAAAGATGGGCACTACATTAGCTTTTTTCCAGTCTTCTGGAACTTCCCCCGATCGCCGTGAGTTTTGAAAGATAAAGGCCAATGGCTCTTCAATCACATCTGCCAACTCCTTTAGCACTCTCAGATGCAGCACATCTGGCCCCATGGACTTGTGCACGTCCAGCTTTTCTAAATAGTCCTGAACCACTTCTTTCTCCACAGAGGGCTGGTCACCTCCTCCCCATGCTGTGCTGCCCAGTGCAGTAGTCTGGGAGCTGACCTTGTTCGTGAAGACACAGGCAAAAAAAGCATTGAGTACATTCGCTTTTTCCACATCCTCTGTCACTAGGTTGCCTCCCTCATTCAGTAAGGGGCCCACACTTTCCTTGACTTTCTTCTTGTTGCTAACATTCCTGAAGAAACCCTTCTTGTTACTCTTAACATCTCTTGCTAGCTGCAACTGCAGGTGTGGTTTGGCCTTCCTGATTTCACTCCTGCATGCCCGAGCAATATTTTTATACTCCTCCCTGGTCATTTGTCCAATCTTCCACTTCTTGTAAGCTTCTTTTTTATGTTTAAGATCAGCAAGGATTTCACTGTTAAGCCAAGCTGGTCGCCTGCCATATTTACTATTCTTTCTACACATTGGGATGGTTTGTCCCTGTAACCTCAATCAGGATTCTTAAAATACAGCCAGCTCTCCTGGACTCCTTTCCCCCTCATGTTATTCTCCCAGGGGATCCTGCCCATCAGTTCCCTGAGGGAGTCAAAGTCTGCTTTCCTGAAGTCCAGGGTCCATATTCTGCTGCTTTCCTTTCTTCCTTGTGTCAGGATCCTGAACTTGACCAGCTCATGTTCACTGCCTCCCAGATTCCCATCCACTTTTGCTTCCCCTGCTAATTCTTCCCGGGTTGTGAGCAGCAGGTCAAGAAGAGCTCTGCCCCTAGTTGGTTCCTCCAGCACTTGCACCAGGAAATTGTCCCCTACACTTTCCAAAAACTTCCTGGATTGTCTGTGCACCACTGGTTTGCTCTCCCAGTAGATATCAGGGTGATTGAAGTCTCCGATGAGAACCAGGGCCTGCGATCTAGTAACTTCTATGAGTTGCCGGAAGAAAGCCTCGTCCACTTCATCCCCCTGGTCCGGTGGTCTATAGCAGACTCCCGACACGACATCACCCTTGTTGCTCACACTTCTAAACTTAATCCAGAGACTCTCAGGTTTTTCTGCAGTTTCGTACCGGAGCTCTGAGCAGTCATACTGCTCCCTTACATACAGTGCAACTCCCCCACCTTTTCTACCCTGCCTGTCCTTCCTGAACAGCTTATATCCATCCATGACAGTACTCCAGTCATGTGAGTTATCCCACCAAGTCTCTGTTATTCCAATTGCATCATAATTCCTTGACTTTGCCAGGACTTCCAGTTCTCCCTGCTTGTTTCCCAGGCTTTGTGCATTTGAGTATAGGCACTTGAGATAACCCGCTGATCGCCCCTCTTTCTTAGTATGAGACAGGAGCCCTCCCTTCTCACACGCTCCTGCTCATGCTTCCTCCTGGTGTTCCACTTCCCCACTTACCTCAGGGCTTTGGTCTCCTTCCCCCGGTGAACCTAGTTTAAAGCCCTCCTCACTAGGTTAGCCAGCCTGCTTGCGAAGATGCTCTTCCCTCTCTTCATTTGGTGGAGCCCGTCTCTACCCAGCACTCCTTCTTGGAACGCCATCCCATGGTCAAAGAATCCAAAGCCTTCTCTCCGACACCACCTGTGTAGCCATTCGCTGACTTCCACGATTCGACCGTTTCTGCCCAGGCCTTTTCCTTCCACGGGGAGGATGGACAAGAAGACCACTTGCACCTCAAACTCCTTTATCCTTCTTCCCAGAGCCACGTAGTCCGCAGTGATCCGCTCAAAGTCATTCTTGACAGTATCATTGGTGCCCACGTGGAGAAGCAGGAAGGGGTAGCGATCTGAGGCCTTGATGAGTCTGGGCAGTCTCTCCGTCACATCGCGAATCTTAGCTCCTGGCAAGCAGCAGACTTCTCGGTTTTCCCGGTCGGGGTGACAGATAGATGACTCAGTCCCCCTGAGGAGAGAGTCCCCGACCACCCCACCCGCCTCCTTCTCTTGGGAGCAGTGGTCGTGGAACCCCCAACCCTAGGACAATGCATCTCTTGCCTTCCAATCGGCAGAGTCTCCTTCTGTTCCCTTCCCTCAGATGTATCATCTGGTCCACTCTCTGCATTAGTACCTGTGAAGAGAACATGAAAACGGTTACTTACCTGTACTGGCGTTGCTGGTACATGGACGTTCCACTTTTTTCCTTCTGGAGGTCACATGCTGCCAAATTTCTTCACCATCCTCCTGTCACCGATGTGCTGCCTGCCCGTAGAAGCACATCCTGACGTCTGTCCAGGAAATCTTCAGTTTCTCTTATGCAACGCAGGGTCGATACCTGTTGCTCCAGACCTTGAACCTTCTCTTCCAATATGGAGACCAGCTTGCCCTTTGTACAGTCAAAGTCGCTTCTGTCCTATGCAAGAAAGACAAACATGGCACATCCAGTGCGGGTCACAACAGCTGAACACCCCCCATCCATATTACCTTCCTTCTACAAGCTTCCTCAGGAGTTGTAGTAATTACTCAGAGACTTAGGCAAGATGTAAGCCTCAGTGGGCTCTCCCCAGGCGAACTCCCAGGCAAACTCCTTCTGTTCGCTGCTCAGCTGGTTTGCAGCTGACTGGCTTTTTATACAGTCAGGCTCACTTAAGGCTCACCTGGAACAAAGCACTCCCAGTTCCCCGCCCTTTTCAAACCGCCAATCAAGCACACGGTCAAACTGTCCTCACAACAAACACTCAGATACAAACACTCAGTTACTCACCAACGCAGCCTCCTTAATGCAGCCCTTAGCGTACCTGCAGTGAGACTGATTCGACATTTCTGTTGACAAGTTGAGGCTCGGTTACAACGGGGTGGTACAAACAACAACAAAAGGAAACTGAAAACAAAGAGCAAACCCATTTTGCAAAACAACCAGCATTTTTAATGGAAAGTTTCTGTCTAATTTTTTCAATGGAAATTTTTGAAAACATTTAAATATTTTCACCAAAAAATTCTGTTTTTCAAAACAGGCGAAATTTCTGACGTTTTAAAAATTTGTTTGAAAAACATTCCGAGCAGCTTTAATCTCTCAGATAGGCCTTACAAACGGAGGTCACTATCATGATCCCTGTTTTGTCGATAGGGACCCAGGCGGTAGCTTGTTGAGTTAAGTTGAGCCACTCGGAAGCGTATTTCACTTTTATTTGCTGGTAACCACTGTGTCTTTCTCGCACGCACCCGAACTCACCAGCGCTGCTGAACGTGCAAAGCTCCGTTCCAGCAGCAGCTGGGGGTAAATCCTGGGCTTTGCTCTAGAGAAGGGAGTGAGGGACATTATTACATCTCTGAGCGGCCCCGAGAGGGCTGGGCACTTCAAGGCAGCCGAGTTGGGGGAAGTTTAGCACTGAGGGCGCTGGGCTCACCCTGCGAGTAGTCACCAAGGCTGGCGGAGACCAGCGTGTGGCCATGGTGTAAGAAGCAGGCTCCTGCAGTCAAAACACCGATCCAGGGCTGCACGGCACTCGGGGAACTACACGCCCGTCGGCTGGCTGTGGGTTTCTGGGCTGGGACAGCAGAGACATATTTGAGACGCTCAGGATTACAAGGCAGGTGTTGACACCACCTCTCCCTGGTCTGAATTGACCCCCCGAAAGGTGACGACACTGGGCTGGGGAGTCGGGATTACGGGAGGGAGATGGAGTGGAAGGACTCTGTGTACAGCTGTGTCTATGTGTCCACAGCAGTGGGAGGGCTAAACTGAGGAGGGGGTTAAGAGAAACTCAGCCAGCCCTGGATTCCCTGGGTTCTGGAGGGAGACACCGACTCTGGATTCAGGATGCTAAGCAACCATGGAGAATTCCATTATCTTTTTTTTATTGAGCAAAATAAACATCACATTGAGGCAAAATCAAAAGCACAAGCCCTGTAAAATCTTAGCCACGTGTGTACTAAAGCCCGTAGCAAATCAAAACGCTCCTGAGAAAGTTAATATGATTAATACAAGGGACGGGTTAGTGGGGCAGAGAGGAATTAGGTGAACAGTTGGGTTTCACTAGTCTAAACAGAGACAATGGATGTTTGATCTCTCCTGGGGGGCCTGGGATCCCGCTCACAATTAGGCCAAAATTTGAAAAGTAAGTTACAGCGCTGGGATTTCAGAAAGTGCTCTGCAAATCAGCTCTCTCCATTTGCGCACCCCAAATCACTCGTCGCTTTGGAAAACTTTAGCCCTGGTCTCTGTGTTATAGGGGGTCTGGTGCAGGTCCTGCAGCAAGAAATGCCGGGGAACAGAAGGTTGGGGAGGATCTGTTCGCTCCTCTTTTTCCAGTGTGTTCTGGATCTTATTCCATGCCCATCACCGTGGTGTTGAGCGCTCTTTGGTCATGTCTCCCTGAGTTAGCTGATATAACGCCAATCATGACTGACCCATCTGTGTAGATCAAGGCAAAGTGCAGAGAGCTGAGACAATGAAATGCCCTGACAGTGACTTATACAGGGATGATGTTTGGAAGGGAGGGTTTTCTGAAGGACTGGCCAGGAAAACCCTCAATAGTTCAGGGAAACAGGTTGAATGTTGTTAGGGCAGGAGCCACCAGATGATGCTGTTAAGACACCTTAAGTGGTTTTTTCTTAGTGTGTGAGCAAGTGTTCAGTCTTTGGAAGAGATGTAGGACCATAGGTCTGGAAGGGACCCTGAGAGGACATCAAGTCCAGCCCCCTGCACTGAGGCAGGGCCAAGTAAATCTAGACCAGCCCTGACAGGTGTTTGTCCAACCTGTTCTTAAAAGCCTCCAATGAGGGGGATTTCACAATTGTGGTGATGGTAGTTTAGGATGCAGGCTTTCTGGGGGGCACTGTTGCAAGCAGCAGGAGAGTTTGTTCCTGCCTCAGTCTCTCTAACTAGACTGCATTCCCCAGACACTAATGTTTGGGCTGAGATCTCTGAAGGAAGGGATTGTCTGTGTGCCATTTGTGCCCACCTCTGTGCCAGGACTGGTATATCTGGTGCAATATAAAGGTGAGCTGAGAAAACACCCAGGCTCTGGGTCACTGATTTCTCCTCCATTGGGCAGCTTGCCTGCGAAGCCCTGAATTCAGCTGCTGCTCAGCAGAGGAGGTGACACTGGTGTCAGCGCTGGGCACGGGATGTCAGAAGGGGCCAGCTGTGGCGTTCATTGTCTCAGCTCACTGTATTTTCAATGCCTCTCCTGCACAGGAGTTTGGATGCAGCCAGAACAGCCATGCCATGCAACTGCATCTGGGATCTGGAGCAGAAGAGATTCGTACTTTAACATCCGGAAGTCCCTGGTGTGGTCCCAACTTACCAACTATCCACCCACGTGTGCGGCATAACTAGCTGGCCTTATAGCTACTCTGGTACTTGGAGGCTGCGATTGCTTTGGTCTCTACCCCCTTGTCCCTAATAGCGAGCTGGCAAGTCACAGGCTCTTGAGGGGCTGGGTGTTGCTCCCCTTGTTGTGCCAGCAGGGGTCAAAGACGGGATAGACGGGGGTGCCGCAGAAGGCGGTGTGGAAGGTGTACAGGTGGATCGGCGCATTGGGGCCATCGGTGTTGTAGAAGAAGACCTCCCGGGCCTCGTAGTCGAGATAGACCCCGATGGTCTGAGGGTGGGGGTTATAGTCAAAGGGCATCGGGTTGGTGTCAAATGCCCAGTACAACTTCCCGGCCTTCTCCTGGTTGTGGCCGATGAGCCAGTAGCCCTCGGCACAAACCTCAGCCAAGGTCGAGCACCGGGATTTCCTCTGGATCAGTCTGCCCTGTCTCTCCGCTAGGCCTGAGACGACGCCCAGGTTCCAGCGCGTCTTCTGGCCCACGAACACCTCCCAGTAGTGCTGCCCCGCGCTGAAGCTCTGCCGGGCCACCATGCAGTTGGCCGTGTCGAATTGGCTGAGGCTGGAGCTGACGTTCTTCCTGAAACTCCCGCATTTCACCTCCTTCCCATCCGGCTAGATCTCCAGCAGGGGATGGGCCATGACTGGGTCCAGGGTTAGATCCTGGGGGGAGGGATAGCTCAGTGGTTTGAGCTTTGGCCTGCTAAACCCAGGGTTATGAGTTCAATCCTTGAGGGGGCCATTTAGGGATCTTGGGCAAAAATTGGGGATTGGTCCTGCTTTGAGCAGGGGGTTGGACTAGATACCTCCTGAGGTCCCTTCCAACCCTGAGATTCTATGATTCTATGATCCTCCTTCTCCCCTGGGAAAGGCAGAATGAAGTTGGAGGGGTCACACCGGGTTTATGGGGATGATATGATACAAGTCTATAAAATCATGACTGGTGTGGAGAAAGTGAATAAGGAAGTGTTATTTACTCCTTCTTATTACACGAGAACTAGGGGCCACCCAATGAAATTAACAGGCAGCAGATTTAAAACAAACAAACAAAAGGAAGTATTTCTTCACACAAGGCACAGTCAACTTGTGGAACTCCTTGCCTGAGGAGGTTGTGAAGGCCAAGAGTATAACAGGGTTCAAAAAAGAACTAGATAAATTCATGGAGGATCTTTCCATCAATGGCTATTAGCCAGGATGGGCAGGGATGGTGTCCCCAGCCTCTGTTTGCCAGGAGCTGGGAATGGGCAACAGGGGATGGATCACTGGATGATTCCCTGCTCTGTCCATTCCCTCTGGGGCACCTGGCACTGGCCACTGTCAGCAGACAGGACACCGGGCTAGCTGGACCTTTGCTCTCACCCAGTATGGCCGTTCTTATGTAATGAAATCTATAATGGGAGGGGATACCAGGCTATAAGGGGAGGGGTTTCCCCTCTGACACCACAACTTAATTACCTGGCCATTCACCAGGACACGTCGCCTATCGCCATGAACAGGACGGATCCTGGTTGATTCAGACCCAGCAGAGGTCTTCAAGGAGTCTCAAGGGTTTTTTGTGCTGGAGTTACTTACCGAGGTAAGGGAGGCAGGAGACATGTGTCACGGAGTCCCTGGGCGATGCTCTGGAACTGCTCCCCATGAAGCTAGTCAGGACTCTGGGGCAGTCGCCTTCCTGTGAGCAGCCTGTCTGCAGGACACACAGCTCACACGGCTTCCACTTTCCTGGGTCTCACCTCGGAGCATTCAGCATCTTCTACCCCTCCATACACTTCCCACAGCCAGTCCGCTCAGGCGGGGCTCCTGGGGAAGCCAGAGGGTGCTGCACCCCAACTTCGCAGTCAGACGGGACTCTCAGCCAGCCAGTAAAACAGAAGGTTTATTAGACGACAGGAACATGGTCTAACACAGAGCTTGTAGGTGCAGAGAACAGGACCCCTCAGCCGGGTCCATTTTGGGGGGCAGTGACCCAGACAACCACGTCTGCACTTCACTCCATGTCCCAGCCAGCCCCAAACTGAAACTCCCTCCAGCCCCTCCTCCTCTGGGCTTTGTCCCTTTCCCGGGCCAGGAGGGCACTGGATTCCTTTGTTCTCCAACCCTTTAGCTCTCACCTTGCAGGGGGGAAGGGCCAGGCCATCATTTGCCAGGAAACAGGGTGTCGGCCATTCTCTGTGTCCAGATCCCTGCACACACCTGCCCTCTAGGGCTCTGCAGTGATCATACACCCTTACCCCACCCCCTAGATACTTAAGAACTGCATAGGGGAAACTGAGGCACCTCCACACTATTCAGAGGAAACTTTAAGAACAATCCCACTTCATCACTTACTTACCGATGTAAGGGACGCAGGAGACATGTTCTCCTACCTCTGCATCTGGTGACTCCCTCTTACATCTCTCTGTGTATCGCTGGGTGTCTTAGCCAAGGCTGTGACCTGGAGTGTGAACCAGATCCCAATGTCCACAGGGAGAGAGCTGCCTCCCCGTAAAACACACAGCTCAGACGCCGGACCTGGGTCTGGGGAGCTCCGTGGAAGATGACCTGGACTCTGATCACTGAGAGCATGGACGCCCCCATCACAGTAATGCACCTTCGCTCTCTCAGCCTAGTAGGTCGTTCTGTAAGTTGAACAGTGTCACTATCTTCCCGAGCTATTGCTTCGCAGAGGATGTGGACGCTGAATTCATTTCAGCGTGGACTGACATGGCCTCTCTATACATTAGCCTGGTTCTTTATTTGGCCAAAAGGAAACTGTCTCTTCAGTCCTTTTGGTCTCTTCCAAAGTGCTCGTGCAGTTACCCTCTGCCATACGACATTGGGAGACTGATGCTGGACTAGTGCACCCACTGCTGGGGTGTGTGTTTTGTAAGAGGAGGTTAAAAGGTTGAAGAGGGGGCAGAAAACAGCCCCAAGGATGATCCGAGGGCTGGAGAAAATCCCTGGCAGTGGGAGACTGAAAGAGCTCGGTCTGTTCAGCTTTCCAAAAGGAAGAGTGAGAGGTAACAACACTAAAGCAAAAGTGGCCCCATCTAAATAAACCAGCTTCCTTTTCCCAGCCAAATTATTCAACACCGTGTCTGATCCCCTCTAAAGCCAGGGATTTTCCTTTGAAAAGACTCTATCCAACTAAATGGGGAAGGGGATTAAAAACTGTGACTTCCTTGACTTTTTACCTTTCAAATTCTCTAGCTGTTTTCCTTCCGGTGTGTGTGAAACAAAAGGCTGGAAGTTTGGGGTTTTATTTAAATGTGGATTGTTGGAGCTCCCTGGCTAGGGCTGTAACAGATCAGATCCTCCCTGGCCGGCCACAGAGGGGACGTGTAACATGCACTGGGCATCTGAGCTAACGCCTCAGGCATGGGTGTGTAAGGGGACTGGTGCCCCCTTACAAACATTCAGTGGGGATGTGTTAGTTGCTAGCTCCCAGTACTCAAAGGAGGATGGGTTGATGGGGAATCAGGACCCTGAGACTGACAGCCCCCAGGAGCAATGGGGAGAGGCCAATGCTCCACGTCAGACTGAATGACAGGGTGGGCAGGCTAATCAGGGAGCCGGAGGTCAGGGAGGTCCCGTCTTCCATGTGAGCTGGAATTGCCTTAGTCAGACAGAGTGGGGCCGAGCTAGGAGAAAGCAGGGGTGCGAGCTGAGCTGGGGAGCAGAGCTGGGCCAGACCCAGAGAGAGCAGATCCTGTCCTGGGAGCAGAGCTGCAGCAACCAGAGCCAGAGGGGCCAGAGAAGCAGCCCAGGGAGGTGGAGGCAGAGCAGCAGAGACCGAGTGGTGGAGCTGGGACTGGAGCAGTCCAGAGCTGGGTGCGGCGAGCAGGTGGGGAGAGCGAGGGGGACCCTGGGCAGCGGGCCCAGCACAGGGAGACGCCTCAGCCAAGGGGCTCTGCAGGCCAGGCTTGGATCGTAACCCAGACAGGGCGGGGGCGACACTGGGCAGAAGGGTCCTACCACTGAGAGCCTGAGGGCGTGTGGCCACCACCAGAGCAAGTGTCCAACCCACAACATCCCTGCAGCAAGGCCAGGGCCTGAGACGAAGGCCTGGGACTTACCAGGAACAGACTGTGAATGGCCCTGACGTTTCAGAGACGCTGTTTGTGATGTTCCCTGCCACTGTTGCGAATTATACCTGATAGGTCACACCCAGTTCGAGTCTTGGCTGAGGCACACAAACAAAGTCCACAACTGCAGAGTTCCCAAAGATATTAAGTTTACTACGCTCGAGCAGTCAGCGTTACCTTCTGGGCAGTCAGTCATTGCTTAAAATATCTCCTTTTTATACAAATACCCTCGTTAATGGCAGGCAAACCAGAGGAATTACCCATATTTTCTTGTATTTGTTTCATAGGCAGCCCAGGTTTCAGTGGCTTCTACCTTATCAGTTAGGTAATTTACATTAACGCAGATGCTTTCCGGCTTGCTTTGGCATCCAAAGCTATCCACAGCTTAAAGATGCTTACTTTAAAAAGGGCACAATAAACGTTACCAGACTTTTGATTGCCTTTTAGTTTTAACTCCTGCTGTCAAACACACAGCGACCTGAAAAGGAAGACACCACCTACTGTAGCCCCTTGGAGCCTGCTAAGATAGTAATTAAGTAGCACTGTATAATTGCATTCCTTTGGAGAAGGCCCCATTTTCCTCAAAATGGCTGCAAAGAAACCAAAAATTCTTTTTCTTTCTCGTATTTCCCAAAGTTCAACTGCTTAATTCCCTCCAGCAACGACAGAGTTAACTTCTCACTTTCCTTTCTTAAATCACTCGCTTATCTCCCAAAACCACACCCAATCAACGCAGATTTTACCATTCCAAGAATCATTCCGGGATTTACATTTCCCATTGCTGTAATTATTTACTCCTCTTTTTCCACTATCCCTTCCAAGTTTCTAACCTGTTTTTCAATCTTTCTATCTGTTGCCTGCCCGCTTGGGCGTGATCCTGTTTTTCTCTCTGAACTGTCCCTTCCAGGAGCACCAGCTTTGTCCCACTACCAATTTCACAAGGACGGTGGGCTTCTGAACTAGCCCCCAGCCCTCTTCTCTTAAATATTCTCACTCACAAGGGCTACCCGAGTCCTCCCCCATGAGGCTTGTCACCTGGACAGAACGCACGGCCAATTGGTGGTTTCACTATTTAATTTCCTCTTATGGCAGACACACTGCTGTTACGGCATATGCTGAGCACAAATGGTGAAAGGCTGACAAGTCTCTGAAGGACTGGTACTTGCTTAGCCAGTGCTTCCTTTTCTGCCTGGAAGTCCTGTCTAAAGGCTTGCAACTGGTCCTGGGCACAGGTCGGAAAGCCAAGGGTAAGCCGGAGGAGGGGCAGAAACAGGCATAGTACAGAGCCGGGCTGGAGACCCCTGAGATGAATAAGAAAAGGAGGAGGAAAGAGGACATCTTTTTGCACATGCATAAGCACAGTTGTCCCATACATACCAATAATCCATCTGAGCTGGAGCTTTGTCCTCCAGCCTTTTCCTAAGCACCGTTAATTTTTCCCCACCAAAGGACCAATCGGTGGCCTTTCGAGAGGTGTTTGAGTTGTTAGTGCTGGCCACTCAACCTTGCACAAGATTACAACTTTCTTTTTACCTAACCCATGGGTACCAGAAATATTCCCCCAATCCTCGAGAATTTCAGCCAAAGGGGTCCCCTGACTTACACTCTGCCCAGAACCCATAATGGGCTACCAAAAAGGACACCAAATGTGCCACTTTATCGCCTAAGTGACGGCTCACACTCCCATTCCTCAGAGTTCTCAAAGATGAACTCACCCTGTGCCGGCTGGAGCTGTCCGAGAGGAGGAGTGCGGTCTCGCTCGTCGGGGCAAGCCTAGAGTCCCATCTGGGTCACCAAGAACTGTTGTGAATTATACCTGATTGGTCACGCACAGTTCGAGTTTAGGCTGAGGAACACGAACAAAGTCCACAACTGCAGAGTTCCCAAAGATATTAAGTTTATTACGCTTGAGCGTGGTGCCCCCCTGCTAGTCAGAAGGGGACCCTGAATGCAGGTTATACAGAGATTATATACCTTTTAGCAAAGCATGTTGCCCTCATGCATCGGAAACCTTAGCCAATAGACAAACCCTGCCCTTATTTACCACCTATCCCTGCTAGGTACATTCCCCATGCTAAACCATTACTTCAACTACACAACAGGCCCTCAAGCAATGCATCAGTAACTTTTCTTGTCAGGATGGGAGGCCCACATCACAACGCCAGGAGGCAGGGAGTTAGAGACAGACAAAGAAGAGAAACCGGGAGTCGAAACAGGCTGGAAACAAGGGGGAGGATTTTCATAGGAATGCAGTATTTAAGGACCACTCCACCTGGTGCATGATGTGCTTGCTTTTAGACAACGGTGGGCCCCAAACCGAAATGGAGTCACATATGCTAACTTTTCCTTAACAGTCCCCCCTTTTCTTTTGGACGTCAGTCAGCGATATCGGGGCTGAGTAACCGCAATGCAGGGTTAGCAGTTGCCGACAGCACAGACTACAACATCGTAGGCATACAAAAAATAACACAAAAGAAATAACAGCCAAAAGGATGAAATACAAAATATGCCGTCCCCAAGCCCCCACCTCCGGTAGCCATGAGGTGAGCCAGGTCCAGACCTCCTGGAACCTAGCGCTGGTATTGTCGAGGCTGGCGTGGTGGAATAGGGCTGCCTGCTGTGTGAGGATGTGGATGTCAGTTTCCACCCTGTGGTGCTGATTTACAAATACACAACAGCTTGAGTTAACCAGAGCAGAAACCCCGCCCTGGTTTGCAAGGAGATAATCCAGGGAAAGGCGGTTTTGCAGTGTAGTTTGGGATAACTGAGTTACTTCAATTTGAAGGGCAGATAAGGCGTCTGCAGTCGCATTTGTCATTAATTCCAAAGCTGCTGGAATGTCAACGATGGCTTTTTCTAGTTCGCTTACTCCTAACCATGGCAGAAACCAATGCACAAAGGAGTGAAAGCCTGTGGGCCATTGAGAAAGAGGGTTTAAAGGAATACTTCATCGGTTTCTCCATACTAGATTGCGGATCTCTCCCTGGGTCAGGGTCTGGTGTACTGTCACGGCGGGTACTATCGCCCCTAAGGCACAAGTACCACACCATCCTGCCGGGAGAACCTTATAGGCTGTGTGATTGCATAACCAATGCCAGCCAGACCCCTCAGGGACTGGCCTCGGGGCCCTGGAGTATTTGGAGGGGCCTGCCGCACCACAGCTGATCTGGGTGGAGTCCTTGCACCCCACAAAATTCCCCACAAAAACGGTATTTTCCATGCCCTTGTTGGATCAATAGTTCTGTATTAAAATCACAAATGAGTTTGATTCCCCATAGTTTAAATTCCAGGGTATTACTAATTAAGAGGTCTCTTGGTTTTTGGTACTGTTTCTCTCCCTCTGTGTGTGAAACTTGCAAGCTGCTAATTGTGTTAGTACATTCTAAGACAGAGTCTGTTCTCAAAGCAATTCTTTGTGACAACAACTACTCACACAGAGAGAGACTCAAAGCAATACTCTGTAACAACAGGAACAGCACCCAGAGACTCCCCGCCCTTTTGTTATATTCATCTCACTTTGTTGACAATTGCGATTAAAATAGAGAGAGAGGATGGATGTGGATGGATGCTTGGTGTGGATAATAACTGAATGATCAGGGAGGTGCCAGCCTAAGAATGCAGTGTCCATCAGCTGAAGAAGGCATCAAGTGGAAATAACCAGAGGACCCCCGGAGGGCAGACTGGAATCCACCCAACAGCCTCAAGAATGGGAGAACCAAAGAACAAGATGACATCTGGCAGCACGGAGCCGTCAGGAATGTGACATCTGCTGATTGATTCAGCAAGAGCATGATGAAGCCATTCCCATAGACTGGCCTAGGAAGAAATTCCTATAAAAATGGACTCTAGAAAGTGAGAACTTTGGGGTCTGATTCTGCAAACCAACTTCCAGGAGCATCAGATGAGCATCTGATAAGGCCACCTGGCCAATGGCTTGGCATGAGCAACTCTAAGGCTGGTAACTATGATAACAACCTTGCAGAACCCGTGTGTGTGTGTGTGTGTAGGAATGAATGTGTGAATAAATATGAGATTGAATGGAATGTTATAGTTATAACTAACTCCTTACTGTGATTCTTTCTGTATTCACAATAAATGTGGCATTTTGCCATTTTCCCTTTAATAAGATCCTGCTGGTTTTTATTTTATTGGTATAACACCCTTACGTTGTGACACACATAAAGCATAATTACCCTGGGCCACCATATCAATCGACCATCTTTGGATTGTAACATTCCAGTTGAATGTAGTGTTTCCCCACAGCTTAACTTGGAGAGTTTGATTAAGAGGGATAGGTACCCCTACCAACGGGACCCCCGACCCAAATCTGTGGGGGTATGAATACAAATCCAACACTGCGTTCGATTTACACCCTGTTTTATGGTGCGGGTTAAATTCAAAAAGCTATTGCCCTCCCATCCTTGTACTGGACCTGGGACTAGGGAGAGGAACCCCCAGGCAAACCATACCAATGTTGGCATCCTCCTCTATACCATACAAAAAATAACAACACCAATGTAAGTCCAATAAACAGGAACAAAAGAAGTCCTGGTGGGCTGTAAAGGTCCCAATAGCTGGAAAGCTCAGTCCGTGGGTTGGTAGTTGGCGTTCATTCGTGAAGTGGCTCGTCCAATGTCTTGTCAGGGTCAGGTGGGGGTCCTAGTGCCAACTTAACGTAGCTATGATGGATCCAGGAACCTATACCTGGAAAGGAATGGTGGCAGATGGTGGGAGTAATGATTGTGGCTTTAAGGTGTTTTTGGTATTCATCATCCAGAAGACAATTAGGGAGGACAGTGCATTCTGATGGTACTTGCCCACAAGCATAGATTCCAGCCCCTGGACTAAACCCACCCCACCCCTTCACTCCACATTCCCAAGAATACATCCCGCAACTCCCTCCCTGCCAATGTACAATGCTCTGTCTTCGCCACCAAGGCCAATTCTCAGTGTCTTTTGCAGTCAGGAATCCCTGGATCTTGGTGGTTTCAGCAGAGCAGGCGTTCCTTCTTCTCTCTTGGAACTGTCATGGTTCTGCATTCTACAGGGGAGAGGTTACGAGCACATCACCCTGTCGTGCTTTGGTTTCTTTAGCAAATACTGAATGCAGGTTAGCTCTGTCAGTGGACAAGGGAGAGGTTACTAGCACTTCACCTTGTCCTTTCCCCTGCTCTCCAAAAGGAAGAAAGAAAAAAAAACCCAGAAGGAGGGACAGGCCGATCAGTAGTCCAAGTGAAGTCATCTGGAGGTGGAGGGGTCTTTTTGCAGTAAGAAGCATGGGTCCAGGCAGTCAGTCCTTGGCACTTCACAGCAGTGTTGGTAGTTAGCAGGACTTAATAAGGGCCTTTCCAGCATGGGGCCAGAGTAGTATTTCGTTGATGGACCTTTTTGTAGACCCAGTCACCTGGTTTTAACAAATGGCAGGTTTGCTCAGGATCCTTGGAGCAGGACTTCTTTCACCTGTAAATACAGAGACCTAACACATTTCATTAAGGTCTGGCAGTGTTTGGCAGATCTCACAACTGCTTGGGCATATTCAAGTCCCCCTCTTTCCTGGCTCTCAGCCAAATCCTAGCTGTGAGCAGTGTCCTTGGGCAGGCCAGTGTCTTATCTTTGGACCGAGCCTGCCAGCTACAGTGTTGAATTAACTCATCCTCTGTTTTTTTCCTTCTCCCCTTCTTGGCTTCTATTAACCTGCAAAGGAAACTTTCACTTTCCTTTGTTCAAAAATGAACACATGTACATTGCCCATTATACAGCACTTTCGTCTTATTGTTCAACGTATGCCACATACACCCTTCTAGGAAAACGACTTTATTACGGAGCTTTGGAGCAACAAGCCGGGACAAGCAAACCCACTTTTGAGGAGTCCACTTGGTACAACCTCTGGTGTGCAATAACTTTCCTCCTTCCCCAGCCCTCTGGCTAGAAATTTGGGGTAGCCAGAAGGATCCCATGCCTAATATGGGGAGTGGGTTAGCCTTCCATGTCCTCGCTTCCAGAGACTGTTGGTGTGCGAATTTTAACAACAATTTTTTCAGTTAAAAGATCTGGTCAATGACATTTTTTTTTCTTACTTAAGCAAATGTATTCAACTTTAGTATATCACATTTTCCTGATATTATCCAAACACTTTGTATTCCAAGTTGAATAAAAGAAGTATCTGCATTTTGGTGTAACCCTTCTATTTAGTTTTAAACTAAACTGTCCTGTGAAAAATTAAACACAGCAATTCTGGCCACAAGACAAACACCACAAGACAGGACACATAGAACACAGAACAGAACTCCTATTGTGCCAGTAAATTCATGAGATATTGAATTGCTTTTCAGCTGGTATCAGTTTTCTCTGATTTTCTGAAAGACAAAAAGAACATAGATCTACCCCTTCTGGGCAGTCAGTCGTTGCTTAAAATATCTCCTTTTTACACAAATACCCTTGTGAATGGCAAACACACAGCGACCTGAAAAGGAAGACACCACCTATTGTAGCCCCTTGGAGCCTGATAAGATAGTAGTTAAGTAGCACTGTATAATTGCATTCCTTTGGAGAAGGCCCCGTTTTCCTTAAAATGGCTGCAGAGAAACCAGGAATTCTTTTCTTTCTCGTATTTCCCAAAGTTCAACTGCTTAATTCCCTCCAGCAACAATAGAGTTAACTTCTCACTTTCCTTTCTTAAATCACTCACTTATCTCCCAGAACCACACCCAATCAACGCAGATTTTACCATTCCAAGTATTATTCCGGGATTTACTTTTCCCATTCCTGTAATTATTTACTCCTCTATTTCCACTATGCCCTCCAAGTTTCTAACCTGTTTTCCAATCTTTCTATCTGTTGCCTGCCCGCTTGGGCGTGATCCTGTTTTTCTCTCTGAACTGCCCCTTCCAGGAGCACCAGCTTTGTCGCACTACCAATTTCACAAGGACGGTGGGCTTCTGAACTAGCCCCCAGCCCTCTTCTCTTAAATATTCTCACTCACAAGGGCCACCCGAGTCCTCCCCCATGAGGCTTGTCACCTGGACAGAACGCACGGCCAATTGGTGGTTTCACTATTTAATTTCCTCTTATGGCAGACACACTGCTGTTACGGCATATGCTGAGCACAAATGGTGAAAGGTTGACAAGTCTCTGAAGGACTGGTACTTGCTTAGCCAGTGCTTCCTTTTCTGCCTGGAAGTCCTGTCTAAAGGCTTGCAACTGGTCCTGGGCACAGGTTGGAAAGCCGAGGGTCAGCCGGAGGAGGGGCAGAAGCAGGCCTAGCGCAGAGCGGGGCTGGAGACCCCTGAGATGAATAAGAAAAGGAGGAGGAAAGAGGACGTCCTTTTGCACGTGCATAAGCCCAGTTTTCCCATACATACCAAAAACCATCAGGGCTGGATCTTTGTCCTCCAGCCTTTTCCGAAGCGCCGTTCATTTTTCCCCAGCAAAGGACCCATGCGGTGGCCATTCGAGAGGTGTTTGAGTTGTTAGTGCTGGCCACTCAACCTTGCACAAGATTACAGCTTTCTTTTTACCTAACCCATGGGTACCAGAAATTGTATGTAATGGTCAGTGAAGTGCCCAGTGCAGAGAGAGTGCTCCGGAGTGGGGACACCCTAGCCCCTGTCCTAGGTGACCACAGCAGGGTTGGGAGTCAAGCCCCCCAGGAATCCTGGGTCCAGCCTTGTCGGGGTTACGAGGACTCTGCCAGGCAGGAGAGTGGAAGGGGAGTCCTCAAGGGCAGGGAGGTCACTGGGTAAAGGAAGTGGGAGCGAGGACTCAGATCCTTTCGCTAGCCCACTTCTCCGGGATAGTGCAGAAGCCAGGAAAGTTCCCCACAAGAGCAGGACTATTCCACCGCTTACAGGTGGGCAGTTCACACCTCTCAGAGTTACTAACGATGGTTTAATCAGTGCAGCCCCCTGGGGGGAAGGTCTCATTCTGGTTTAAGAGCCACGTATTTTGGTTTACCTTCGATCTGCTCGGAATGGGTTTAGGGTGAACTGAAAGAAGGCGCGTCCACACAGGGGTCTTCACTGGTTTGACTGAACCGATGCAAGTTTGTGTGTGGACAAGGCTGGAGATGCTGAAATCAGACACTTCATTCAATAACTGATCATTATCGAAACTGCGGTCGTGACATTAAGATGCCCATTCCCAGTGACTCTTGATGTTCAGTCTCACCCAGGGAATTCAAAGGGTTTCAGAAACAGATTTTGAGGTGGAAGAAAACTCACCAGGGAAATATAAACTGAGCCCCGTTTTCCAGAGCTCGCTGAGGAAGATGCCCTTTCTGAAGGTAAGGGAGCCGGTCGTTTCCAGCCCCGACTCTGCCAGACCAGACACGGAACTGAGGTGTCTCCAGTCGCCCCCGTTATCCCTCACCCCAGCGAGCGCAGGGCTGGAGGCACGACCCACAGCAGCTCCCACATCAGGGGGACGATGCTGAGAATGGAGGATCCTACGTCCTGCCCTGTGTTGGGCGTCTGGGTTAACAACAAACACCACGTAAAATAGGGAGTTTAGTCTTTAACAAACAAGGGATAAATTGATGCTTGGCGAGCGCAGTTGATATGGAAACTTCCCAAACCCACCTCATCTAAACTCTGCCGGTGCCCCTCACTCCCGAGCCGCAGCCCCTGCTAGCCCAGCCCTGGGCTCTCCTCCCCCATGCATGGCGTGTGCACCCCCCATTCGGGGAAGCTAGCCCCAGCCCCACCTCTTCCACCCAAGGCCCTGCCCCCACTCTGCCCCCCACCCACCTGCTCTCACCAGCTGGCCCACTGAAGGAGCCCTGGCCTGAGCTGAGCCCGTGCCACCCAGAGGAGCTCTATGTCCCACCACGGCCTGGCCCCGGGGCGACGGTGGGGACCATTAGCGGCGGTTTGGGGAGGCTTAGCCTGCCCCAGCCTCCATTACCCACCACCCCTGGCCTCCCCACAGCTCTGCTCTGCTGCGGATCAGCAGGTTACCGGTGATGGTTGTGGCAGGGTTCCCTGTTTTGTAATTGTAGTGTTGTTCTCTTCAGTTTTACTTCCCCCCCGGAGGGAAACGCGATGCATTTGTTCAGCAAAAAACACAAATCTGCTGGATAAAACAGACTTTGGACAGAGTTTGAAATTTAAACCATGACAGGCTCGGTTTCTCATTTTGTCCTGGTATTAACCGATCTACCCTGGTGTGTTTTTGTTTCTTTTTGTTTTGTGTGTGTGCCTAGGCACCGACTCTGTGGGTGCTCTGGGGCAGGAGCACCCACAGGGAAAAATTAGTGAGTGCTCTGCCCCCACCAGCAGCCAAGCTCCCTTCCCCGCACCCCTCCCCACCTCACCTCCGTCCCCATTTCACTGCCTACCTCCCAGTGCTTGCCGCCGCAAAACAGCCATTTTGCGGCATAACAAGCTCCAGGGGGGAGGGAGGGGGGAGGAGCAGGAACGTGGCATGCTCAGGGAAGGAGGCGGGGCCAGGGCGGGGATGTGGGGAAAGGGTTTTAATGGGGACGGAGCAGGGGTGGGAAGGGGCGGGGTAGGGGTGGAGTCGGGGTGGGGCCGGGAACAGATGGGGGTCAAGCATGCACTGATGCCAGCAGAACTCAGCGCCTTTGTGTGTGTGTATGTGTGTTTTTTTCTTTCCTAGGATGGTGGTCAATCTTCTGGCAGGTAAGATGTTTGCTGAAGAATAAGTTTAACAAAGAATTGACTGGACAATGAAGTACTAGTTGATTTACGGAGGGACAAAGGGGCTGCCACCTTAACCCCTTCCTCCCGGGAGATATACTTTGTCTTATTTAATGGGATCTCTTGCTAATGTCTCCAGCATGTTGTGACGGGAGCACGTAATGTTGCAGGTGATCACATCCAAGCCCCCATTCAGACAACCCCTTGGGGCAAGCTTAACTTGGAAGTCAGCGGAACTACTCCAGCACTTACAGTTAAGCATGTGCCTTAGTATTTTGCTGAATCTGGGCCAAAATGTGTCCTGTCTCTGGAAAAGCCGAGGTCATTCACAGTTGCCCATATTCCCACTGCTCAGGGCTCATCCCCTCCAGCAGGGGCAGGGGCAGGTGGGCACACACAATAAAGATGTAACCCCCCCGCCCTCGCTATGGCAGGAATTGTATCACCCCTGGGAGCTTCAGCCACTAGATGGCTGCATTGTTCACACAAACACACACACACACACACACACACACGTCCCTTTTCAGCCAGTCAGCCCCCCGCTCCAACAACAGCCAGGTCGGCAAGGGCTCACTGGCACTCAGGGACTTATGAAGGAGCGTGCTGATACCCTATTAGCCATGGTGGGGAAATACCCCTGCCCTGCCCTGGGGGATTTCAACACAGCTAGTGACAAAGCTCCAGGGGTCCCTGCCCCTCGAGTTCTCCTGGCCCCCTCTTTTCCGTACCCCAAGCTGACTGTGTGAGTTGCAGCCGGTCCGATTTCGTATCTTTGCTGCACCAGGCTGCAGCCCCTCTTCCGGCTCCTCCAGAACCTCTTATTGCAGTTCTGGCTGCACTTTCCCCCCCACTTGTTTGTGTACGCACACCCCATCCGTGGCCCCACAAAGTCCAGGGACCTCCTCATCCACCTCCTCCTGGCCATGGGCAAGGTGGCCATTTATAACACCAGGGAGAGGCAGTTGGCTGAGGGGGGCCCTGTGACTGTGGGGTCTGTTTTTGTTCTTCCATCCGCTCACGTATCCGGGCAGAGTTCCTCTGGCCACGTCCGCTGGCTCCTTGGATGCTTTTGAGGTGCAGTGGGTGCTGTCCGGGTCTCTCTGCTCAGTGTCCCCCTCAGGTTCCCTACTTTTGGCCCTATGGCCCCCACGCCTGCTCCTGCTTTTTGCCTTCGTTGTCCCCCGAATCAGTTGAGTTCTGGGTTCAGTAGCTCCCCCCCGAGGCTGAGGGAGGGGCTTTTAGCTGTGTCCTGGTTTCTCAATAGGACAAAGCTGCAGCTGCAAAACCCAGGCCCTCAGCACCTCCTTTGCCTCCCCAGCCCATGCACAGGCCGGCTCTGGTCTGACCCCCATGGCCGGCCACATCCTGAACCTGAACTTTGGGTTACTTGTGAGACTGAGAACATCTGAGCTAAGGGGGCCAGACCCCCAGCTGGTGAGAGTCAAAGGGGCAGATCGCTAGAACGCCTGGGTTCTCTCCCTGGCTCTGGGAGGGGAGTGGGGTCTGGTGGGTTAGAGCAGGGGTGGGTTTGGGATTCCTTTTGTTCTCTCCCCTGCTGTGTATAGCTCTGGGACCGGGACCCCCAGGGCTCCTTCTCTGTTTCAGGCCGGCTCCCCCTGTGATCTCCAGTGTCACCCCCATTCCACTCAGTGGGGTCCCTGCTGATCTGCCCATAGCAGGGAACCTGGTAACTGCTGCCTCTCACGCCAGCCCGGGCTGCGAGCGACCCGCCTGGGGAGCTGAAGAGCCCTGTGCGGTAAAGCAGGGAATTTCCTTGGTTTTTTACACGAATAGCATGTGTGCCTCAGTTTCCCTGTGTGCCGTGTGTGCAATGAGGTGGGAGAGGGGTGTTGTTGTGGAGAACCAGGGGTGACCTTCCCCAGGGGACCCCAGCAGCTGTTGACGTGGTGGCTGGGGCAGGAAGGTTGGAAGGCAGCCGGCTAGGACCAGTGTAAGGACAAAGGGCAAAGGAGAGACGACCCCAGTGAGCTGAGAGCTGGTTCTAGCCTGAGGGGGAACAAAGGTAGAGTTGCCCAACTTTCTGATGGCAGAAAACTGAAAACCCCTGCACCGCCCCAAAGCCCCGCCCCTGCTCCCACCAATGCCCCGCCATTCTCCGAGGCTCCAGACCCCCTCCCTCCATCACTCATTCTCCCCCACTCTTGCTCACTCATTCATTTTCCCTGGCTGGGGCAGGGTGTTCGGGTGCAGGAGGGTGTGTGGGGTGTGTGCTCCCGGAGGGGATGCAGGGTGTGGGAGGGGGCTCAGGGCTGGGGCAGGGGGTTGGAGTGTGGGAGGGCTCTGGCTGGGGGTGAAGGCTCTGGGGTGGGGATGAGGGGTTTAGGGTGTGGAACAGGGCTCAAGGCTGGGGCAGGAGGTTGCGGGGGCAGGAGTGGGTTCAGGGCTGGGTCGGGGGGTGGGAGAGTTTAACATCATCACAGGTCAATATTTACTAACACCTGGCCACTAAGTTCCTGGAGCCAGGGTACTGCTGGCCAGGAGCCAACGTGGGGATGTTGGAAATCTGGAACAGGGAGTCAGGGATTACGGGAGGGTGTGATGCTCTGTAGCTGTAAGTAGCACCCTGGAACCCCCATATTCACCACTGTGCTAGGATTACCATCTGTGTTGTACAAAGTACGCCTGGTGAGGGATAAAATCATAGAATCTCAGGGTTGGAAGGGACCTCAGGAGGTCATCTAATCCAAACCCCTGCTCAAAGCAGGACCAATCCCCAATTTTTGACCCAGACCCCTCAATGGCCCCCTCAAGGATTGAACTCACAACCCTGGGTTTACCAAACCAAGGCTCAAACCACTGAGCGATCCCTCCCTCATTTTGCATGTCTTGATCTGTTGAACAATAAGACCCTGTCAGACTGTGTGAGCTCTCACTGGATGGGGAGTTACGAAGTATTGCTCTATGAGTTACTGAAATAAGTGGTGAGGTTGGGAACACCCACAACCAGCCTTTCAGTTCCAACTATGCAGGGGCCATCAACAGCCAGACGGCATTAATGGCTCATCGACACACAATCTGGTTCACCATTGTCCTGTGCAATTTTGGCATCGATGTCAATGTTTGTTCTGCTGGTTTGGAGCTCTGCATGCAACAGACTCTTCTTCCCACACAGCCATCAGATCCAGTGTCTCCTGTATGCTCCATGCTGGAGCGCGTTTGTGGCCCTGGGCAGGCATGGTCAGCTGTGCTGGTGAGCTCTCCATGCTGATCAAACAGGAAATGAAATTCAAATGTTCCCGGGGCTTTTCCTGTGCACCTGACTGAAGTGCAATGGAGTTGAAAGTGCTGTCCAGAGCAGTCACAGCGGAGCACCCCAGAACATTATACATTTGACCTGACAAAGCACATGTTGGCCTAAAGCTGTAGTGTAGACCAGGCCTAAAAGTTTAGGATTTAGAAGGCATGTTTACTTCTCATTTTCTTCAGGTAACTAGCTCTGACTTCTATGCTGACCACTTATCAGCACTTACAATCTGTCAGTCTGTAGTGCATAAACCTGTTTTATTTTTTACCTAAAGCAGTGTGTTTTGGTTGAAGTTCTTGGGGAATCTCATCTTAGGTTAACAAGGGCTGTTCATAGAATAGAATCATAGAAGATCAGGGTTGGAAGGGATCTCAGGAGGTCATCTAGTCTAACCCCCTGCTCAAAGCTGGACAAACCCCAACTAAATCATCCCACCCAGCGCTTTGTCAAGCCAGGCCTTAAAAATCTCTAAGGAAGGAGATTCCACCACCTCCCTCGGTAACCCATTCCTTGTTCTGTCATCTGCCACCACTGAGAACAGCCGAGCTCCATCCTCTTCGGAACCCCCCTTCAGGTAGTTGAAGGCTGCTATCAAATCCCCCCTCACTCTTCTCTTCTGCAGACTAAATAACCCCAGTTCCTTCAGCCTCTCCTCGTAAGTCATGTGCCCCAGCCCCCTAATCATTTTTGTTGCCCTCTGCTGGACTCTCTCCAATTTGTCCACATCTCTTCTCTAGTGGGGGGCCCAAAACTGGATGCAATACTCCAGATGTGGCCTCACCAGTGCTGAATAGAGGGGAACAATCACTTCCTTCGATCTGCTGGCAATGCTCCTACTAATACAGCCCAATATGCTGTTAGCCTTCTTGGCAACAAGGGCACACTGTTGACTCATAGCCAGCTTCTAGTCCACGGTAATCCCCAGGTCCTTTTCTGCAGAACTGCTGCCGAGCCGTTTGGTCCCCAGGCTGTAGCGGTGCATGGGATTCTTCCATCCTAAGTGCAGGACTCTGCACTTGTCCTTGTTGAACCTCATCAGGTTTCTTTTGGCCCAATCCTCCAATTTGTCTAGGTCATTCTGTATCCTATCCCGACTCTCCATCGTATCTACCTCTCCCCCCAGCTTAGTGTCATCTGGGAACTTGCTGAGGGTACAATCCATCCCATCATCCCGATCATTAATAAAGATGTTGAACAAAACCGGCCCCAGGAACAATCCCTGAGACACTCCGCTTGATACCGGCTGCCAACTAGACATGGAGCTGTTGATGACTACCCCTTGAGTCCGACAATCTAGCCAGTTTTCTATCCACCTTATAGTCCATTGATCCAATCCATACTTCTTTAACTTGCTGGTAAGAATATTGTGGGAGACCGTATCAAAAGCTTTCTAAAGTCAAGATATATCAAGTCCACCGCTTTCCCCATATCCACAGAGCCAGTTCTCTTGTCATTGAAGGCAATCAGGTTGGTCAGGCATGACTTGCCCTGGGTGAATCCATGCTGACTGTTCCTGATCACTTTCCTCTCCTCCAAGTGCTTCAAAATGGATTCCTTGAGGACCTGCCCCATGATTTTTCCAGGGATAGAGGTGAGGCTGACTGGCCTGTAGTTCCCCAGATTCTCCTTCTTCCCTTTTTTAAAGATGAGCACGATATTTGCCTTTTTCCAATAGTCCAATTTGTGCCCTGGAACAACCATTTACAAATGTGGTAGGTACCTGCAGTAAACTGGCAACAGAGGTGCAAATCTCTGGCCACTTTCCTTTGGAAGACAAGTAGCCTTAATTTGGTTTACCTTAATTCACTTCTAAACTGAAAAACTGCATCTCAGCCCTGGTCTACACTAGGAGTTTAGGTCGAATTTAGCAGCGTTAAATCAGTGTAAACCTGCACCTGTCCACACTATAAAGCCCTTTTTTTCGACTTAAAGGACTCTTAAAATCGATTTCCTTACTCCACCCCTGACAAGTGGATTAGCGCTTAAATCAGCCTTGCCGGGTCGAATTTGGGGTACTGTGGACACAATTCAACGGTATTGGCCTCCGGGAGCTATCCCAGAGTGCTCCATTGTGACTGCTCAGGACAGCACTCTCAACTCAGATGCACTGGCCAGGTAGACAGGAAAAGGCCCGCGAACTTTTGAATTTCAATTTCCTGTTTGGCCAGCTTGGCAAGCTGCAGGTGACCATGCAGAGCTCATCAGCAGAGGTGAGCATGATGGAGTCCCAGAATCGCAAAAGAGCTCCAGCATGGACCGAACGGGAGGTATGGGATCTGATCGTTGTATGGGGAGAGGAATCCATGCTATCAGAACTCCGTTCCAGTTTTCGAAATGCCAAAACATTTGTCAAAATCTCCCGGGGCATGAAGGACAGAGGCCATAACAGGGACCTGAAGCAGTGCTGCATGAAACTTAAGGAGCTGAGGCAAGCCTACCAGAAAACCAGAGAGGCGAACAGCCGCTCCAGGTCAGAGCCTCAAACATGCCGCTTCTATGATGAGCTGCATGCCATTTTAGGGGGTTCAGCCACCCTACCCCAGCCGTGTTGTTTGACTCCTTCAATGGAGATGGACGCAACATGGAAGAAGGTTTTGGGGATGAGGAAGATGAGGAGGAGGAGGTTGTAGATAGCTCACAGCAAGCAAGAGGAGAAACCGGTTTTCCCCACAGCCAGGAACTGTTTCTCACCCTGGACCTGGAGCCAGTACCCCCGGAACCCACCCAAGGCTGCCTCCTGGACCCGGCAGGTGGAGAAGGGACCTCCAGTGAGTGTACCTTTTAAAATACTATACATGGTTTAAAACCAAGCATGTGTAATGATTAATTTGCCCTGGCATTTGCGGCTCTCCTGGATGTACTCCCAAAGCCTTTGCAAAAGGTTTCTGGGGAGGGCAGCCTTATTCCATCCACCATGGTAGGACACTTTACCACTCCAGGCCAGTAGCACATACTCAGGAATCATTGTACAACAAAGCATTGCAGTGTATGTTTGCTGAGGTTCAAACAACATCCGTTCTTTATCTCTCTGTGTTATCCTCAGGAGAGTGATATCATTCATGGTCACCTGGTTGAAATAGGGTGCTTTTCTTCAGGGAACACTCAGAGGTGCCCGTTCCTGCTGGGCTCTTTGCCTGTGCCTGAAGAGAAATGTTCCCCGCTGTTAGCCATTTGGAGGGAGGAGGGGGGAGGCAAAATGCGACCTTGTAACAAAAGCACATGTGCTATGTATGTAATGTTAACAGCAAGGTTTACCGTGAAAGAGTGTACCCATTGTTCTATCAAATGTGTGTTTTTAAATACCACTGTCCCTTTTTTTTTTCTCCACCAGCTGCATGTGTTTCAAGGATCACAGGATCTTCTCCTTCCCAGAGGCTAGTGAAGATTAGAAAGAGAAAAAAACACACTCGTGATGAAATGTTCTCTGAGCTCTTGCTGTTCTCCCACACTGACAGAGCACAGACAAATGCTTGGAGGCAAATAATGTCAGAGTGCAGGAAAGCACAAAATCACCGGAAGGAGAGGTGGCGGGCTGAAGAGAGTAAGTGGTGGGCTGAAGACAGAGCTGAAGCTCAGAGGAGGCAGGATTCAATGCTGAGGCTGCTGGAGGATCAAACCAACATGCTCCAGCGTATGGTTGAGCTGCAGCAAAGGCAGCAGGAGCACAGCCTGCCGCTACAGCCCCTGTCTAACCAACCACCCTCCTCCCCAAGTTCCATAGCCTCCTCACCCAGATGCCCAAGAACACAGTGGGGGAGCCTCCAGCCAACCAGCCACTCCACAAAAGAGGATTGCCCAAGCAACAGAAGGCTGGCATTCAATAAGTTTTAAAGTTGTAAACTTTTAAAGTGCTGTGTGGCCTTGTCCTTCCCTCCTCCACCACCCCTCCTGGTGCTTCTCTCCTCCACCACCCCTCCTGGGCTACCTTGGTAGTTATCCCCCTATTTGTGTGATGAATGAATAAAAAATGTATGAATGGAAAGCAACAATGACTTTATTGCCTCTGCAAGTGGTGATCGAAGGGAGGAAGGGAGGGTGGTTACCTTACAGGGAAGAAGAGTGAACCAAGGGGCGGGGGGTTTCATGAAGGAGAAACAAACAGAGCTTTCACACTATAGCCTGTCCAGTCATGAAACTGGTTTTCAAAGCTTCTCTGATGCGCACCGCGCCCTCCTGTGGTCTTCTAACCGCCCTGGTGTCTGGCTCTGCTAAACCAGCAGCCAGGTGATTTGCCTCAACCTCCCACCCCGCCATAAACGCCTCCCCCTTACTCTCACAGATATTGTGGAGCGCACAGCAAGCAGTAATAACAGTGGGAATATTGGTTTCGCTGAGGTCTAAGCGAGTCAGTAAACTGCACCAGCGTGCTTTTAAATGTCCAAATGCACATTCTACCACCATTCTGCACTTGCTCAGCCTGTAGTTGAACAGCTCCTGACTACTGTCCAGGCTGCCTGTGTACGGCTTCATGAGCCATGGCATTAAGGGGTAGGCTGGGTCCCCAAGGATAACTATAGGCATTTCAACATCCCCAACGGTTATTTTCTGGTCTGGGAAGAAAGTCCCTTCCTGCAGCTTTTGAAACAGACCAGAGTTCCTGAAGATGCGAGCATCATGTACCTTTCCCGGCCATCCCCGTTGATGTTGGTGAAACGTCCCTTGTGATCCACCAGTGCTTGCAGCACTATTGAAAAGTACCCCTTGCGGTTTATGTACTCGCTGGCTTGGTGCTCCGCTGCCAAGGTACGGATATGGGTTCCGTCTACGGCCCCACCACAGTTAGGGAATCCCATTGCAGCAAAGCCATCCACTATGACCTGCACATTTCCCAGGGTCACTACCCTTGATATCAGCAGATCTTTGATTGCGTGGGCTACTTGCATCACAGCAGCCCCCACAGTAGATTTACCCATTCCAAATTGATTCCCGACTGACCGGTAGCTGTCTGGCGTTGCAAGCTTCCACAGGGCTATTGCCACTCGCTTCTCAACTGTGGGGGGTGCTCTCATCTTGGTATTCATGCGCTTCAGGGCAGGGGAAAGCAAGTCACAAAGATCCATGAAAGTGCCCTTACACATGCGAAAGTTTTGCAGCCACTGGGAATCATCCCACACCTGCAACACTATGCGGTCTCACCAGTCTGTGCTTGTTTCCCTGGCCCAGAATCAGCATTCCAAGGCACGGACCTGCCCCATTAGCACCATGATGTCTACATTGGCAGGGCCCATGCTTTGAGAGAAGTCTGTGTCCATGTCCTCATCACTCACGTCACTGCGCTGACGTCCCCTACTCGCCCGGTATGGCTGTGTCAGGTTCTGGTGCTGCATATACTGCTGGATAATGCGTGTGGTGTTTAATGTGCTCCTAATTGCCATGGAGCTGAGCGGGCTCCATGCTTGCTGTGGTATGGTGTCCGCACAGAAAAAAGGCGCGGAACGATTGTCTGCCATTGCTCTGACGGAGGGAGGGGCGACTGAGGACATGGCTTAAAGGGAATTAAAATCAACAGAGGGGGTGGCTTTACATCAAGGAGTATTTCAGGCAGGACTTCAGGGAGGGACGGAGGGAGCAAATGAGTACAAAACAAATCTGGTCTATTTCTTGTTTCGATCCACTCCATCTATCTTTTACATCTTTGGCTGGCAGCAGACGGTGCAGAAGGACTGCAAGCCATCCACATCTCTTGGCTGCTCGGCACAAGATGGTACAATAGTACTGCTAGCAATCCTCATCTCCTGCCTGTCTGGCAAAAGATGGTACAATAGGACTGCTAGCTGTCCATATTGCCTGCCTGCTCACCAAAAGATGGTAGAATAGGACTGGCTGCAGGACTAAAGAGAGTGACCTGGTGGAGTCACTTCTAATGTAGTCCCTGCACCCATGTCTGCCCAGGCGCTCCTGGCCGACGTGGCCAGGAACACTTCGGACATGACGATGACGGCTACCAGTCCTATTGTACCGTCTGCTGCCACAAGGCAATGGGTTGCTGCTGCTGTGTAGCAATGCAATCCCACGTCTGCCAGCACCCAAGAGACATACAGTGACCGTGAGCTGAGTGGGCTCCATGCTTGCCGTGGTATGGCATCTGCACAGGTAACTCATGAAAAAAGGCACGAAACGATTGTCTGCCATTGCTTTCATGGAGGGAGGGAGGGAGGGAACGGGGGCCTAATGACATGTACCCAGAACCACCCGCGACAATGTTTTTTGCTCCATCAGGCATTGGGATCTCAACCCAGAATTCCAATGGGCAGCGGAGACTGCGGGAACTGTGGGATAGCTACCCACAGTGCAACGCTCCGGAAGTCAACACTAGCCTCAGTACGATGGAAACACTCCGCCCAGTTAATGCACTTAGAGCATTTTGTGTGGGGACACACACAAATCGACTATCTAAAAACAATTTCTAAAAAAGCGACTTCTATAAATTTGACCTAATTTCGTAGTGTAGACATACCCTCAGCGCCAGACAAGGGATCCCTGTGTAAACAGCCCCTGCACGCCTCCCCACAGGGGCTGTATCTGAATGCTGGGCAAAGGGTCCCTGTGTAAAGAGCCCTTGCGCTCCATCCCAGAGAGGTCGCAGCTCAGCGCCGGATGAGGGACCCCTGTTTAAACAGGGCAGTAGGAACATGCATGTTGATGAGCCAACTCAGTAAAGCAGCAAGTAAAATATTAACCAGCACTCGCTCCGAGACCACCCCCAGGCTCCAGCCCGGCTTCTGGCCCTCGAACACCTCCCAGTAGTGCTGCCCCCCGCACTGAAGCTCTGATGGGCCAGCCCACTTTTCTCCACTCTGAATCGCTGCGGGTTCGTGACTCTCAGACACGTCACCTCCTTGCCATCCTTTGAGATCTCCAGTTCGGGGTGAGCCGTGCTGGGGTCCAGGGTCAAACCCTCCTTTACTCCTCAATGCAGAGGGACGGGTGAGGGGGAGGGTTGATTCCATCTCATGTCTCATGTCTCATGTCATAGGTCATTGTCCCCTCACAGCCAGTGCTGACCCTAATGCTCCACCCCAGAGGTGGCTGCATCTCAGCTCTGGGAGAGGGATCCCTGTACAAACAGCACCCAGGCCCCACCCCAGGAGTGTCCGTCTCTCAGCGCTGGGCCAGGGGTCCCCATATAAACAGCCCCTGCACCTCAACCCAGCCGGGGCCACATTATCAGTGCCCGGTGTCGGGTCCCTGTGCAAACAGTGCCCGCTCCCCACCCCAGCAGTGACTGCATCTCAGCACCTGGCGAGGGGTCCCTGTGTGAGGAAGTGAAGACGGGAGCGGTGACCTCCTTTAGCAGGGCCAAACCTCTCCAGGGAGGGCTCGCTCAGCGTGTTGTTCTCCTGCTCCGGTTTCTATAGGTCACCCCGCATTCCCCTGCACTCATCGACCAGACGAGGAAACCGCTTCTCCTTCCTGCTCAGGGCTTTCTCCCGTGGCCGCGGCGCACTGGGTGAGCACAAGGTCTCTCACTGTGATCAGTCTGGGGCAGTTCATGAACTCCAGCTTCTTCCTCACTGTCGCATTCTCCTCCCATAGAGCTTGGTTCCCTCCTCTGTCTGCTCCTTCATCACCCGCGGCTCCTGGATCCCCCCGGCCTCCTGGGCCACCTCCTATATCCTCAGCCATCTGGTGATGTTCTCCAGGACTTGCATGGCACCCACCAAGGTGGGAGGGGTCCCCTCCACGCTCGTCTCTTTTCACTGGGGCTGGGCTGGAGACTGCCTGCACTTCCTCCTCTAGCACCTGCCCCCAAGGTCCCTGCCCGGCCGTCGCTCCGGCTCAGCTGCTCCAGCATGTCCTGCTGATAGGCGGCAAGGCGAGAGGAGCCTCCACCTCCTCCTGCCCACCCCTTCTTCCACCCACCCTCCCCCAAAACAGGAAGCACACAGTATACAGCAAGTCGCATCCATAACGGAGAGCTGGGAATAGAGCCCAGGAGTCTTGGCTCCCACCTTCCCTCCCGTTCTAACCACTAGACTCCGCTCCCCTCCCAGAGCCAGGGATAGCACCCAGGAGTCTCAAGTGCCCTGCTCTAACCCTCTAGCCTTTACTAAATGTCTGGCAGTAGGAAAGGGAAGGACAGATGGTGGCTGTTGTGAGGGGCAAGGGGGAAGGAAGAGGATATATTTACTATAGATTGTAACCTCTTTGGGTCAGGGCCATCTCTTATATGCATCTGTGCAGCGTCCGGCGCGTTGGGGGCCCAGATTTCGGTCAGGGTCTGTGTAGCGCCCGGCACCGTGGGCGCTCTGATCTGGGTCGGGCGGTCTGTGGCATTCCCAGCACTGTTTTCAGTGGGGCCTTAGGTTCCACTATAATGCAAAGAATAAATAATAGCAGAGAGAGATGGATAGAAAAAGAGAAGCAGTTGGAGACAGAGAGATATTGATTGACCAAGTAGGGGGCCCTGGCTCGTGCCCCCAGGCAGGGAATCCCCCTGGTCTGCAGGCTCCTCAGCTGCAATTTGGGGTGGCTTGGAGCAGTGGAAGCTTTCTGGATGAATGAGAAGAGGAATTGGAAGTGGAGAAGAAGGAGGGTGTAATCGCAGCAGGGAGCCAAATCTGGCCCACACTCCGGTGGTCAGTAGGGACCCTGCAGCGGGGGTGTGGAGAGACATCAGGGTGTGGGGGGCTGAGTGAGGAATTGGGCCCATCTCTCAGGGTCCCCTGGTGGGTAGCGGTGGGGTGGAGAACAGGGAGGAGCCCAGGACTAACAAAAGCCCATGTGGGACTTTTCCAGAGTGATTTAGGGCTGGCGTTTGCCCAGAACTGGCAGGCTGAGTATGTGATTTTCTCGAAATGGGAGTGAAAGCAGGGGAACTTTTCCAGATATTTACAGTCTGTTACTGGCACAGAGAGCGCACTGATAAAGTTTGTGGACTACACCAAGCTGGGTGGAGTTGCAAGTGCTTTGGAGGATAGGAGGAAAATTCAAAATGATCTGGACAAACTGGAGAAATGGTCTGAAGCCAATAGGATGAAATTAAATAAGGAGAAATGCAAAGTCCCCCACTTAGGAAGGAACAATCTGTTGCATGCATACAAAACGGGCAATGACTGCCTAGGGAGGAGAACTGCGGACAGGGATCTGGGGGTCACAGTGGGTTACAAGGTAAATATGCGTCAACAGTGTAACGCTGTTGCAAAAAAAGCAAACATCCTTCTGGGCTGTATCAGCAGGAATGTTGTAAGCAGGACACGAGAAGTGATTCTTCCGCTCTGCTCCACACTGATTAGGCCTCAACTGGAGTATTGTGTCCAGTTCTGGGTGTCACATTTCAGGAAGGATGTGGACAAATCGGAGAAAGTCCTGAAAAGAGCAACAACAATGATTAAAGGTCTAGAAAACATGACCTGTGAGGGAAGATTGAAAACACTGGGTTTGTTTACTCTGGAGAAGAGAAGACTGAGAGGGGACATGAGAACAGTTTTCTTGTACATAAAAGTTTGTTAGGAGGAGGAGGGAGAAAAATTGTTCTCCTTAACCTCTCAGGATAGGACAAGAAGCAATGGGCTTACATTGCAGCAAGGGCGGTTTAGGTTGGACCTTAGGAAAAACTTCCTACCTATCCGGGTGGTTAAGCACTGGAATCAATTGCCCAGGGAGGTTGAGGAATCTCCATCATTGGGGATTTTTAAGAGCAGGTTGGACAACCACCTGTCAGGGATGGTCTAGAGACTACTTAGTTCTACCTTGAGGGCAGGGGACTGGACTAGATGACCTCACAAGGTCCCTTCCAGTTCTCTGATTCTCCTTGCAGCCCTCCCATTTTCTGATCTGTGCTTCTCTTCTTTATCATCACCACACAGCTCCTCCCCAGCTGAGCTTCACCCTCAATTGAGCCTGGCCCACCCTCCAGGAGCAGCCAGTGTGATGATCAGGGTCCAGACACCCCAGAGTAATGTAAAAGTGTCTCAAGGAAGTCTCTTATGAAAGCTGGTGACACACTGGTGATTAATTGTCACGGAGTCCCCGGGCGATGCTCTGGAACTGCTCCCTACGAAGCCAGTCAGGACTCTGGGGGAGTCTCCTCTCTGTGAGCAGAATATCTGCAGGACACACAACTCACACAGCTTCCACCTTCCTGGGTCTGACCTCGGAGCATTCAGCCTTCTCTGCCCCTCCGTGCGCTTCCCACAGCGAGTCCGCCCAGGCGGGGTCCTGGGGAAGCCGGGGGTCCTGCACCCCAACTCCGCAGTCAGACGTGACCCTCAGCCAGCCAGGGAAACAGAAGGTTTATTAGATGACAGGAACATGGTCTAACACAGAACTTGTAGGTGCAGAGAACAGGACCCCTCAGCTCGGTCCATTCTGGGGGGCAGCGAGCCAGACAACCACGTCTGCACTTCACTCCTCGTCCCCAGCCAGCCCCAAACTGACTCCCCGTCCAGCCCCTCCTCCTCTGGGCTTTGTCCTTTCCCGGGCCAGGAGGTCACCGGATTCCTTTGTTCTCCAATCCTTTAGCTCTCACCTTGAAGGGGGGAAAGGTTCAGGCCATCAGTGGCCAGGAAACAGGGTGTCGGCCATTCTCTGTGTCCAGACCCCTGCACACACCTGCCCTCTAGGGCTCTGCAACGATCATACACACTTATCCCACCACCTAGAGACTTAAGATCTGCATAGGGGAAACTGAGGCACCCCACAATATTCAGAGGAAACATTAAGAACAGTCCCGCTCCCTAACATTAATATCAGAGTGAAAAGTCTGTATTTAAACTACAGGAAGAATTATGGATACTCACTGATATGCTTTAAAGTGTATGTTCAAAGAAAGGGAGAAACAGGTCTCTCTCAGACAAGAGGGAAGGCAGCTATCTACCTGTCTCCAATGTAAATGAAAACTATGGAAGCCCCGTTTACATAGGAATCAGTAGTGGGGTGGGAAGTCAACAGGAAGGGGAGAACAGCAGGGGATCATCCTGAGTCTGAGGACAAAACAATGAGTTTTGGGAAACATAAGCAGAAGCAAAAAAACATTTTGGCATCTGTTACTGAGGGACCATGAGGTACAACACCCTGCAAGCCAATGAAGGTTGGGTCCCCTGGTCTGGAGCACTAGAGATGCTGATACCTTTGTGTAAGTTAGGAAATTGCTTAGGCAAAGGTTGTAACTTTCTAGAATTAAGTTTTAGTCACTTGCAAGTGTGTCTTGTTTTGTTTGTAACCAGACCCAGCCAGCTGGGCTGTCAAAGAAGTATCCGAGACACAGCAGAGAACATCAGTCTTTGTTGGCTGTGGCCATGCACGTTGCTCCATCCACACAGCAGGAAATTTGCCAGGTTGGTCAAGAGCTGCACTGAGACCACTCAAGTGAGCACTTCTTTGGGAAGCTGTCTCGCCTCGTTCCATCAGACATGGGGGGATATCGCCACCAACAAACGGGTGCTAGATGTCGTCACCCACGGCTAGATCATCCAGTTCATCTCGCTCCCCCTTCATCCCTCTTCAGGGGCCCTTCTCCCAGGAGCCTTTTACAAACAGAAATGGCCTCGCTGCTCCAGCTGGGAGCCATGGAGGAGCTGGCTCAGGAAATCAGAGGAAGGGGTTCATAGAATCATAGAAGGTTAGGGTTGGAAGCGACCTCAAGAGGTCATCTAGTCCAACCCCCTGCTTGAAGCAGGACCAATCCCCGATTTTTCCCCATCCCTTAATGGCCCCCTCAAGGATTGAACTCACAACCCTAGATTTAGCAGGCCAATGCTCAAACCACTGTGCTATGTCTCCTCATCCCGAAGAAGAAAGCGGCGGGGTGGAGGGCCTTGAAGCCATCCTAGACCTGAGAAGACACAACCAATACATGCACTGCCTCAGGTTCAGGATGGAAACGTTTGCCTCCACCAGTCCATCTCCCTCCACGCTGGATCGTGGCTCTCGACTGGCAGATGCCTCCTTTCCTGGCATGGATGGATGCTTTCCGGGTGGATGGATCCGCCATCCACCCGGCCCACAGCAAGTATCAGATTCACGGGGCCGCATGAGCAGCCAGCCATCCAAGTACAGGTTGCCGGGAAGTCCCAGCTTTCTTAGATGCGCTGCAACCAGGCACTTCGTGAACACCCCTGCTGCCGCGGAGAGTCCAAAGGGCAGTAACCTGTACCTGTAACGGCTGAGTTCCCCTGTGGGTCTTCCGAGTTGCCTTCACGCTGGCAGAGTCAGTGAGATCCAGGCCCTCACGGCTGGGTTGCTCTACACGTTATCCCACAGGGACAAGGTGGTAATGAGACCAACTCATCTCCCAGGTGGTCTCAGGATTCCCCTTGAATTCTTCCCAGAGCCGCACCTTTCTCCAGGGGAAAAAAGCTTCACACTCGAGATGTCTCCAAAACCTGCTTTACCACCCGGACAGTGCGACAGATATTGCAACCCCAGGCCGTATCTTGGGGAACCACGCTATGAAATCTATGACTGGTTTGTATGATTATCTTCTGCTCCATGGGGGAGGTTAACGGCTCCTCCAGGAACTAACAACAGTGTGGGGTGGTGATTACCCCTAGGATTGTTAACAGCTCCAGAGAGCCACCACCCACTGGAGAGGCTTGTATGGGCTGGCTCAGGCTAGGTTTTCCAGAGACTGAAGTCTTCTGTTATACAAGGCTGAGTTTATCCAGCCTTGTGGCCTCTTTCTGATCCAGCAAACGGACAGGACTTTTGGTCCAACAGGCCCGAGTAGTCCGAGGAAGGGTTGGGATTTTAGCCTCCCTGATGGGGGATTTCCGGTACATTCAGTGTGCCTGTAAATCCATTTCTTGTCTCCATGTTTTCTCTGGAGGCTTTTATCCTGAATAAGTGAGCTTGCTTTGGAGACACCGTTTGGGTCACTGGTAAATCACTTGTCATGTCTGTGGAAAGTAACCACAGCACAGGTGCTGGCCTCATGGCAGACCGGCTGCTGGGGATATCCCAGTGAAATAGAGGGGGCTACAGCCAAAAACCTCCGGTCAGACGGGAGTGGGTCACAGGCCCCTGCCCAGAGAGAGCTGACAGCTGGAGGCCTGAGACCCAAACAGGCATTTCTACAGCAGGCCACAGAGCGGATCAAAGGTGCAGTTACCCTGAGACTGTGCCAGACAGGACCCAGCTCTTCAGACTTTCTCCTCACCTCCTTTCACCCCAGAGACGCTCCAAGGGGATTGCTTGGCATGTCTCCAACTGTGACAACTGTACGCTAAGTGACTGTTCCTTTTGGTTTTCAGCTCAGAAATTTCAGTTTAGATTTTTTTCCCCAAAATGTCAAAATAGTCCACAGAAACAATCCCCCGGTTTCTGACCAGCTCCATCAAAAACCTTTTACCTGCCTAATGCTTTGGAAAATTCTGGCCTTAAGTTTTCCCCTCTTTAGAGTCTAGAGGGAAGAACAAGGCTGGGGCAAGAAGGAAAACTTAAAGGGGGATTTTTATGGGCAGGGTAGAATTAGTAAAAGTGAAAGTGACACCGGGGAAGAGTTAGCAGCTGGTTACACTAGCCACACTGCGAGATAACAACGTGACTTGAGGCAGAGGGGTGGCTCGTTCTGTGATAGCCAATGGGACTGCAGGGACCTGCATGCTGTACAGCACTCCTGCGCTCTGATTGGCTGGGACGGTATAATTCCAGTCGGTAGAATTGCAGACCGATGGAATATCTACACCGGTGCAAGCCTCAGCCCTTCAGATCTTCCCTCGGCCCTGGGGCTGCGAGTGCCTGGCTCTCGGCGGGTAAGTCAGTCCTGCTCCATGGGGGTTACCAGTCCATGGGGGGAAGGATAGCTTGGTGGTTTGAGCGTTGTCCTGCTAAACCCAGGGTTGTGAGTTCAATCCTTGAGGGGGCCATTTAGGGATCGGGGCAAAAATTGGGGATTGGTCCTGCTTTGAGCAGGGGGTTGGACGAGATACCTCCTGAGGTCCCTTCCAACCCTGAGATTCTATGAGAGAATGGGCCATGAGGGAGCAGCATTGGCTAGTGACTAGGGCAGGATGAAAGATCTTGGGTTTCTCTTGGCTTTGACTTTAACTCGCTGGGGGAGTTTGGGCAAGTCGCCCTTGGGCCGGGGGGCGGCTGGAAGAAAAGTTTGCCCTCACGTCTGATGAGTGAACTTGGGCTGCACCTCGCCCCCTTCCCGGGCACCCAGCCACGGCCACAGGCAAGCGGGGCTTCCCTGGGAGGGGAGCCGTCCCTTCCCCGCTCCCTCCCTTGTCTGGATTCATCCTGAAGGAGAGGTTTTCCCTCCCAGAGAGGAAGTTTCGTCTCCCCCCCTACACACACACTCTGGTCACCACCCCCTCCTCCCCGCATCAGGACGGATTGATTCCCTTCCCCTGGATCCACCCCCCAAGCACCCCGCTGCCTGGGAATTTCTCCCATCACATCCACCCCAGTCCCCTGGATAAGCTTCCAGCCAGGAGCCTCCTTCCCCGGGCAGTGCTAGGCAGGCAGGCAGCAGCCCAGCGAGCAGGGGCTGAAAGGGAAAGAGAAATGTAAGCGGGGGAATTGTCCCGCTCTTGTGGGGAACTTTCCTGGCTTCTGCACTACCCCGGTGAAGGGGGCTAGCGAAAGGATCTGAGTCCTCGCTCCCACTTCCTTTACCCAGTGGCCTCCTTGCCCTTGAGGACTCCCCTTCCACTCTCCTGCCTGGCAGAGTCCTCGTAACCCCAACAAGGCTGGGAACAGGATTCCTGTGGGGCTCGACCCCCAACCCTGCTGCGGCCACCTAGGACAGGGGCTAGGGTGTCCCCACTCCGGGGCACTCTCTCTGCACTGGGCACTTCTCCTACCCACTGACCGTTACATACAAGTTAAAGCAAATGCAAGTTATTTCATCAACAATTAATTAAAAAAAGAATAAGGGAAAATGGGAAAGGTTAAAGGAAACATATCACCCCTCTCTGGGGCAGCAAACGTCACAGACAGTGACTCTGGAACGTCTGGGCAGTTCACAGTCTGTTCCTGGTAAGTCCCAGGCCTCCTTCTCAGGCCCTGGCCCTGCTGCAGGGATGCTGGGGGTTGGACACTTGCTCTGGTGGGGGCCACACGCCCTCAGGCTCTAGGTGGCAGGACCCTTCTGCCCAGTGTCACCCCCGCCCTGTCGGGGTTACGATCCAAGCCTGGCCTGCAGAGCCCCTTGGCTGAGGCATCGCCCTGTGCTGGGCCCGCTGCCCAGGGTCCCCCTCGCTCTTCCCAGCTGCTCACCGCACCCGGCTCCAGACTGCTCCAGCCCCAGCTCCGTCACTCGGTCTCTGCTGCTCTGCCTCCAGCTCCCTGCGCTGCTTCTCTGGCCCCTCTGGCTCTGGTTGCTGCAGCTCTGCTCCCAGGGCAAGTCTGCTCTCTCTGGGCTGTGCCTCTGGTCCCTCTGGATCTGGCTCCCCAGCTCTGCTCCCCAGCTCAGCTCGGGCCCCTGCTTTCTCCTTAGCTCAGCCCCACTCTGGCTGACCCAGGCAAATCCAGCTCACACAGAGGACGGGACCTCCCTGGCCTCCTGACTCCCTGGTTAGCCTGCCCGCCCTGTCAATCAGGCTGACCTGGAGCATTGTGCCTCTCCCCATTGTTTCTGGGGGCTGTCAGGCTCAGGGTCCTGATTCCCCATCAACCCTTCCCCCTTTTTAGTACTGGGAGCTAGCAACTAAAACTCCCCCTCTGAATGTTAGTAAGGGGGCACCAGTCCCCTGACATAAAGGAAAGAAATGAAGCAGGAAGCCGCCTTTTAAAGCTTTCCTTTCGCTGATTGCAAACCCGGGAGCCAGTCACACTCTCCGGCAGGACATTAAAGACAAACCAACCCCCCCAAAAAGGGCAGAAGCCCGAAGCCACCCAGCCCGGGAAAGCCCCCAAACTAGCAACGTGCTGCTTAAGGAAATGAAATGGCGATTACACACACACACAAGCCAGTCTGTGCTTGTTCCCCCCTCGCCTTTGGCCATCTCCCACCAGCTGCTCCCCTCCCACAAACGTTGCAGCGTGTGTGAGAGTCCGCGAGCTTCAAAGTGGGGGGTGTGTGTTTGGGGGGTTCAGCCCTGGGGACTGGGAGGAGCTGGAGCACAGACACCTGCTGGGCTGGTGGCTGGGGGGAGAGGATGGGCACCCCCCCAAACTGACAGAGGCCCCCCAAACACAGACACCTTGCCCTAAAGGCAGGAAGGGGCAGAATGGAGAAAGCAGTGGGTGGGAGGCATTGGGGGTGCAGGGGCAGTCAGAGAACCAAGAGGTAATTATTAAAGCTATCATGGATTAACGTGGATGTGTGTTTTCTAGGAATAAAGCAGAGGCAACAACATCCCCAGATCCGCTTAGTTCTTGTCAATCAAATTGCCTGGATCAACTGGAGACGAGCCTTGGAACTTGAAACTGGTGATGGCTGCCCCGGTAGGTAGATTTTTCCTCTTTTTGCTCTAAGGATCGTGGCATCAGTATCCCCCCCCCCGCCCCGCCCCTCTCACCCACTTCTTTTTTTAAAGTCTTAATTTGATCTCTGGTCAGCGTGAAGGGTGATACGAACTCAAGTGAATAAAGAAGAATAAATTGAATTAACAGGTAAAAAGACATGCATAGTCTGGGGTCACGTGTCCCTCAGGCTGGAGAATAGAAAAGCACGTCAGAGAAGTAGCGTAACTCAAGTCGACGTAGCTTAGATCTACTTGCCGTGGGGTCCACACCGCACTGGGCTGACGGGAGACACTCTCCCATTGACTCCCCTTACTCTTCTCGTCCCAGTGGGGTACCAGACATTTATATTCCAATCGATGTATTTTATAATTATATGGCAAAAATGAGAAAGTCAGCCATTTCTCAGTAACGGGGTGCTATGACACTTTTGTATTTTTATGTCTGATTTTGTCAGAAAGTAGTTTTTAAATGAGGTGAAACTTGGCAGTCGGCAAGACAAATCAGCCTCCTGAAAGGGGTCCAGTAGTCTGGAACGATTGAGAACCACTGATCTGGGTGCCTTCATGTGAATAGAGGACCATCAAGGTTTAACGACCCTCCTGTGTCACCATGCCTTGGAATTTCCCTCTGAGATGGAGGTAGAAGGACAGTAGGGAAAGCACAGACTAGGCTTACAAAACGGAGATGGTAGCTGGATACATGCACACAGGGAGCTCCGAACATCAATCCAAACTCATGAACTGTGCATAGGTTCCCCAAATCGTCACAGTCCCCCCTTCTCCCTTTGCCCACATGCCCTTGCCCACAGCTCTGGCTCATTTGAAGGTCCAGATACTGAAGTTTAGATAAAGCCCCGGTGCAACTTGATCACAGTTGGAACCTGAGTTAGTACATGAAGATGGTGAAAGATCCTCATCTCTACCATATGCTGTGTAAAGAACCAGACGTCTCGGAGTCATCTCCTGCTTTCCGAGCTCCAGGACCGTTTCTGCTGTTCCTTCGCTCGCTGAACTGCTTCCTGATATTCTTCAATTCCCTGTTGACAAGGAAACGAGGCAGAACCACTCGATCCTATTTTCCTTTAGCCACAAATTCAATACGCCCAAGATCAACTTCCCGTCCTCGCTGGGAATAGGCTGTACACGTCTGAGCCCCTTTAGACCAGTCTAGGCATCCATAGTTAACACATCACAACTTTTGTGCCTAGAGAGGAGCACAGCAGCAATATGAGCTCGGTCACCTCCCTCCAGCCCTGATTTTACCGAGGCTGTCAGAGCATGCTTTGCTGTGACCTCTCACACCTTTCCCGATGGGGATGGGCGTTCCCTCATTTTGTCATGTTTGGGTCGGTGGTGGTTGTAGCTGAAACACCTTAAAACTACTGTAGGACAGAGTACTTTTTGGAATAGCATAGAACCCAGGAGTCCTGGCTCCCAGGCCCCCTGCTCTAACCCACTAGACCCCACTTCCCTCCCAGAGCCAGAGATAGACTCGAGCATTCGGAGGCAGCATTGCCCAGCGTACAGGGTAATAGACCAGGGCTCAGGCCACATGGGGTCTGTTCCCAACTCTGCTACCGACTATTTGTGTCACCTTGGCCAAGTCATTTCCCCTCCCTGGTCCTTTGTTTCCCCTCCCGCTCTTTGTCTGCCATTTCTACCTGCTGTGAGCTCTTCGGGACAGTGACAGCTTCTCACTGAGTGTCTGGGCAGCACCTGGCACCTGGGAGCCCAGGTCGGTGTCGCGCCCAGTGCAACGGGCTGCAGTCTTGGTCAGGAGGTCTCTGCAGCACCTAGTGTGATGGGGCCCCTATCTCAGTCAAGGACAGTCTGTGGAGTGCCAGGGTCCCCGATCTTCCTCGGGGTGGGGGGAGGGGGGGGTCTGTGAAGTGCCCTGCCTCATGGAGGGCCCCAGTGTTGGTCAGGGTCTTTGTATAAAGCAATGGGGCCTGGAGAGACTCTCAACTGCCCTTCTGCTCTCCCACCAGAGCAATAAACTGCGGCCAAGGAAAAACGCTACCAAGACTGGCCATGAGGACGTACCAGGTGAGTGAGGACAACTAGCCAGAGACCAAGCATCTGATCCTGCACAGAGCCAGCCAAGGGGGGAGCAGGGGCAAGAATGGAGGAGCTGGAGGGGAAAGTGGGGGGAGATAGAGAAGAGGAGGAGGGGGAGCTGGGGAACGTGAGGAGGGGGGAGCTAAAGGGTGCCTCTCCCCCGTCCCCAGGCTGCTGCAGTGAGAGAGGAGCTGGGGGGAGTCCTCTCTCCTTGGGTCACCCCTGGGGCAGCCTGCACCCCAAACCCCTCATCTCCCCCCCCAGAGCCCAGCACCACAACCCTCTGCCCCAGCCATGAGCCCCCTCCTGCACCCTGAACCCCTCATCCCCGGCTCCACCCCAGACCCCACATCCCCAGCCAGAGCCCTCACCCCCCCGCACCCCAACCCTCTGCCCCAGACCAGAGCCCCCTCCCACACTCCAAAACCCTCTGCCCCACCCCCACCATCCATCACCTCCATATTGGTGCACATACAATTCATTCCACACATGCACGTAGAAAATTAGAGGGAACATTGCCCGTCACTGGAGGTTTTTAGGAACAGGCTTCACAAACCCCTGTCAGGGCTGGTCGAGGGTTCGCTGTCCCTGTGCAGAGGGCTGGTTTAGGTGACCTCTCGAGGTCCCCTCCCTCCCCACATTTCTAGGATTCTGTGATTCTATAACAGGGATCCGTCAGCTGGCACTGAGATGCGGCCACCTCTGGGATGGGGCAGCTGTATATACACCCCACTGCCAGCCGCACAGCGTGGCATGACTGGGGTGTTGGGGCCAGCACCGACTGAAAGGGGAGAACACCCCTCACTGAGCCCCCTGCCGGGCTCCCTGCAGCATCACACCCCCTACCGCCCTGCTGAATCCAATGGCAGGGTCCCTCCCAGTGCTTTCCAGGGAGATCTCCCCTCCCAACAGCGACCCGGCCCACTTCTGCTTAGCATGAGACGGGCTGAGCTCACAGCAGGGGTGGGAAATCTGTGGCCCTCCCCAAAAATCAATATCAGGTGATAGCTGTGATGGGAAGAGCCATAAAGCTGCAGAATAAAACCCTTCCCCTGACCCCCTCTGCCTTTCCCAGTGGAGAAGGAGGATCTAACCCTGGACCCAGACACGGCCCATCCCGAGCTGGAGATCTCAGCGGATGGGAAGGAGGTGAAATGTGGGAGTTGCAAGAAGAACGTCAGCTGCAGCCCCAGGCAATTCGACACGGCCAACTGCGTGGTGGCCCGGCAGAGCTTCAGCTCTGGGCGGCACTACTGGGAGGTGTTCGTGGGCCAGAAGCCGCGCTGGAACCTGGGCATCGTCTCGGAGCGAGCGGAGAGACGGGGCAGATTGATCCAGAAGACTTCAGGGTGTGGTGAGGTCTGTGCCGAGGGCTACTGGCTGATCGGCTACAACAAGGAGAAGGCCGGGAAGCCATACTGGGCGTTTGACACCAACCAGATGCCCTTTGACTGTAGCCCCCACCCTGAGACCATCGGGGTCTATCTCGATTACATGGCTGGGGAAGTGACCTTCTACAACCCCGATGACCCCGATAATTTGATCCCCCTGTACTCCTTCTACAACGCTGCCTTCAAGAACGCCCCCGTCTACCCCTTCTTCGACCCCTGCTGGCATGACAATGGGGGCAACGCCCAGCCCCTTAAAATCCTGTGAGTGGCTGATTTACTAGTGGGGGTGGGGACCAAAGCCATCCCAGCCTTGGGGCTACCAGCATATACCGCGGGCTAGCTAGCTTCACGGCACTGTTCTGAGAGCCACACTAACCTCACCCACCGACCAGGCAAAGCCGGCACGCTTAGCTGAGACAGGCCGGGGGGGTTGGGATGGGGCTGAAAAAGCAGCAAGCTGAGACCATGAGATACTCACTCTCTACAGTATATTCACCCTCCTTCCCAGAGCTATTGGAGGGGGTTTCCCTTCACAACACCCTACCCCCTGCCAAGGCCCTTCTCCAATGCGTTTGTTGTGAATAGGGTAAAAAATGTTTCTTACAATCACAGTATCTAGGTTACCCCTTCCAGAGCCAGGGAAGGACCCCAGGAGTCTTGGCTCCCAGCCCCCCACCCCTGCTCTAACCACTAGATCCCACTCCCCTCCAGCATTGGGGAGAGAACCCAGGAGTGGATCCAGATTGCACCTGGTGTCGTCATTCTCACCTGAGCAAAGTGCACCTAAAACGCCATCCAGAGCATAAATGAAGGGACAAGCTCGTGGGGAGGGGTGAATTCTGCTCTCAGACAGGCCGATATATGTCAGGAGTTACCCTATCAGGGACCTCAGGGCTGATTCTGCTCAGTGCAAATGAGGAGTAACTGTTGGACTCCCTGCAATGTAAAGCCAGCGTAAGAGCGAGGACAGTGAGATTCGGTGTTGACGCTGGATTTGATTTACACTGATCCAGAATGCGCTGGCTGCTCTATCCCTTTCTACCGCTGTCTGCAATCTGCTGTTGCCTCTCGCTGCTCCAGCCCAGGGCTTGTGCTTCTCTGAGGATTTTATTTTACTTTGCTCAATAAAGAAAAATATTTGCCATCATTCCCCAGAATCCTGAGTTGTGACTCAGTTTCTCCATCCAGATCCCTGGGAATCTGGAGCCTGCGGAGACCTTTCCTCGGGTTAACCCTTGTGCTCCTGCAGATGTATACTGTGATGGGGTCCCCTGGGCACAACCTGGAACTGGGGTACCACTTTTTCCTCTTAACTCTCCACCCTGGGCTGTCTCTCACAGTGCTTTGCTAGTGACAAGGAGCAAACCCCTCCGGGCACTGTGATCACCCAGCCATCAGCATGTGGAGCCCCACACCCCGCTGAGTTGCATGAAGGCTCCCTGAGCCACTCACGAATCACACAGAGAAAGGCACCAGCCAATTCCCCCAGCTCCACAGCTTTGGACCCCGGAGCTGTACCATCTTGCCCTGGTTAGAGGCCTGATGAGTGTAATTATTTAACCCAGTCCATCCCTCCCTCCATGTGGAGAGGACACAAACTAGCCTTTGTATCCCGCAGGGCCATCCCTAGCTATTCTGGGGTCCTATGCAGCCCCCCCTCTGGGGAGGGGCAGGCCCTAGGCCTCCATGGGGGGGGGTGAGGAACGGGCCCCAGGCCTCCGCGGAGGGGGTGAGGGAGCAGGCCCCAGGCTTCCACGGGGGTGGCGTGGGGCTGGCTTGGGGAGCAGGGGGGAACCACCCCGCAGCACTCACCAGCGGCTGGGTCCGGGTCTCTGCACTTCCTGCCGCCGGTGAGTGCAGGCCTGGCCCTGCCGCAGTCCTCAGGGGAGTGGGGGCCAGGCAGGGGCGGGAAAATGCAGAGCAGGGTCTGGATCAGCAAGCAGCTGTGCAGGGCACCAGGAAATGTGGTGCCCCAAATTTCCTGGTGCCCTATGCAGCTGTGTACTTTGCGTATGGGTAAGGATGGCCCTGGGAACCTGAGCTAAGATTTCCCAAGCACTTCCCGCAAAACACACTGTTTTAGGTAAAATATAAAACAGATTAATTAACTCCAGAAAGACAGGCTTTAAGTGATTACAAGCGGTAGGCACAAAAGGTCAGCGATAGTTACCAAAGAAAATAAAAGGTAAGTGCACCCTCTAAATCTTCAACCTTATTACACTGGGCAGTATTTGGATCAAGCGATTTTCTCACCCCACTGGATGTTACAGTTCTTCAGACTCAGGCCTCTCTCTCAAGCCTGGGACCAGTCTCCTCAGTTTAAGTTTTCGTCTTCTCACTGTTCTTGCTGCTTCCAGAGTAGGTGGGGGAGGAGAAAGGCCAAGGCATGCTGCCACTGTCCCCTCTTTTATACCCTCAGTCCACGGGCCTAGAAGACACTTGCCCAGACATGTCCTGATGGGCTTTGCTGAGTCACAGGGTTGAGCAATCCCCCTGGTGATCTTCTGCTACTCAGTCAAAGGGTAGAGCAGTCCCCATTGTGTGGTGCTTGGGCAGCTGTCACTCAATTGTCACCCCCTTGATCACAACTCCCCTCTGATTAATGGTCGGTTAATACCCTCCCAGGAGTGGTTAGCGATAGAGACTCTCAAATTTACAACGTATTTCAGAAACAACCATACAGCAAATTAAATCTCATAACTTCACACACACTAATGACATACATGTCTGGACAGAACAACGGGTTTCAGCAGATCATGACCTTTCATAAGATATCGTACATGGCTTTGTATGAAATATCACAGCCGTATATAAGTGATGAATATGGGGGTTACAGAGTGCTATTGTGAGGTCCCGCCTGTCACATATACACAGCTGTAAATGAGGCCTTCTACTCAAGTCCTCTCCCATAATCCCTGCCCCCTTCTCCCGAATTTCCAACATCCCCATGCTGAGTCCAGGCTGGCAACATCCTGGCTGCAGAGCCTCAGCTGCCACAGGTTAGTCAATATTAACAAGGGATGGTGTTAAACTCTCAGAACCCGTTTACAGGCTAACCAAAATCCCGTCCATGTTGTTTTTCTCTATACATAGTCCTCTGTATCTAGGAAGCTGAATAATTCTGTCCTTCAGCTGAACCTAGTGAGTAAAAGGAAAACTCCTATTCCCCTGCCCCAACTACCCTTCCCCTCCCATTAGCCATTCACTGCAGCTTCTGGCAAACTTTGTTAAAACATTCTGAATTTTGCTCCCGAAAAGGGCGAGTGGAGGCTGTGCACATGCTGGGGATCACCAGCAAGTGACTTAGATGTTTCTTTTGGGGAGTGCTGTATCTCAGGAACCCAGCTGTCAAATGGCCCCACATTTGGCTCTCTGACCATCCCCTGCACCCCCAAGAGGCACCCCCAATGCCAAAGCGATCCGCGCAACAATGCGGATTGGAGACCACATGGAGCAGTCCAGCTTTAAACAGGAAGCTGGTCTTGGCCTTACCTCTAGCCGCACGGGTGCTCCCCTCTCACACACAGAAGAGAGTCCGTTACCTTGCAGCTCCCCAGCTCTGTCCTCTCCCCCAGGGACACAGGGCAGCTTGAGAAAGGAGGGGAATTCTCACTTCAGTGCAGAAGGCGATGGTCACCCTAAATATAGCCCTGAGTCGGGGGTCTCGCTCTGACCTGGATACACTGTGTAGGAAGGACGGGAGGTGGAATAAGGAAACGGGGGGTGGTTAATAGAACCAGCTGGAAAATAATTCTTTTTCTTGTGGAAATGTTGAATTTTTTTTTCTCTTTTTGAAATTTCCCACCAAAATGTTGCAATTTTTTATGACAAAGCGAAACAAACTAACGGTGTGGCTGGAAACTGGCCTATTTGCTGGCTTTTGGCTTCTGCAGAAAATGGAAACCCTGGACGAAGAAAAATATTTCGATGGAAAAACTCCCACATGCTCGAGTAGTGGGCTTTGGTGTTTGCCCGCGCTGGGGGGAAACGGTTACGTCTCTCCACCTCAATAGGGCACTAACCCGATCCCATCCCTCTTCTGAGCACTCCCTCCCCCCATCACAAACACCCTGACTGTCACCTAACTCTCCCTTGCCTGGGAAACAGCTGTTAGCGAGGATGATAACATGCACCAATGTTTGGCAGACAGTGAAAGTTTGATCATGTGATTTACAGTAACCAGAGTGAAATTGGGGAAAACTCCCTAGTGGGGAGGGGGAGACCGAGATGCAAATAGTTCAGGGGAGTCAGGAGCTATCCCCCCTTTCTTAGCCCATAGAGAGACTGTCATAGGGCCTGGCCACCCCAGTGTGCCCTCTTCTGGTCAAACATGGTGCTGCAGGGAACACTGCCTCAGTTTCCTTTTCCAAGGTGGGTCCCCTTGGCTTTCCCCACACTGGTCAGTGACGGTGATGTGGGTTGGCTCTCTGACCAAGTCACTAAATAAATGTAACCTCTTGCGGGTGTGGTGTATTGAGGAGTGTGTTGGAATTGCAAGCTGTCGCTTCAAGAGGAGGAGAGTTTGGGTCCTGCTTCCAGGCCTGGGGCTCTGGAGGGATGTGTGGGCTCTGGGTCTAGCAGCAGCGTCTGCAGAGAGCCAACCTTGAGAAAGGTGGGGTGAGATGGGCCTCACTGCCAGAGGGAGCAGCCTGCTTTTGTCTCTCTGTTTTTGCTTCCTGTGTGTTCTGGAGAAATAAAGTCATGTTACATTGCAACTGTCAGGTGAGGGCATTTATGCATTGATCTAAAAACTTCACTCCAACAGAACTGACCAGAACTGCACTGCTCTGTACAAAGTGCAAGCTGGTCTCCATACTGGAAGAGAAGGTTCAAGGTCTGGAGCAACAGGTATCGACCCTGCGTTGCATAAGAGAAACTGAAGATTTCCTGGACAGACATCAGGATATGTTTCTACGGGCACAAGGTTCTGAAGATTCAGAGCAGGCTGCACATCGGGGACAGAAGGATGGTGAAAAAATTTGGCATCATGTGACCTCCAGAAGAAGAAAGGGGAACGTCCATGTACCAGCAACACCGGTACAGGTAAGTAACCGTTTTCATGTTCTCTCCACAGCTACTAATGCGGAGAGTGGACCAGATGATACATCTGAGAGAAGGGAACAGAAGGAGACTCTGCCGATTGGAAGGCATGGGACACACAGTCCTAGGATTGGGGGTTCCACGACCACTGCTCCCAAGAGAAGGAGGTGGGTGGTGGTAGTCGGGGACTCTCTCCTCAGGGGGACTGAGTCATCTATCTGCTGCCCTGACAGGGAAAACCGAGAAGTCTGCTGCTTGCCAGGAGCTAAGATTCACGATGTGACAGAGAGACTGTCCAGACTCATGAAGCCCTCGGATCGCTACCCCTTCCTGCTTCTCCACGTGGGCACCAATGATACTGCCAAGAATGACTTTGAGCAGATCACTGCGGACTACGTGGCTCTGGGAAGAAGGATAAAGGAGTTTGAGGTGCAAGTGGTCTTCTTGTCCATCCTCCCCGTGGAAGGAAAAGGCCTGGGCAGAGACCGTCGAATCGTGGAAGTCAACGAATGGCTACGCAGGTGGTGTCGGAGAGAAGGCTTTGGAGTCTTTGACCATGGGATGGTGCTCCATGAAGGAGGAGTGCTAGGCAGAGACGGGCTCCACCTTACGAAGAGAGGGAAGAGCATCTTCTCAAGCAGGCTGGCTAACCTAGTGAGGAGGACTTTAAACTAGGTTCACCGGGGGAAGGAGACCAAAGCCCTGAGGTAAGTGGGGAAGTGGGATACCGGGAGGAGGCACGAGCAGGAGTGCGTGAGAGGGGAGGGCTCCTGCCTCATACTGAGAAAGAGGGGCAATCAGCGAGTTATCTGAAGTGCCTATATACAAATGCAAGAAGCCTGGGAAACAAGCAGGGAGAACTGGAAGTCCTGGCACAGTCAAGGAATTAGGATGTAATTGGAATAACAGAGACTTGGTGGGATAACTCACATGACTGGAGTACTGTCATGGATGGATATAAGCTGTTCAGGAAGGACAGGCAGGGCAGAAAAGGTGGGGGAGTTGCACTGTATGTAAGGGAGCAGTATGACTGCTCAGAGCTCAAGTATGAAACTGCAGAAAAACCTGAGAGTCTCTGGATTAAGTTTAGAAGTGTGAGCAACAAGGGTGATGTCATGGTGGGAGTCTGCTATAGACCACCAGACCAGGGGGATGAAGTGGACGAGGCTTTCTTCCGGCAACTCACAGAAGTTATTAGATCGCATGCCCTGGTTCTCATGGGAGACTTCAATCACCCTGATATCTGCTGGGACAGCAATACAGCGGTGCACAGACAATCCAGGAAGTTTTTGGAAAATGTAGGGGACAATTTCCTGGTCCAAGTGCTGGAGGAACCAACTCGGGGCAGAGCTCTTCTTGACCTGCTGCTCACAAACCGGGAAGAATTAGTAGGGGAAGCAAAAGTGGATGGGAACCTGGGAGGCAGTGACCATGAGATGGTCGAGTTCAGGATCCTGACACAAGGAAGAAAGGAAAGTAGCAGAATATGGACCCTGGACGTCAGAAAAGCAGATTTTGACTCCCTCAGGGAACTGATGGGCAAGATCCCCTGGGAGAATAACATGAGGGGGAAAGGAGTCCAGGAGAGCTGGCTGTATTTTAAAAATCCTTATTGAGGTTACAGGGACAAACCATCCCGATGTGTCGAAAGAATAGTAAATACGGCAGGCGACCAGCTTGGCTTAACAGTGAAATCCTTGCTGATCTTAAACATAAAAAAGAAGCTTACAAGAAGTGGAAGATTGGACAAATGACCAGGGAGGAGTATAAAAATATTGCTCGGGCATGCAGGAGTGAAATCAGGAAGGCCAAATCACACCTGGAGTTGCAGCTAGCAAGAGATGTTAGGAGTAACAAGAAGGGTTTCTTCAGGTATGTTAGCAACAAGAAGAAAGTCAAGGAAAGTGTGGCCCCCTTACTAAATGAGGGAGGCAACTTAGTGACAGAGGATGTGGAAAAAGCTAATGCACTCAATGCTTTTTTTGCCTCTGTCTTCATGAACAAGGTCAGCTCCCAGACTACTGCACTGGGCAGCACAGCATGGGGAGGAGGTGACCAGCCCGCTGTGGAGAAAGAAGTGGTTCGGGACTATTTAGAAAAGCTGGATGAGCACAAGTCCATGGGGCCGGATGCGTTGCATCCGAGAGTGCTAAAGGAGTTGACGGATGTGATTACAGAGCCATTGGCCATTATCTTTGAAAACTCATGGTGATCGGGGGAGGTCCCAGATGACTGGAAAAAGGCTAATGTAATGCCCATCTTTAAAAAAGGGAAGAAGGAGGATCCTGGGAACTACAGGCCAGTCAGCCTCACCTCAATCCCTGGAAAAATCATGGAGCAGGTCCTCAAGGAATCAATTCTGAAGCACTTAGAGGAGAGGAAAGTGATCAGGAAACAGTCAGCATGGATTCACCAAGGGAAAGTCATGCCTGACTCATCTAATTGCCTTCTATGATGAGATAACTGGCTCTGTGGATGAAGGGAAAGCAGTGGACGTGTTGTTCCTTGACTTTAGCAAAGCTTTTGACACGGTCTCCCACAGTATTCTTGCCAGCAAGTTAAAGAAGTATGGGCTGGATGAATGGACTATAAGGTGGATAGAAAGCTGGCTAGATTGTCGGGCTCAACAGGTAGTGATCAATGGCTTCATGTCTAGTTGGCAGCCGGTATCAAGTGGAGTGCCCCAGGGGTCGGTCCTGGGGCCAGTTTTGTTCAATATCTTCATAAGTGATCTGGAGGATGGTGTGAATTGCACCCTCAGCAAGTTTGCAGATGACACTAAACTGGGAGGTTGGTAGATACGCTGGAGGGTAGGGATAGGATCCAGAGGGACCTAGACAAATTGGAGGATTGGGCCAAAAGAAATCTGATGAGGTTCAAGAAGGACAAGTGCAGAGTCCTACACTTAGGACGGAAGAATCCAATGCACTGCTACAGACTAGGGACCGAATGGCTAGGCAGGAGTTCTGCAGAAAAGGACCTAGGGGTTACACTGGATGAGAAGTTGGATATGAATCAACAGTGTGCCCTTGCTGCCAAGAAGGCCAATGGCATTTTGGGATGTATAAGTAGGGGCATTGCCAGCAGATCGAGGGACGTGATCCTTCCCCTCTATTCGACATTGATGAGGCCTCATCTGGAGTACTGTGTCCAGTTTTGGGCCTCACACTACAAGAAGGATGTGGAAAATTGGAAAGAGTCCAGTGGAGGGCAAGAAAAATGATTAGGGGACTGGAACACATGACTTATGAGGAGAGGCTGAGGGAACTGGGATTGTTTAGTCTGCAGAAGAGAAGAATGAGGGGGGATTTGATAGCTGCTTTCAACTACCCGGAAGGGGGTTCCAAAGAGGATGGCTCTAGACTGTTCTCAGTGGTAGCAGATCACAGAACAAGGAGTAATGGTCTCAAGTTGCAATGGGGGAGGTTTAGATTGGATATTAGGAAAAACTTTTTCACTAGGAGGGTGGTGAAACACTGGAATGTGTTACCTAGGGAGGTGGTGGAATCTCCTTCCCTAGAAGTTTTTAAGGTCAGGCTTGACAACGCCCTGGCTGGGATGATTTAGTCGGGGATCGGTCCTGCTTTGGGCAGGGGGTTGGACTAGATGACCTCCTGAGGTCCCTTCCAAACCTGATATTCTATGATTCCATGGTCTTTGTTATGTGCACATGTGCAGAGAAGTGGGATAAAAAGGCAGCGAGGTACAACTCATCCTACCTTCCTCTAGCTGGCTCTTTGCCCACTGACTCATCTCATGCTTCCCTACAAGGCCCTCTGTCCTTCAAGCGGGGCCAGGAAATCCCACTCACTTAAGGTGATAGCTTTCAATTCCAACACAGTCCTCAACACAGCACTGTCTTTTCAGAGCAGCCAGGCCCAGGGCTTCTCCCTTGGGCTCTCCACAGAATGCAAAACTGGAACCAAAATCCAGCGCTACTGAAGCATCATCCGCCCCTCTCTGGGCTTGATCCCCTTGTCCCACGGGGGCTCCTCTTCCAGAAAACCAACAGCCAGGAGTGGAGCCTATCCCTTGTGCCGGTGCCTCCCAGCGGCGTTAGCTCCACTCATAGATTTCAAGGCCCGAAGGGACCATTGTGGTGGTCTAGTCCAGGAGTCTCAAACATGTGGCCCATGGAGTTCTTTGCTGCGGTCGCTAAGCTCTCCGCTTCCCCACCACCACCACGTGCTGCTCCCCGCTCCTCTGCCTACCTCCAGGGAAGATATTGGGGGGTCTGAAGAGGAGGTTGAGGAGATATTGGGGGTCTCTGATGGGGGATGTCAGGGGGTTTCTGAGGTCGGATATTGGGGATCTCTGAGGGGGGGATGTTGGGGGTCTCTGAGGGGGGAGATTGGGGAGATATTGCGGGTCTCTGAGGGGGGATATTGGGGTTGCTGAGGAGGGAGGTTGGGAAGATATTGGGGGCCTCTGAGGGGGGTGTCGCAGGTGTCTGAGGTGGGAGATTGCAGAGATATTGGGGGTCTCTGATGGGGGATGTCAGAGGGTTTCTGAGGTTGGATATTGGGGATCTCTGAGCGGGGGAGGTTGAGGAGATATTGGTGGGCTCTGAGGAGGGATATCATGGGGTGTTGCGGGGGGGTTTCTCGGGGACAACTGAGGAGGTTTTCATGGATACCTTTGCCCAGGGTAGGGGAGGGTCGGGGCATCACAACACAGGTGGGGTGTAGATGGGGGTGGGGAAGGGACCCAATGCGGGGAGGTCTGTGTCTGTGATTTGGAAGAAAGGGGGGAGTTTTACTTGTCCCCACACAATCCCTCTGCCTCCCTCTTCTGTTACCCACCAGAGCTGGGTGAGTTCATTCTCACGGACACTGGTGTCATTTATGAGTGGTTATTAATTAGATTTGTGAGGAAGCAGAGGCGGAGAGGGAGGGGGTAATAGCAGCAGGGAGCCCAGATCTGGCCCACGCTCCCGTGATCAGTAGGGACCCGGCAGGGGGGTACGGAGAGACATCAGGGTGAGGGGGGCTGAGTGAGGGATTGGGCCCAGCTCCCAGGGTCCCTGGGTGGGTAGCGGTGGGGTGGGGTAGAGGGAGGAGCTAACAAAAGCCCCTCTGGGATCTTTTCCAAAGTGATTTGCAGCTGGCGTTTGGCCAGAACTGGCAGGCTGAACACGGGATTTCCTCGAGAGCAGGGGAACTTTTCCAGATATTTACAGTCTGTTACGGACACAGAGAGCGCACTGATAAAGTTTGCGGATGACACCAAGTGGGGAGGGGTTGCAAGTGCTTTGGAGGACAGGATGAAAATTCAAAACGATCTGGACAAACGGGAGAAATGGTCGGAGGTAAATAGGATGAAGTTGAATAAGGACAAATGCAAAGAACTCAACTTAGGAAGTTGCACACACGCAATGGGCAAGGACGGCCTAGGAAGGAGAGCTGTGGACAGGGATCTGGGGGTCACCGTGGATCACAAGCTAAATATGAGTCAACAGTGTAACGCTGTCGCAAAAAAAGGCAGCATCTTTCTGGGATGTGTTGTGAGCAGGTCTTGCAACTGGTCCTGGGCACAGGTCAGAAAGCCGAGGGTGAGCCGGAGGAGGGGCAGAAGCAGGCATAGCACAGAGCCGGGCTTGGAGACCCCTGAGATGAATAAGAAGAGGAGGAGGAAAGAGGACGTCCTTTCGCATGCTCATAAGCCCAGTTGTCCCATAGATACCAATAATCCATCTGGGCTGGAGCTTTGTCCTCCAGCCTTTTCTGAAGCTCTGTTAATTTTTCCACCGGCAAAGGACCCATCCGGTGGCCATTCGAGAGGTGTTTGAGTTGTTAGTGCTGGCCACTCAACCTTGCACAAGATTACAGCTTTCTTTTTACCTAACCCATGGGTACCAGAAATTGTATGTAATGGTCAGTGAAGTGCCCAGTGCAGAGAGAGTGCTCCGGAGTGGGGACACCCTAGCCCCTGTCCTAGGTGACCACAGCAGGGTTGGGAGTCAAGCCCCCCAGGAATCCTGGGTCCAGCCTTGTCGGGGTTACGAGGACTCTGCCAGGCAGGAGAGTGGAAGGGGAGTCCTCAAGGGCAGGGAGGCCACTGGGTAAAGGAAGTGGGAGCGAGGACTCAGATCCTTTCGCTAGCCCACTTCGCCGGGGTAGTGCAGAAGCCAGGAAAGTTCCCCACAAGAGCAGGACTATTCCACCGCTTACAGGTGGGCAGTTCACACCTCTCAGAGTTACTAACGATGGTTAAACCAGTGCAGCCCCCTGGGGGGAAGGTCTCATTCTGGTTTAAGAGCCGCGTATTATGGTTTACCTTCCATCTGCTCAGAATGGGTTTAGGGTGAACTGAAAGAAGGCGCGTCCACACAGGGGTCTCCACTGGTTTGACTGAACCGATGCAAGTTTGTGCGTGGACAAGGCTGGAGATGCTGAAATCAGACACTTCATTCAATAACTGATCATTATTGAAACTGTGGTCGCAACATTAAGATGCCTGTTCCCAATGACTCTTGATATTCAGTCTCACCCAGGGAATTCAAGGGGTTTCAGAAACAGATTTTGAGGTGGAAGAAAACTCACCAGGGAAATATAAACTGAGCCCCTTTTTCCAGGGCTTGCTGAGGAAGCTGCACTTTCTGAAGGGAAGGGAGCCAGTCCTTTCCAGCCCCGAATCTGCTGGGCCAGACACGGAACTGAGGTGTCTCCAGTCGCCCCCGTTATCCCTCACCCCAGCGAGCGCGGGGCTGGAGGCAGGACCCACAGCAGCTCCCGCATCAGGGGGACGATGCTGAGAACGGAGGATCCTACGTCCTGCCCTGCGTTGGGCGTCTGGGTTAACAACAAACACCACGTAAAATAGGGAGTTTAGTCTTTAACAAACAAGGGATAGATTGATGCTTGGCGAGCGCAGTTGATATGGAAACTTCCCAAACCCACCTCATCTAAACTCTGCCGGTGCCCCTCACTCCCGACCCGCAGCCCCTGCTAGCCCAGCCCTGGGATCTCCTCCCCCATGCATGGCGTGTGCACCCCCCATTCAGGGAAGCTAGCCCCGGCCCCACCTCTTCCACCCAAGGCCCTGCCCCCACTCTGCCCCCCACCCACCTGCTCTCACCAGCTGGCCACTGAAGGAGCCCTGGCCTGAGCTGAGCCCGAGATGCCCAGAGAAGCTCTATGTCCCACCACGGCCTGGCCCCGGGGTGATGGTGGGGAGCATTAGCAGCGGTTTGGGGAGGCTTAGCCTGCCCCAGCCTCCATTACCCACGACCCCTGGCCTCCCCACAGCTCTGCTCTGCTGCGGATCAGCAGGTTACCGGTGATGGCTGTGGCAGGGTTCCCTGTTTTGTAATTGTAGTGTTGTTCTCTTCAGTTTTACCTCCCCCCCGGAGGGAAACGCGATGCATTTGTTCAGCAAAAAACACAAATCTGCTGGATAAAACAGACTTTGGACAGAGTTTGAAATTTAAACCATGACAGGCTGTTTTTCTGATGCTGTCCTGGTATTAACCAATCTACCCTGGTGTGTTTTTGTTTCTTTTTGTTTTGTGTGTGGGCCTAGGCACCAACTCCGTGGGTGCTCTGGGGCAGGAGCACCCACGGGGAAAAATTAGTGGGTGCTCTGCACCCACCAGCAGCCGAGCTTCCTTCCCCGCTCCCCCACCCCGCCTCACCTCCACCTCCTCCCCTGAGCATGCCATGTCCCCATTTCTATTGTAGACATTGGATCGTGTGGTGTGGTCAGGGTGAAAGCTGGAGGCATGTAGGTAGGCATAGCGGTCAGTAGGTTTCCGGTATAGGGTGGTGTTTATGTGACCATCGTTTATTAGCACTGTAGTGTCCAGGAAGTGGATCTCTTGTGTGGGCTGGTCCAAGCTGAGGTTGATGGTGGGATGGAAATTGTTGAAATCATGGTGGAATTCCTCAAGAGCTTCTTTTCCATGGGTCCAGATGATGAAGATGTCATCAATGTAGCACAAGTAGAGTAGGGGCATTAGGGGACGAGAGCTGAGGAAGCGTTGTTCTAAGTCAGCCGTAAAAATGTTGGCATCCTGTGGGGCCATGCGGGTACCCATAGCAGTACCGCTGATTTGAAGGTATACTTTGTCCCCAAATGTAAAATAGTTATGGGTAAGGACAAAGTCACAAAGTTCAGCCACCAGGTTAGCCGTGACATTATTGGGGATACTGTTCCTGACGGCTTGTAGTCCATCTTTGTGTGGAATGTTGGTGTAGAGGGCTTCTACATCCATAGTGGCCAGGAGGGTGTTATCAGGAAGATCACCGATGGATTGTAGTTTCCTCAGGAAGTCAGTGTGTCTCGAAGGTAGCTGGGAGTGCTGGTAGCGTAGGGCCTGAGGAGGGAGTCTACATAGCCAGACAATCCTGCTGTCAGGGTGCCAATGCCTGAGATGATGGGGCGCCCAGGATTTCCAGGTTTATGGATCTTGGGTAGTAGATAGAATATCCCAGGTTGGGGTTCCAGGGGTGTGTCTGTGCGGATTTGATCTTGTGCTTTTTCAGGGAGTTTCTTGAGCAGATGGTGTAGTTTCTTTTGGTAACGCTCAGTGGGATCAGAGGGTAATGGCTTGTAGAAAGTGGTGTTGATCCATTGTCTACAGCCAAGCTCTGCGATACAACCGCATTTGCTCCAACCCCTCAGACAGAGACAAACACCTACAAGATCTCTATCAAGCATTCTTACAACTACAATACCCACCTGCAGAAGTGAAGAAACAGATTGACAGAACCAGAAGTGTTCCCAGAAGTCACCTACTACAGGACAGGCCTAACTAAGAAAATAACAGAACGCGACTAGCCTTCACCTTCAGCCCCCAACTAAAACCTCTCCAACGCATTATCAAGGATCTACAACCTATCCTGAAGGATGACCCATCACTCTCACAAATCTTGGGAGACAGGCCAGTCCTTGCCTACAGACAGCCCCCCAACCTGAAGCAAATATTCACCAGCAACCACACACCACACAACAGAACAACTAACCCAGGAACCTATCCTTGCAACAAAGCCCATTGCCAACTGTGCCCACATATCTATTCAGAGGACACCATCACAGGGCCTAATCACATCAGCCACACTATCAGAGGCTTGTTCACCTGCACATCCACCAATGTGATATATGCCATCATGTGCCAGCAATGCCCCTCTGCCATGTACATTGGTCAAACTGGACAGTCTCTACGTAAAAGAATAAATGGACATAAATCAGATGTCAAGCATTATAACATTCGTAAACCAGTCGGAGAACACTTCAATCTCTCTGGTCATTTGATTTCTGATCTCAAAGTGACTATACTTCAACAAAAAAACTTTGAAAACAGACTCCAACGAGAGACTGCTGAATTGGAATTAATTTGCAAATTGGATACAATTAACTTAGGCTTGAATAGAGACTGGGAATGGTTGATTCATTAACCTATTTCCCCTTGTTTATTCCTTCCACCAGCCGCCCCCTCCCCCCCCCCACCGTTCCTCAGACGTTCTTGTTAAACCCTGGATTTGTGCTGGAAATGGCCCACCTTGATTATCATACACATTGTAAGGAGAGTGATCACTTTAGATAAGCTATTACCAGCAGGAGAGTGGGGTGGGGGGAGAGAAAACCTTTTGTAGTGATAAACACCCATTTTTTCATGGTCTGTGTGTATAACAACATCTTCTGTATTTTCCACAGTATGCATCCGATGAAGTGAGCTGTAGCTCATGAAAGCTTATGCTCAAATAAATTGGTTAGTCTCTAAGGTGCCACAAGTACTCCTTTTCTTATTGCGAATACAGACTAACACAGCTGTTACTCTGAAACCTTCCCCAAAAGTAGGGAACCTGAGGGGGACACTGAGCAGAGAGCCCCGGACAGCACCCACTGCTCCTCGAAAGCATCCAAGGAGCCAGCGGATGCAGCCAGAGGAACTCTACCCGGATATGTGAGCGGATGGAAGAACAAAAAACAGGCCCCACAGTCACAGGACCCCCTCAGCCAACCACCTCTCCCTGGTGTTATAAACGGCCACCTTGGCCGTGGCCAGGAGGAGGTGGACGACGAGGTCCCTGGACTTTGTGGGGCTACGGATGGGGTGTGCGTACACAAACAAGTGGGGGGGAAGCGCAGCCAGAACCGCAATAAGAGGTTCTGGAGGAGCCGGAAGAGGGGCTGCAGCCCAGCGCAGTGAAGATACGAAATCGGACCGGCTGCAACTCACACAGCCAGCTCGGGGTACAGAAAGGAGGGGGCCGGGAGGGCTCAAGGGGCAGGGGCCCTGGAGCTTTGTCACTAGCTGTGTTGAAATCCCCCAGGGCAGGGCAGGGGTATTTCCCCACCATGGCTAATAGGGTATCCGCACGCTCCTTCATGAGTCCCTGAGTGCCAGTGAGCCCTTGCCGACCTGGCTGTTGTTGGAACGGGGGGCTGGCTGACAGGGGGAGGGTAGAGATGCACATGGGGCCCTTTTCATGGCAGCATGTCCCAGCACACACAGGGACAAGCCTTGTCCAGCACTGGGCATCCTGGATAACAGCACTGGGAGCGTTCCCCCTCACTGCCCAGTGTGGCTGGGTGGGTAAAGCATTGGACGTGGGGTATCTTCCTGGATCCTCCACCCGCCTCCTAGGTGACTTGGGGAAGTTGCTTCATGTCACCGTGCCTCAGTTTCCCTCTATGTAGAGTGGGGATAATGACACTGATCTCCACTGTAACGTGCTGTGAGCTGTGGGACTGGGAAGGGCGATGGCAGAGCCAGGGGTTGGTCCTCCTGCCCTGGCTGCAGTGCTGCAATAACATGAGGCAAACTCTTAATTATTTAACACTTATATTGTGGTGAATGCCTAGGGACCAAGCAGGCAAGGGCAGTGGAGGGGGGAGGCTTGGTTTGCATGAATCCCCTTTTTGAGGGGGAAGGATCAGAACGTAGATTTTCCCTGCCACTTTCTGACTCTTCAAATTTTTGCCAGTTGGGAACAAGTTGCCAAGTGTGGGAAATGGGGTGTGGAAACTAGACTTTTTCACGCCTTTTTCCTGGTGGCAGATGGTGTGAAAAGTGGGTCCCTGCCCCTGTCTGGGTCATAAGTCTTGGAAAGGGTTTCCCTCACCTGCTCAGGGCTCCTCCCAGTAGACAAAAGAGGAATTGTTTTTTAATAGGGATAGAGAAAATGTAAATGATATTTTTGGTTTAAATATCCCCACCCAATCCTCCCTCAAAGACCCCCAATAGCCCCCTTTTGGGGTCTCTTAGGGGGGTACTGAGGGGATATGGGCTTTCCAAGGGGAGGCGATGGAGGGATATGGGGGTGATATTTGGGGGTGAAGCTTCTGTTCCCCATCCCGATAGGGCATTCACCCTTCCAATGTCCCTGTTACCCACAGCCATAACATTCACCCAGTCCAGTCTGGGAGGGTATATAAGCCCTCAGAAAAACTTGCTCCCACATATTGCAGCTCCATTCTTTCTCCACACTTACTGTCTCTCAAACAGTCTTTCAAATTCCCCTTGTATCAGGGTAGCTGTCAGACAGTCTCGGACAGTCCCCTTCCCTCAGGGCGACCGAATGCCCGCATTCTCCACCACGTGCGGCGGGGTTCGACTCACCACTGCGGTGCCCCCTGCTGGCTGTCCTGGGGATTAGCTCTGTTCGGCAGCGTGCCCTCTTCCGGTGATGTCTTGCCACCAGCACTTCTGCTCCTGGACCCATGTCGCTCCAAGGACCATGGTGTCCAGGGTGCTTGTTGCCTTCAGCCTGCAAGGCAGCCAGTTCTCCTCCCTCCTCAAGCTCCAGCGAGTGACTGCAGCTGCTCTGCCCTGCAGCTCTTCTTACATAGTCCAGCTGGGCCCTGATTGGCTGCCCCTCGCACCCCCTCTCTGATTGGCTGCCTTCTGCACAGCCTCCCTAGGGCTCTATTAACCCCTTATGGGCCAGTGTGGGGCAGATGCCTCAGCACCCACCAATACCACAAGTGATGCAAAACGAATAATGATATTTTAAGTGACACTTTAACAACGTGCTGCGGCATGTCCCTGCAGTGAGACTGATTTTAACATTTCTGTTGGAAAGTTGACGCTCGGTTACAAAGGGGTGGTAAAAACAGCACGGAAAGAAGGGAACTGAAAACAAAGAGCAAACCCATTTTGCAGAACAACCAGCATTTTTAATGGAAAGTTTCTGTCTAATTTTTTTTAAGGAAAATTTTTGAAAAAATTCTAAACATTTTCACCAAAAATTCTGTTTTTCAAAACAGGCGAAATTTCTGACGTTTTAAAAATGTGTTTGAAAAACATTCTAAGCAGCATCAATCTCTCAGATAGGCCTTACAAATGGAGGTCAGTATCCTGATCCCTGTTTTATAGAAAGGGAAAATGAGGCACAGAGAGATTCCCTTACTTACCCAAACTCTCACAGGGAGTTAAACTAAAAGCAGAGAATAAAACCAAGATCTTTCATTCCTACATTATTCACTTGCCAATGCTGCTCCCTCAAGCCAAGTTATCACATCTAATGACTTCGATAACACCAGTGGAGAAGGACTTACTCGCAGACATTTGGCAGCTACAAGTTTGATTGAACATCTGAAGAGCTGGGGCTTCTACGGATTTCATGTAGATGTTCAGTCTGTCTGTAATTATATTGACTCTCAGGGCTCAGCCAGTAAGAACACAGGAATGCTGTATAGCAGGCAGATCCCTGCCATTTCATTGGCCGTCGCCAGAATGAGCCATCCCTCTGCCTTAAGTCACGTAGTCACCAGAAAAGATTGAAACCCAGACTGGTGAAGGTTCGGTATTTGGTAGTTTACAGCCGATACATCTTGACAGTGGTTTTCTTGAAGCGTCTTTAGTTCACAATGTGGTTATTTAAGAAGCAGCTCAGAGGGGTTTCCTGGGCCATTTTGTTCTACTAATTCTCATTTACTTTCACTTTCACTTTTACTAATTCTATCCTGCCTATAAAAATCCTCTTTTAACTTTTCTCTCTTGATCCAGTCTTTTTCTTACTTCTAGATACTACAGAGGGAAGAACGTAGGGCCAAATTTTTCAAAAGCTTTGGGCAGGTGAAGGAATATAGGGCCTAGTCTAGACTACAGAGTTAGGTTGACGCAAGCCAGCTTATGTTGACCTCACTAAACAAATGTCTACACTACAGTTTTGCTCCTGCTGATGTAACTCACCCGCTACACTGACTTGATAACTCTACCTCCATGAGCGATGTAGAGTTTAGTCGATGTAGCTAGGTCGAGGCAGTGTCCGTGTAGACACTGTGTTACTTACATCGACTTTAGTGGCCTCCAGGAGGTGTCCCACAATGCCCCACCTTGACCGCTCTGGTCACAGTTTTGATCTTCACTGCCCAGCGGCCAGGTACGCACAAAGGTGAAACTAAGCCAGTGCGCCCTGGTGTGGCGTCCCGGTAAGAGAGTAGCCAGCTGGGCGCCGGGCTCTGGATGCTGCTGGCCACTGTACACGGGTGGGCCCAAGCCAGCACCCACAGCCCCTGGGCAGCGCGGCCACAGCACACCCAGGCTCCAGCCCCGAGGATCTGGCGGCCGGGCAGCGTGGTCCCTGCCACCCTGACCAGCGCTGAGCTCCCCCAAACTTGCAATGAGGACAGTACCCGTAAGAAATTTAAGTTACTTTAACCCCCAGGTACGCAGGAACGTGCCCCTGCCCTTTAAAGCGCCATGAAATTTTGAAATTGCATTTCCTGTTTGCCCAGTGTGGAGAGCTCCACCTAGCCACTCTCGAGCACACCTAGCACCTGCCCAGCTGAGCACGCCGGCTCCACGCTGCAGACGTCTGTGGGGAGAAGAGGCTGTGCACGCAGAGCTATGATCCAGCTGTAGAAACATTGACATCTACAAGCAGACGGCTTTGGGCATGGGGGAGAAGGTACAAGAGGGATCCACAGCAGTGCCGCGTGAAAGCCAAGGAGCTGCGGCAGGTGCACCAGATGGCAGGGGAGGCCAACCATCACTCTGGTGTGGAGCTGCAGAGCTGCCACTTTTACAAAGAGCTGCATGCCATCCTCCATGGAGACCTCACCACCACCCCCAAGAGCCCCCTGGATACTTCGGGGGAGCACGAGTCCCAGGCATGTGAACAGCGAGGAGGAGGCAATGGAAGAGGAGAAGGAGTAGAGGGGACAGGGATCCAGAGGTGCCGTGAGCCAGGACATGTTTTTAACTCCTAGGCACTCCAGCCAGTCCTTATGGTCCAGCATGGGTGAACCTGCTGCTGGGGCAGGAACTTCTGGTAAATATGAGAGTTTGCTTTGAAATTTGCAGGGATGGAACCCCCCAAGTAGCAGGACACTTCTGTTGATTTACTCTTTGTTACTTAGGCTACAAGAGGTAGTGAAACCACCAGAAGAGGCAGAGTGGCTCTCTGCTTCTCGTTCCCCTGCAGAGTTAGGCAGCGGGCACCACACGGAACAGTTTGTTTATGTGCACAGGGATGTCCTGTGATTCCTCCACTGAGATCCCGATGAAACGTTCCCGGAGAGAGTCTGCAAGTTGCAAGTTTCCACAGAGTGATCATCACTTGCTTCTCCACTGTCGCGGCAGCTCTCAGTTTGGTGTCCCTGTGCCAGAGGGCTGGGGCGAGCTCCGCACACAGATCTAGGAATGTGGTCTTGTTTCTTTCTACGTCCCGTAGCAACCTGTCCTCCAAGGAATCGTCATGTTCCCCACAGCTGCTCGGGTGGCTCTGCAAATACTGCAGGGTCAGGACCCCGTGCTCACAACGCTTACCCCAATAGTACATAGCTGTGGGGGATCCAGGCTTCTCACGCAGATGGCGGACAGCAAGGAGGGACATGCAGGTGTGCAGGGAGTTTTGAAAAGAGGTGTGAAACATTATGGGATGCAGATGAAATGATGGGATGGAGAGCACTGCATTATGGGACGTTAAAATCATGTTCCCAGTCATTCCTGTGTGACTTGTTTGGCCCCATGAGGCATTGGAAAACCTTCCCAAAGCACCCTGCGCTAGATGGTGCCGAGTTGCATAGTGGGATAGCTACCCATGGTGCACTGCTCTCTGAGGACGCGCACCGTCGATCAATGGAACACAGTGTGGACACGCAAAAGCAATTTAATTACTGTGGCGGCTGTTTGCTGGTATAACATAGGTCAACATAATTTTGTAGTGTAGACATGGCCTAGATCATTCAAACTGGTGTTTGATGAAAGAGTAATCAGGTAATTAGTTATTAGTCCAGTTTGTTATGATTAGCTTTGGTGTTTTAGGCAGATTAAAGGTGTCTGTGTAAGATAGAAGGGGTTGTTTTCTTGCGAGTTAAAACCACAGACCTGGTTTGAGCTAGTGAAACTGCTGAGAGGAAATAGACGAGAGAAGCAGTTCCTCGCTGACAAACAAGTGCCCCAAGGCATACAATGTAAACAGGATGAAAAGCAGGAAGTTTTCCCTGAGCAGGTCCATCGGTAGCCCAAGATGACAGAACACCTAGTAAATATGGTGGGAACTCTTTTAGCGCTACTTTAAGTAATCAGCTGTTAGTTTATATCAGGGGTCTCAAACTCCATTTACCTTAGGGCCAGCGCCACTCCTCAAATCCTCCCAGTGGGCCAATCATGTCACTGAAGATGGTGTTCAGAAAAGAAAACGTTTATATTGTATTTTTTTATTTGAAATTTCTCAGAAATAGTAAAACTGTCATAAAACTTGATACAATTCTTCACCTGCCTGAGAGTTTTCAGTGTTTCGTTGATGTTTGGCCTCAGTGACTGAGCAGTTGAAACCTTCAGGCTTGCAGCAAGGTGGGCGTCAGACAGTTGTGTTCGGGATTTTGACTTGTTTATATTCATTGTGGGAAAAAGTGACCCTCCCTCCATGGCTGACTCTGCCCGGCGACTAGTGATGGTATCTCTGTCCCTCTCCCCCAGCCAGTGGGAGCTGCGGGGGGCGGCGCCTGCAGCAGACATTGCCGGCAGCGTGGCTCCATGTGTCTCTCCTCCGCGGGCCGCAGTGGGGCGGTTCTCGGGCCGCAGATCCCCGTGGGCCAGGACTTTGAGACCCCTGGTTTATATCATGTGTTCTTGGGTTTAGTTATGCTTAATAGCACATATGTGATGTATTACTCTGGCCAAGCGGAGCAGCCTTTCGGAAAGAAACATGCTTTCGGTTAAATGTCAGTTCAGAGCCTTATTCATAGAAAAGGATCCAAATGTCCAACAGCGGGTAAAAGGGTTTTAATGGAGCTGCTCAGAAACAGGGGGATTGTTTCTCTGGAATATTTTTAACTTTTTGGCAAAAAAAATGGAAACTGAAATTTCTGAGCTGAAAACCAAAAAGAACAGTCACTTAGCATACAGCTGGTCCCAGGTGGAGATATGCCGAGTAACCCACTTGGAGCGTCTCTGGGATGAAAAGAGGTGAGGAGAAAGTCTGAAGGGCTGGGTCCTGTCTGGCACAGTCTCAGGGTAACTGCACCTTTGATCCGCTGCGTGGCCTGCTGTAGAAATGCCTGTTTGGGTCTCAGGCCTCCAGCTGTCAGCTCTCTCTGGGCAGGGGCCCGTGACCCACTCCCGTCTGACCGGAGATTTTTGGCTGTGGCCCCCTATAGTTCACTGGGATATCCCCAGCAGCCGGTCTGCCATGAGGCCAGCACCTGTGCCGTGCTTACTCTCCATAGACATGACAAGTGATTTACCAGTGACCCAAACGGTGTCTCCAAAGCAAGCTCACTTATTCAGGATAAAAGCCTCCAGAGAAAACATGGAGACAATACATGTATTTACAGGCACACTGAAGGTCCCGGAAATCCCCCAACCAGGGAGGATAAAATCCCAACCCTTCCTCGGACTACTCTGGCCCGTTGGACCAAAAGTCCTGTCTGTTTGCTGGATCAGAAAGAGGCCACAAGGCTTGGTCAGAAAGAGGCCACAAGGCTGGATAAACTCAGCCTTGTATAGCAAAATCCTTTAGTCTCTGGGAAATCCAGCTTGATCCAGCCCATACAAGCCTCTCCAGCGGGTGGTGCCTCTCTGGAGCTGTTAACAACCATAGGGGCAAACACCACCCCACACTGTTGTTAGTTTCTGGAGGAGCCGTTAACCTCCCCCATGGAGCAGAAGATAATCATACAAACCAGTCATAGATTTCATAGAATGGGTCCAAAGCCCAGGCCTGGGAAGCCAGCGCCTTGTGGAAGGCCCTGACTGAGAGCAGCCATGGCTGGGAAGAGAACGACTGGTAACAAATTGACCTTGGACCCAGGCGGTAGCTTGTTGAGTTAAGTTGAGCCACTCGGAAGCGTATTTCACTTTTATTTGCTTGAAACCTCTGTGTCTTTCTCGCACGCACCTGAACTCACCAGCGGTGCTGAACGTGCAAAGCTCCGTTCCAGCAGCAGCTGGGGGTAAATCCTGGGCTTTGCTCTAGATAAGGGAGTGAGGGACATTATTACATCTCTGAGCGGCCCCGAGAGGGCTGGGCACTTCAGGCAGCCGAGTTGGGGGAAGTTTAGCACTGAGGGCGCTGGGCTCACCCTGCGAGTAGTCACCAAGGCTGGCGGAGACCAGCGTGTGGCCACGGTGTAAGAAGCAGGCTCCTGTGGTCAAAGCACCGATCCAGGGCTGCACGGCACTCGGGGAACTACACGCCCATCGGCTGGCTGTGGGTTTCTGGGCTGGGACAGCAGAGAAGCACTTGAGACACTCAGGATTACAAGGAGAGTGGTGACACCACCCTGAATTGACCCCCCAAAATGTGACAGCACTGGGCTGGGGAGTCGGGATTACAGGAGGGAGATGGAGTGGAAGGACTCTGTGTACAGCGTTGTCTATGTGTCCACAGCAGTGGGAGGGCTAAACTGAGGAGGGGGTTAAGAGAAACTCAGCCAGCCCTGGATTCCCTGGGTTCTGGAGGGAGACACCGACTGTGGATTCAGGATGCTAAGCAACCATGGAGAATTCCATTATCTTTTTTTATTGAGCAAAATAAACATCACATTGAGGGGAAATCAAAAGCACAAGCCCTGTAAAATCTCAGTCACCCGTGTACTAAAGCCCTTAGCAGATCAAAACGCTCCTGAGAAAGTTAATATGATTGATACAAGGGACGAGTTAGTGGGGCAGAGAGGAATTAGGTGAACAGTGGGGTTTCACTAGTCTAAACAGAGACAATGGATGTTTGATCTCTCCTGGGGGGCCTGGGATCCCACTCACAATTAGGCCAAGATTTTGAAAAGTAATTTATGGTTCTGGGATTTCAGAAAGTGCTCTGCAAATCAGCTCTCTCCATTTGGGCACCCCAAATCACTCGTCGCTTTGGAAAACCCTAGCCCTGGTCTCTGTGTTATAGGGGGTCTGCTGCAGGTCCTGTAGCAAGAAATGCCGGGCAACGGAAGGTTGGGGAGGGTCTGTTAGCTCCTCTTTTTCTAGTGTGTTCTGGTTTTTATCCCATGCCCATCACTGTGGTGTTGAGCGCTCTTTGGTCACATCTCCCCCTCAGGCTCGAATTCACTAGCAAAATGCAGAGAGCTGAGACAATGACATACCCTGACAGTGACTTACACAGGGATGACGTTTGGAAGGGAGGGTTTTCTGAAGGACTGTCCGGGAAAACCCTCAATGGTTCAGGGAAACAGGCTGAATGTTGTTAGGGCAGGAGCCACCAGATGATGCCGTTAAGACTTCGTTAGTGTTTTTTTCTCAGGGCTTGGCTACACTTGCAGATGTAGAGCGCTGGGAGTTAAACCAGCCCTCGTAGAGAGCAGCAGGGACAGCGCTGCCGTCTGTCCACACTGTCAGCTGACAGCGCACTGGCATGGCCACATTTGCTGCACTTGCAGCGGCATTGGGAGCGGTGCATTATGGGCAGCTATCCCACAAAGCCCGTCTTCCCATTCTGGCGCTGTGGCTTGTGGGGGGGGGCATTCTGGGTCCTGTCCCAGTGCATCGCTTCGCATCCCATGGACCCCTCCACGGAGATATTGGCATAGTCCTCTTACAGCACCAAGGTCCCAACTGGAGACCAGTGACTTGTGTGCCACGGGTACTCACAAAAACTGAGTGCCACTACACTCAAATCCAGCAGCAGGCTTTGGGCCTAGTCCGTGGGCATAAAAGAGTTTCACATCTTTATTTACAGGAAGACCCTGTAGCTGAAACTGACCATAAGACACTCATTGCCACTCCCAGCTCCCGTTTCCCCCCAGAATACAGAGACTAGATGTTTGGTTCCAAATGTATCCTTTTCCCATTGCTCCCAAACCTGGGAGAGGCTGGTTGGCTGGCTGGCTGCTTGCAAACACACTCGCTGGAGCACTGGACACAAGTGCGGTGGAGCAAAGTTCAGAGCTAGATTTTGTACGTTGCTCAGAATTTTAAAATCCCGTCCGGTCTCAGGCAAAATGCGGACAGGGATTGCCAGAGCTCCTGCTCGGGATGAAAGCCTGCAGAAAGTAACTGAGGCTGTTAGCACAGGGTGGCTGGGACAGCAGATTCCCAGCCCCTATTATCAATACAAGGGGAGCTCTCAGCACTAGATGGCATTTTGTTTAAAGCCACAGGAGGGCAATCCCCAAGGCGTTACAGAAAAATACATTAGAAAGGAGTCATGGAGATCAGTCGGGGATTGAAAAACCTCAGCCCTGGTCTACACTAGGAGTTTAGGCTGAATTTAGCAGTGTTAAATCGATGTAAACTTGCACACATCCACACTATGAAGCCCTTTTTTTCGACTTAAAGGACTCTTAAAATCAATTTCCTTATTCCACCTCTGACAAGAGGATTAGAGCTTAAGTCGGCCTTGCCGGGTTGAATTTGGGGTACTGTGGACACAATTCGACGGTATTGGCCTCCGGGAGCTATCCCAGAGTGCTGCATTGTGACCGCTCTGGACAGCACTCTCAACTCAGATGCACTGGCCAGGTAGACAGGAAAAGGCCCGAGAACTTTTGAATTTCAATTTCCTGTTTGGCCAGCGTGGCAAGCTGCAGGTGACCATGCAGAGCTCATCAACAGAGATGACCATGATGGAGTCCCAGAATCGCAAAAGAGCTCCAGCATGGACCGAACGGGAGGTACGGGATCTGATCGCTGTATGGGGAGAGGAATCCGTGCTATCAGAACTCCGTTCCAGTTTTCAAAATGCCAAAACATTTGTCAAAATCTCCCAGGGCATGAAGGACACAGGCCATAACAAGGACCCAAAGCAGTGCCGTGTGAAACTTAAGGAGCTGAGGCGAGCCTACCAACAGAGAGGCGAACGGCCGCTCTGGGTCAGAGCCCCAAACATGCCGCTTCTATGATGAGCTGCATGCCATTTTAGGGGTTCAGCCACCACTACCCCAGCCGTGTTGTTTGACTCCTTCAATGGACATGGAGGCAACACGGATGCAGGTTTTGGGGACGAGGAAGATGAGGAGGAGGAGGTTGTAGATAGCTCACAGCAAGCAAGCGGAGAAACCGGTTTTCCCCACAGCCAGGAACTGTTGTTCACCCTCGACCTGGAGCCAGTATCCCCCGAACCCACCCAAGGCTGCCTCCTGGACCTGGCAGGCAGAGAAGGGACCTCCAGTGAGTGGACCTTTTAAAATACTATACATAGTTTAAAACCAAGCATGTGTAATGATTAATTTGCCCTGGCATTCGCGGCTCTCCTGGATGGACTCCCAAAGCCTTAGCAAAAGGTTTCTGGGGTGGGCAGCCTTATTGCGTCCTCCATGGTAGGACACTTTACCACTCCAGGCCAGTAGCATGTACTCGGGAATCATTGTACAACAAAGCATTGCAGTGTATGTTTGCTGGTGTTCAAACAACATCCGTTCTTTATCTCTTTGTGTTATCCTCAGGAGAGTGATATCATTCATGGTCACCTGGTTGAAATAGGGTGCTTTTCTTCAGGGGACACTCAGAGGTGCCCGTTCCTGCTGGGCTCTTTGCCTGTGCCTGAACAGAAATGTTCCCCGCTGTTAGCCACAGGGAGGGGGGAGGGTTTAGCCACGCGGTGGGGGGAGGCAAAATGCGACCTTGGAACGAAAGCACATGTGTATGAATGTAATGTTAACAGCAAGGTTTACCATGAAAGAGTGTACCCATAGTTCTATAAAATGAGTCTTTTTTAATACCACTGTCCCTTTTTTTTTTCTCCACCTGCTGCATGTGTTTCAAGGATCACAGGATCTTCTCCTTCCCAGAAGCTAGTGAAGATTAGAAAGAGAAAAAAATGCACTCATGATGAAATGTTCTTTGAACTCATGCTGTCCGCCCACACGAGAGAGCACAGATGAATGCGCGGAGGCAGACAATGTCAAAGTGCAGAAAATGACCGGGAGGAGAGGTGGCGGGCTGAAGAGAGTAAGTGGCGGGCAGAAGACAGGGCTGAAGCTCAAATGTGGTGGCAGCGTGATGAGAGGAGGCAGGATTCAATGCTGAGGCTGCGGGAGGATCAAACCAATATGCTCCAGCGTATGGTTGACCTGCAGCAAAGGCAGCAGGAGCACAGACCGCTGCTACAGCCCTTGTGTAACCAACTGCCCTCCTCCCCAAGTTCCATAGCCTCCTCACCCAGATGCCCAGGAATGCGGGGGGGGGGGCCTCTGGCCAACCAGCCACTCCACCCCAGAGGATTGCCCAAAAAACAGAAGGCTGGCATTCAATAAGTTGTAAAGTTGTAAACTTTTAAAGTGCTGTGTGGCCTTGTCCTTCCCTCCTCCACCACCCCTCCTGGTGTTTCTCTCCTCCACCACCCCTCCTGGGCTACCTTAGTAGTTATCCCCCTATTTGTGTGATGAATGAATAAAGAATGCATGAATGTGAAGCAATAATGACTTTATTGCCTCTGCAAGCAATGATCGAAGGGAGGAGGGGAGGGTGGTTAGCTTACAGGGAAGTAGAGTGAGCCAAGGGGCGGGGGGGTTCATCAAGGAGATACAAACAGAACTTTCACACCGTAGCCAGTCCAGTCATGAAACTGGTTTTCAAAGCTTCTCTGATGTGCACCGCGCCCTCCTGTGCTCTTCTAACTGCCCTGGTGTCTGGCTCTGTGAAACCAGCAACCAGGCGATGTGCCTCAACCTCCCACCCCTCCATAAACATCTCTCCCTTACTCTCACAGATATTGTGGAGTGCACAGCAAGCAGTAATAACAGTGGGAATATTGGTTTCGCTGAGGTCTAAGCGAGTCAGTAAACTGCGCCAGCGCGCTTTCAAACATCCAAATGCACATTCTACCACCATTCTGCACTTGCTCAGCCTGTAGTTGAACAGCTCCTGACTACTGTCCAGGCTGCCTGTGTACGGCTTCACGAGTCATGGCATTAAGGGGTAGGCTGGGTCCCCAAGGATAACTGTAGGCATTTCAACATCCCCAATGGTTATTTTCTGGTCTGGGAATAAAGTCCCTTCCTTTTGAAACAGACCAGAGTTCCTGAAGATGCGAGCGTCATGTACCTTTCTGGGCCATCCCACATTGATGTTGGTGAAACGTCCCTTGTGATCCACCAGAGCTTGCAGCACTATTGAAAAGTACGCCTTGCGGTTTATGTACTCGCCGGCTTGGTGCTCCGGTGCCAAGATAGGGATATGGGTTCCGTCTACAGCCCCACCACAGTTAGGGAATCCCATTGCAGCAAAGCCATCCACTATGACCTGCACATTTCCCAGGGTCACTACCCTTGATATCAGCAGATCTTTGTTTCGTGGGCTACTTGCATCACAGCAGCCCCCACAGTAGATTTGCCCACTCCAAATTGATTCCCGACTGACCGGGAGCTGTCTGGCGTTGCAAGCTTCCACAGGGCTATGGCCACTCGCTTCTCAACTGTGAGGGCTGCTCTCGTCTCGGTATTCTTGCACTTCAGGGAAGGGGAAAGCAAGTCACAAAGTTCCATGAAAGTGCCTTTACGCATGCAAAAGTTTCGCAGCCACTGGGAATCGTCCCAGACCTGCAACACTATGCGGTCCCACCAGTCTGTGCTTGTTTCCCGGGCCCAGAATCGGCGTTCCACGGCATGAACCTGCCCCATTTGCACCATGATACCCACATTGGCAGGGCCCATGCTTTGAGAGAAGTCTGTGTCCGTGTCCTCATCACTCATGTCACCACGCTGACGTCGCCTGCTCACCCGGTATGGCTCTGCCAGGTTCTCGTGCTGCATACACTGCTGGATAATGCGTGTGGTGTTTAATGTGCTCCTAATTGCCAAAGTGAGCTGAGCGGGCTCCATGCTTGCCGTGGTATGGCGTCTGCACAGAAGAAAGAAGCGGAACGATTGTCTGCCATTGCTCTGGTGGAGGGAGGGACGACTGACGACATGGCTTACAGGGCATTAAAATCAACAAAGGGGGTGGCTTTACATCAAGGAGTATTTCAGGCTGGACTTCAGGGAGGGACGGAAGGAGCAAATGAGTACAAAACAAATCTGGTCTATTTCTTGATTTGATCCACTCCATCTATCTTTTATATCTTTGGCTGGCAGCAGACGGTGCAGAAGGACTGCAAGCCATCCACATCTCTTGGCTGCCCGGCAAAAGATGGTACACTAGGACTGGTAGCCATCCATATTGCCTGCCTGCTCAACAAAAGATGGTAGAATAGGACTGGCTGTACCCATGTCTACCCAAGCTCTCCTGGCTGACGTGGCCAGGAACACCTCGGACATGACGATGACAGCTACCAGTCCTATTGTACCAGCAGGAAAGTGAGTTTGTGTGTGGGGGAGGGGTGAGAAAACCTGGATTTGTGCTGGAAATGGCCCAACTTGATTATCATACACATTGTAAGGAGAGTGATCACTTTAGATAAGCTATTACCAGCAGGAGAGTGGGGTGGGAGGAGGTATTTTTTCATGCTTTGTGTGTATATAATAAGATCTTCTAAACTTTCCACAGTATGCATCCGATGAAGTGAGCTGTAGCTCACGAAAGCTTACGCTCAAATAAATTGGTTAGTCTCTAAGGTGCCACAAGTCCTCCTTTTCTTTTTGCGAATAGAGACTAACATGGCTGTTACTCTGAAACCTGTCTTAATGCACTTAGAGCATTTTGTGTGGGGACGCACACAAATCGACTATCTAAAAATGATTTCTAAAAAAACAACTTGTATAAATTCAACCTAATTTTGTAGTGTAGACATACTCTCAGCGCCAGACAAGGGATCCCTGTGTAAACAGCCCCTCCACTCCTCCCCACAGGGGCTGTATCCGAATGCTGGGCAAAGGGTCCCTGTGTAAACAGCCCTTGCGCTCCATCCCAGAGAGGTCGCAGCTCAGCACCGGATGAGAGACCCCTGTTTAAACAGGGCAGTATGAACATGCATGTTGATGAGCCAACTCAGTAAAGCAGCAAGTAAAATGTAAACCAGCACTCGCTCCGAGACCACCCCCAGGCTCCAGCCCGGCTTCTGGCCCTCGAACACCTCTCAGTAGTGCTGCCCCATGCAGAAGCTCTGATGGGCCAGCCCACCTTTCTCCACTTTGAATCGCTGCGGGTTCGTGACTCTCAGACACGTCACCTCCTTGCCATCCTTTGAGATCTCCAGTTCGGGGTGAGCTGTGCTGGGGTCCAGGGTCAAACCCTCCTTTACTCCTCAATGCAGAGGGACGGGTGAGGGGGAGGGTTGATTCCATCTCATGTCTCTTCCTGTCTTCACCCCCCTCCTATTTATTTTTGGAACAAGCCACCCAGCTAGGTCAACCATCCCAATGGATCTCACACGAAACAGCCCTGGGCCAGATCAATCCAGGGCCTGGAGACCGTCTGGGAAAGTGGTGTGAATAATTCCCCATGGCTGCCCACCCCAGGGCAATAGTACAGCACAGGGGGGGGTTGTGCTGCTGGACAGGGAGCTTAATATGGGTCATTGTTCCCTCACAGCCAGTGCTGACTCCAATGCTCCACCCCAGCAGTGACTGCATCTCAGCACCTGGCGAGGGGTCCCTGTGTGAGGAAGTGAAGACGGGAGCGGTGACCTCCTTTAGCAGGGCCAAACCTCTCCAGGGAGGGCTCGCTCAGCGTGTTGTTCTCCTGCTCCGGTTTCTATAGGTCACCCCGCATTCCCCTGCACTCATCGACCAGACGAGGAAACCGCTTCTCCTTCCTGCTCAGGACTTTCTCCCGTGGCCGCGGCGCACTGGGTGAGCACAAGGTCGCTCTCTGTGATCAGCCTGGGGCAGTTCATGAACTCCAGCTTCTTCCTCACCGTCGCATTCTCCTCCCATAGAGCTTGGTTCCCTCCTCTGTCTGCTCCTTCATCACCCGCGGCTCCTCGATCCCCCCGGCCTCCTGGGCCACCTCCTCCATCCTCAGCCATCTGGTGATGTTCTCCAGGACTTGCATGGCACCCACCAAGGTGCGAGGGGTCCCCTCCACGCTCGTCTCTTTCCAGTGGGGGGGGAGACTGGCTGGGGAGACTGGGCTGGAGACTGGCTGCGCTTCCTCCTCTAGCACCTGCCCCCAAGCCCCCTGCCCGGCCCTCGCTCCAGCTCAGCTGCTCCAGCATGTCCTGCTGATAGGCGGCAAGGCGAGAGGAGCCTCCACCTCCTCCTGCCCACCCCTCCTTCCACCCGCCCTCCCCCAGAACAGGAAGCACACAGTATACAGCAAGTCGCATCCATAATGGAGAGCTGGGAATAGAGCCCAGGAGTCTTGGCTCCCACCTTCCCTCCCGTTCTAACCACTAGACTCCACTCCCCTCCCAGAGCCAGGGATAGCACCCAGGAGTCTCAAGTCCCCTGCTCTAACCCTCTAGCCTTTACTAAATTTCTGGCAGTAGGAAAGGGAAGGACAGATAGTGGCTGTCATGAGGGGCAAGGGGGAAGGAAGAGGATATATTTAGGTATAGATTGTAACCTCTTTGGGTCAGGGCCATCTCTTATATACATCTGTGCAGCGTCCGGCGCGTTGGGGGCCCACATTTCGGTCAGAGTCTGTGTAGCGCCCGGCACCGTGGGCGCTCTGATCTGGGTTGGGCGGTCTGTGCCATTCCCAGCACTGTTTTCAGTGGGCCCTTACATTCCACTATAATGCAAAGAATAAATAATAGCAGAGAGAGACGGATAGAAAAAGAGACGCAGTCGGAGGTGGAGAGATATTGATTGACCAAGTAGGGGGCCCTGGCTCGTGCCCCAGGCAGGGAATCCCCCTGGCCTGCTGGCTCCTCAGCTGCAATTTGGGGTGGCTTGGAGCAGTGGAAGCTTTCTGGATGAATGAGAAGAGGAATTGGAAGTGGAGAGGTTGGGGAGATATTGGGGGTCTCTGGTGGGGGATGTCAGGGGGTTTCTGGGGTCAGATATTGGGGAACTCTGAGGGGGCATGTTGGGGATCTCTGAGGGGGGATATTGGGGAGATATTGGGGGTCTCTGAGGGGGGATATTGGGGTTGCTGAGGAGGGAGGATGGGGGTCTCAGGGGCGAGATTGGGGGGGTCTGAGGGGAGAGGTTGGAGAGATATTGGAGGTCTGAGGGGGGAGATTGGGATCTCTGAGGGTGGAGATTGGGAAGATATTGGGGGCCTCTGAGAGGGGTGTCGCAGGTCTCTGAGGTGGGAGGTTGGAGAGATATTGGGGATTTCTGAGGGGGGACATCGGAGGATTTCTGAGGTCAGATATTGGGGATCTCTAAGGGGGAGGATGGGAAGATTTTGGGGGTCTCTGAGGTCGACTATTGGGGAGTCTCTGAGGGGGGAATTAGGGAAGATATTGGGGGCCTCTGAGGGGAGAGGTTGGGAAGATATTGGGGGTCTCTGAGGGGGGTGTCACAGGTCTCTGAGGGGGAGGTCGGGGAGATATTGGAGGTTTCAGAGGGGGGATGTTAGAGAGATATTGGGGGTCTCTGATGGGGGATGTCAGAGGGTTTCTGAGGTTGGATATTGGGGATCTCTGAGCGGGGGAGGTTGGGGAGATATTGGTTGGCTCTTAGGAGGGATGTTGAGGGTCTCTGAGGGAGAGGTTGGGGAGATATTGGTGGGCTCTGAGGAGGGATATCAGGGAGCTGTTGGGGGGGGTGTTTCTCGGGGGAAACTGAGGAGGTTTTCATGGATACCTTTGCCCAGGGTAGGGGAGGGTCGGGGCATCACAACACAGGTGGGGTGTAGATGGGGGCAGGGAAGGGACCCGATGTGGCAGAGCTGTGTCTGCGATTTGGAAGAAAGGGGGGAGTTTAACTTGTCCCCACACACTCCCTCCGCCTCCCTCTTCTGTTCCCCACCGGAGCTGGGTGAGTTCATTCTCACGGACACTGGTGTCATTTATGAGTGGTTGTTAATTAGATTTGTGAGGAAGCAGAGGCGGAGAGGGAGGGGGTAATAGCAGCAGGGAGCCCAGATCTGGCCCACGCTCCCGTGATCAGTAGGGACCCGGCAGGGGGGTACGGAGAGACATCAGGGTGAGGGGGGCTGAGTGAGGGATTGGGCCCAGCTCCCAGGGTCCCTGAGTGGGTAGCGGTGGGGTGGGGTAGAGGGAGGAGCTAACAAAAACCCCTCTGGGATCTTTTCCAAAGTGATTTGCAGCTGGCGTTTGGCCAGAACTGGCAGGCTGAACACGGGATTTCCTCGAAAGCAGGGGAAATTTTCCAGATATTTACAGTCTGTTACTGGCACAGAGAGCGCACTGATAAAGTTTGTGGACGACACCAAGCGGGGAGGGGTTGTAAGTGCTTTGGAGGACAGGATGAAAATTCAAAACGATCTGGACAAACAGGAGAAATGGTCGGAGGTAAATAGGATGAAATTCAGTAAGGACAAATGCAAAGTCCCCCACTTAAGAAGGAACAATCCCTTGCACGCATACAAAATGGGCAATGACAGCCTAGGAAAGAGAGCTGCAGACAGGGATCTGGGGGTCACAGTGGATCACAAGCTAAATATGAGTCAACAGGGTAACGCTGCTGCAAAAAAAGGCAACATCCTTCTGGGATGTGTTGTGAGCAGGACACCAGAAGTGATTCTTCCTCTGTGCTCTGCTCTGATATGGGATCATTTCTCTCGTTTGTCCAGATCATTTTGAATTTTCATCCTGTCCTCCAAAGCACTTGCAACCCCTCCCCGCTTGGTGTCATCCGCAAACTTTATCAGTGCGCTCTCTGTACAGTAACAGACTGTAAATATCCGGAAAATTTCCCCTGCTTTAGAGGAAATCCTGTGTTCAGCTTGCCAGTTCTGGCCAAACGCCAGCTGCAAATCACTTTGGAAAAGATCCCAGAGGTGCTTTTGTTAGCTCCTCCCTCTACCCCACCCCACCGCTACCCACCCAGGGACCCTGGGAGCTGGGCCCAATCCCTCACTCAGCCCCCCTCACCCTGATGTCTCTCCGTACCCCCCTGCCGGGTCCCTACTGATCACCGGAGCGTGGGCCAGATCTGGGCTCCCTGCTGCTATTATGACCTCCCTCTCCACCTCCTCTTCCTCACAAATCTAATTAATAACCACTCATAAATGACACCAGTGTCCGTGAGAATGAACTCACCCAGCTCCGGTGGGGAACAGAAGAGGGAGGCGGAGGGAGTGTGTGGGGACAAGAAAAACTCCCCCCTTTCTTCCAAATCACAGACACAGCCCTCCCCGCATCGGGTCCCTTCCCCGCCCCCATCTACACCCCACCTATGTTGTGATGCCCCGACCCTCCCCTACCCTGGGCAAAGGTATCCATGAAAACCTCCTCAGTTGCCCCCGAGAAACCCCCCCCAATAGCCCCCTGATATCCCTCCTCAGAGCCCACCAATATCTCCCCAAACTCTCCCTCAGAGACCCTCAACATCCCTCCTCAGAGCCCACCAATATCTCTCCAACATCCCCCCTTAGCAACCTCCAATATCTCCCCAACCTCCCCCGCTCAGAGATCCCCAATATCCAACCTCAGGAACCCTCTGACATCCCCCATCAGAGACGCCCAATATCTATCCAACATCCCCCCTCAGAAACCTCCAATATCTCCCTAATCTCCCCCTCAGACCTGTGACACCCCCCAGAGACCCCCAATATCTTCCCAACCTCTCCCCTCAGAGACTCCCCAATATTCGACCTCAGAGACCCCCAATATCTTCCCAACCTCCCCCTCAGAGATCCCCAATATCTGACCTCAGAAACCCTCTGACGTCCCCCCTCAGAAATCCCCAATATCTCTCCAACCTCCCACCTCAGAGACCTGCGACACCCCCCTCAGAGACCCCAATATCTCCCCAACCTCCCCCCTCAGAGATCCCCAACATCCCCCCTCAAAGATACCCAATATCTGACCCCAGAAACCCCCTGACATCCCCCATCAGAGACCCCCAATATCTCCTCAACCTCCTCTTCAGACCTCCCAGTATCTTCCCTGGAGGTAGGCAGAGGAGTGGAGAGCAGCACGTGGGGGGGAAGCGGGGAGCTTAGAGACCACAGCAAAGAACTCCGTGGGCCACATGTTTATGACCCCTGGACTAGACCACCACTCAGCCCACCTTTCTCCAGGCTGGCTCTCTGCAGACCCTGCTGCTAGACCCAGAGCCCACACATCCCTCCAGAGCCCCAGGCCTGGAAGCAGGACCCAAACTCTCCTCCTCTTGAAGCGATAGCTTGCAATTCCAACACAGTCCTCAATACACCATACCCGCAAGAGGTTACATTTGTTAAGGGACTTGGTCAGAGAGCCAACCCACATCACCTTCACTGATAAGTGTGGCGAAAGCCAAGGGGACCCACCTTGGAAAAGGAAACTGAGGCAGGGTTCCCTGTAGCACCATGTGTGACCAGAACAGGGCACACTGGGGTGGCCAGGTCCTATGACAGTCTCTCTATGGGCTAAGAAGGGGGGGATAGCACCTGACTCCCCTGAACTATTTGCATCTCGGTCTCCCCCGGCCCCACTAGGGAGGTTTCCCCAGTTTCACTCTGGTTACTGTAAATCACATGATCAAACTTTCACTGTCTGCCAAACGTTGGTGCATGTTGTCATCCTCGCTAACAGCTGTTTCCCAGGCAAGGGAGAGTTAGGTGTCAGTCAGGGTGTTTGTGATGCGGGGAGGGAGTGCTCAGAAGAGGGATGGGATCGGGTTAGTGCCCTATTGAGGTGGAGAGACATAACCGCTCCCCCCAGCTCGGGCCATCATCCAAAGCCGAGTACTAGAGCACGTGGGAGTTTTTCCATTGAAATATTTTTCTTCATCCAGAGTTTCCATTTTCTGCAGAAGCCAAAAGCCACCAAATGGGCTGGTTTCCAGCCACACCGTTAGTTTGTTTCGCTTTGTCATAAAAAACTGCAACATTTTGGTGGGAAATTTCAAGAAGAGAAAAAAAAATTCAACATTTCCACAAGAAAAGTAATTATTTTCCAGCTGGTTCTGCTTACCACCCCCCCTTTCCTTATTCCACCTCCCGTCCTTCCTACGCAGTGTATCCAGGTCAGAGCCAGACCCCCGACTCAGGGCTATATTTAGGGTGACCGTCGCCTTCTGCATTGCAGTGAGAATTCCCCTCCTTTCTCAAGCTGCCCTGTGTCCCTGGGGGAGAGGACAGAGCTGGGGAGCTGCAAGGTAACAGACTCTCTTCTGTGTGTGAGAGGGGAGCCCCCGTGCGGCTAGAGGTAAGGCCAAGACCAGCTTTCTATTTAAAGCCGGACTGCTCCATGTGCTCTCCAATCCGCATGGTTGCGTGGATAGTTTTGGCATTGGGGGTGCCTCTTGGGGGTGCAGGGGATGGTCAGAGAGCCAAATGTGGGGCCAATTGACCACCAGGTTCCTGAGATACAGCACTCCCCAACAGAAACATCTAAGTCACTTGCTGGTGATCCCCGGCGTGTGCACAGCCTCCACTCGCCCTTTTCGGGAGCAAAATTCAGAATGGTTTTAACAAAGTTTGCCAGAAGCTGCAGTGAATGGCTAATGCGGGGGGAAGGGTAGTCCGTGCAGGGGAATAGGAGTTTTCCTTTCCCTCACTAGGTTCAACTGAAGGACAGAACTATTCAGCTTCCTAGATACAGAGGACTATGTATACAGAAAAACAACATGGACGGGATTTTGGTTAGCCTGTAAACGGGTTCTGAGAGTTTAACACCATCCCTTGTTAATATTGACTAACCTGTGGCAGCTGAGGCTCTGCAGCCAGGGCGTTGCCAGCCTGGACTCAGCATGCGGATGTTGGAAATTCGGGAGAAGGGAGAAGGGATTATGGGAGAGGACTTGAGTCGAAGGCCTCATTTACAGCTGTGTATATGTGACAAGCGGGACCTCACAGTAGCACTCTGTAACCCCCTTTTTCATCACTTATATACGGCTGTGATATTTCATACAAAGCCATGTACGATATCTTATGAAAGGTCATGATCTGCTGAAGCCCGTTCTTCTGTCCAGATATGTATGTCATTAGTGTGTGTGAAGTTATGAGATTTAATTTGCTGTATGGTTGTTTCTTAAATACACTGTAAATTTGAGAGTCTCTATCGCTAACCGCTCCCGGGAGGGTATTAACCGACTATTAGTCAGCGGGGGAGTTGTGATCAAGGGGGTTACAATTCAATGACAGCTGCCCAAGCACCACACAATGGGGACTGCTCAACCCTTTGACTGAGTAGCACAAGATCACCAGGGGGATTGCTCAACCCTGTGACTCAGCAAAGCCCATCAGGACATGTCTGGGCAAGTGTCTTCTAGGCCCGTGGACTGAGGGTATAAAAGAGGGGACAGTGGCAGCATGCCTTGGCCTTTCTCCTCCCCCACCTACTCTGAAAGCAGCAAGAACAGTGAGAAGACGAAAACTTAAACTGAGGAGACTGGTCCCAGGCTTGAGAGAGAGGCCTGTGTCTGAAGAACTGTAACATCCAGTGGGGTGAGAAAATCGCTTGATCCAAATACTGCCCAGTGTAATAAGGTTGAAGATTTAGAGGGGGCACTTACCTTTTATTTTCTTTGGTAACTATCGCTGACCTTTTGTGCCTACCGCTTATAATCACTTAAAGCCTGTCTTTCTGGAGTTAATTAATCTGTTTTATATTTTACCTAAAACAGTGTGTTTAGCGGGAAGTGCTTAGGAAATCTCAGCTCAGGTTCCCAGGGCCATCCTTACCCATATGCAAAGCACACAGCTGCATAGATCACCACGAAATTTGGGACACCACATTTCCTGGCGCCCTGCGCAGCTGCTTGCTGATCCAGCCCCTGCCCGTCCTCTTCCCGCCCCTGCCCGGCCCCCACTCCCCTGAGGACTGCGGCAGGGCCTGGCCTGCACTCACCGGCGGCTGATGAGTGCTGCGAGGTGGTTCCCCCCTGCTCCCCAAGCCAGCCCCACCTCACCCCTGTGGAAGCCTGGGGCCTGCTCCCCTACCCCCCCGCGGAGGTGTGGGGCCCATTCCTCACCCCCCATGGAGGCCTGGGGCCTGCCCCTCCCCCGCTTCCCCCCACAGAGGCTTGCCCCTCCCCATGGGGGGGCTGTGTAGGGCCCCAGAGTAGCTAGGGATGGCCCTGCAGGCTACAAAGGCTAGTTCGTGTCCTCTCCACATGGAGGGAGGGATGGACTGGGTTAAATACTTACACTCATCAGGCCTCTAACCAGGGCAAGATGGTATAGCTCTGGGGTGCAAGGCTGTGGAGCTGGGGGAATTGGCTGGTGCCTTTCTCTGTGTGATTCGTGAGTGGCTCAGGGAGCCTTCATGCAACTCAGTTGGTTGTGGGGCTCCACATGCTGATGGCTGAGTGATCACAGTGCCCGGAGGGGTTTGCTCCTTGTCACTAGCAAAGCACTGTGAGAGACAGCCCAGGGTGGAGAGTTAAGAGGGCAAAGTGGTACCCCAGTTCCAGGTTGTGCCCGGGGGACCCCAGCACAGTATACATCTGCAGCAGCACAAGGGTTAACCCGAGGAAAGGTCTCCGCAGGCTCCAGATTCCCAGGGATCTGGATGGAGAAACTGAGTCACAACTCAGGATTCTGGGGAATGACGGCAAATATTTTTCTTTATTGAGCAAAGTAAAATAAAATCCTCAGAGAAGCACAAGCCCTGGGCTGGAGCAGCGAGAGGCAACAGCAGATTGCAGACAGTGGTAGAAAGGGATAGGGCAGCCAGTGCATTCTGGATCAGTGTAAATCAAATCCAGTGTCAAAACCGAATCTCACTGTCCTCGCTTTTACCCTGGCTTTACATTGTAGGGAGTCCAACAGTTACTCCTCATTTGCACTGAGCAGAATCAGCCCTGAGGTCCCTGATAGGGTAACTCCTGACATATATCGGCCTGTCTGAGAGCAGAATTCACCCCTCCCCACGAGCTTGTCCCTTCATTTATGCTCTGGATGGCGCTTTAGGGGCACTTTGGTCAGGTGAGAATGACGACACCAGGTGCAATCTGGATCCACTCCTGGGTTCTCTCCCCAATGCTGGAGGGGAGTGGGATCTAGTGGTTAGAGCAGGGGTGAGGGGCTGGGAGCCAAGACTCCTGGGGTCCTTCTCTGGCTCTGGAAGGGGTAACCTAGATACTGTGATAGTAAGAAACATTTTTTACCCTATTCACAACAAACGCATTGGAGGAAAGGCCTTGGCAGGGGGTGGGGTGTTGCTGAAGGGAAACCCCCTCCAATAGCTCTGGGAAGGAGGGTGAATATACCGCAGCGAGTGAGTATCTCATGGTCTTAGCTCGCTGCTTTTTCACTGCCCCTTCCCAACCCCCCCGGCCTGTCTCAGCTAACCGTGCCGGCTTTGCCTGGTCACTGGGTGAGGTTAGTGTGGCTCTCAGAACAGTGCCGTGAAGCTAGCTAGCCCGCGGTATATGCTGGTAGCCCCAAGGCTGGGGTGGCTTTGGTCCCCACCCCCACTAGTAAATCAGCCACTCACAGGATTTTAAGGGGCTGGGCATTGACCCCATTGTCATGCCAGCAGGGGTCGAAGAAGGGGTAGATGGGGGCATCCTCGAAGGCAGCTTTGACGGGGGCGTTCTTGAAAGCAGCGTTGTAGAAGGAGTACAGGGGGATCAAATTATCGGGGTCCTCGGGGTTGTAGAAGGTCACTTCCCCGGCCGTGTAATCGAGATAGACCCCGATGGTCTCAGGGTGGGGGCTACACTCAAAGGGCATCTGGTTGGTATGAAACGCCCAGTATGGCTTCCTGGGCTTCTCCTTGTCGTAGCCGATCAGCCAGTAGCCCTCGGCACAGACCTCACCAGACCCTGAGGTCTTCTGGATCAATCTGCCCTGTCTCTCCGCTCGCTCCGAGACGACGCCCAGGTTCCAGCGCGGCTTCTGGCCCACGAACACCTCCCAGTAGTGCCGCCCGGAGCTGAAGCTCTGCCGGGCCACCACGCAGTTGGCCGTGTCGAATTGCCTGGGGCTGCAGCTGACGTTCTTCTTGCAACTCCCGCATTTCACCTCCTTCCCGTCCGCTGAGATCTCCAGCTCGGGATGGGCCGTGTCTGGGTCCAGGGTTAGATCCTCCTTCTCCACTGGGAAAGGCAGAGGGGGTCAGGGGAAGGGTATTATTCTGCAGCTTTATGGCTCTTCCCATCACAGCCATCACCTGATATTGATTTTTGGGGAGGGCCACAGATTTCCCACCCCTGCTGTGAGTTTAGCCCGTCTCATGCTAAGAAGAAGTGGGCCGGGTCGCGGTTTGGAGGGGAGATCTCCCTGGAAAGCACTGGGAGGGACTCTGCCATTGGACTCAGCAGGGCGGCAGGGGGTGTGGTGCTGCAGGGAGCCCGGCAGGGGGCTCAGTGAGGGGTGCTCTCCCCTTTCAGTCGGTGCTGGTCCCAACACCCCAGTCATGTCGCGCTGTGCGGCTGGCAGTGGGGTGTATATACAGCTGCCCCATCCCAGAGGTGCACCAATATGGAGGTGATGGATGGTGGGGGTGGGGCAGAGGGGTTTGGAGTATGGGAGGGGGCTCTGGGCTGGGGCAGAGGGTCAGGGTGCGGGGGGGGTGAGGGCTCTGGCTGGGGATGTGGGGTCTGGGATGGAGCCGGGGATGCGGGGTTCAGGGTGCAGGAGGGAGCTCAGGGCTGGGGCAGAGGGTTGTGGTGCTGGGCTCTGGGGGGGGCGGAGATGAGGGGTTTGGGGTGCAGGCTGCCCCAAGGCTGCCCCAAGGAGAGAGGACTCCCCCCAGCGCTCTCTCACTGCAGCAGCCCGGGGACGGGGGAGAGGCATCTCTCCCCCCCGTGCGGCCCTAGATAGCCTGCTGCACGGCCACGTGGCTTAGAGGGAACTTAGGTCACGGGCATGCCACGACCTCCTTTGGAAGCCAGTTCCAGAGCTTAACCGCTCTTAGAGTGAGAAACGTTCCCCTAATATCTAACCTAAATTGCCCTCAATGCCAATTAAGCCCATTACATCTTGTCGTGCCTTCTGTGGCCATGAAGAACAATTGATCCCCGTCCTCTGTATAACAGCCCGTGACGTATCTGAAGACTGTTATCCGGTCCCCGCTCCGACTTCTCTCCGGACTAAACATGCCCAGTTATTCTAACTTTGCCTCACAGGTCAGCGTTTCTAAATCTCTCATCAGTTTTGCTGCTCTCCTCTGAACTCTCTCCAGTTTGCCCACGTCTCTGCTAAGCGCGGCACCTAGGATTGGACACAGTTCTCCAGCCGGGGCCTCCCCAGTGCCGAGTAGAGTGGGACAGTTACCTCCTGTGTCTTACGCGCCCCGCTCCTGCTAACACAGAGTTATACCTGTGTTAACTGGGTCTGGGACGTGTTTTGGGGACCGGTGGGATGAGAGACCCTAAGGATTGTTCTACCCAGCGCTCCAGCCAGCGGGGGGTCATTTCAGCAGGACCGCTCCCCCTGCCCAGTGACAGCCAGGACTGCACTGAAAGGCAGGGGATAAACTAAGTCATTGCCCACACTCACCCCGCTTAGCCTGGGAGCGCACACTAGCCCATGGGAGACCCCTGGTGATCCTATAGGCCTAACCCCCCAGATTTCCCCCTGCACCACTCCAAGGGTGGGGGGAGCTGTGACCTCCTGTTGGGGGGGGCTGAGGCCTGGCTTCTGTCCCCTTTAGCTCCCCCCTCCTCAAGTTCCCCAGCTCCCCCTCCTCCTCTTCTCTATCTCCCCCCACTTTCCCCTCCAGCTCCTCCATTCTTGCCCCTGCTCCCCCCTTGGCTGGCTCTGTGCAGGATCAGATGCTTGGTCTCTGGCTAGTCGTCCTCACTCACCTGGTACCATGACGTCCTCATGGCCAGTCTTGGTAGCGTTTTTCCTTGGCCACATTTTATTGCTCTGGTGGGAGAGCAGAAGGGCAGTTGAGAGTCTCTCCAGGCCCCATTGCTTTATACAAAGACCCTGACCAACACTGGGGCCCTCCATGAGGCAGGGCACTTCACAGACCCCTTGCCGTCCCCCCGCCCCGAGCAAGATCGGGGACCCTGGCACTCCACAGACCGTCCTTGACTGAGATAGGGGCCCCATCACACTAGGTCCTGCACAGACCTCCTGACCAAGACTGCAGCCCGTTGCACTGGGCGCTACACCGACATGGGCTCCCAGGTGCCAGGTGCTGCCCAGACACTCAATGAGAAGCTGTCACTGTCCCGAAGAGCTCACAGCAAGGAGAAATGGCAGACAAAGAGCGGGAGGGAAAACAAAGGACCAGGGAGGGGAAATGACTTGGCCAAGGTGACACAAATAGTCGGTAGCAGAGTTGGGAACAGACCCCATGTGTCCTGAGCCCTGGTCTATTACCCTGTACACTGGGCAATGCTGCCTCCGAATGCTCTAGTCTATCTCTGGCTCTGGGAGGGAAGTGGGGTCTACTGTGTTAGAGCAGGGGGCCTGGGAGCCAGGACTCCTGGGTTCTATGCTAGGCCAAAAAGTACTCTGTCCTACAGTAGTTTTAAGGTGTTTCAGCTACAACCACCACCGATGCAAACATGACAAAATGAGGGAACCCCCATCCCCATCGGGAAAGGTGTGAGAGGTCACAGCAAAGCATGCTCTGACAGCCTCGGTAAAATCAGGGCTGGAGGGAGGTGACCGAGCTCATATTGCTGCTGTGCTCCTCTCTAGGCACAAAAGTTGTGATGTGTTAACTATGGATGCCTAGACTGGTCTAAAGGGGCTCAGACCAGGACAGCCTATTCCCAGCGAGGAAGGGAAGTTGATCTTGGGCGTATTGAATTTGTGGCTAAAGGAAAATAGGATCGAGTGGTTCTGCCTCGTTTCCTTGTCAACAGGGAATTGAAGAATATCAGGAATCAGTTCAGCGAGCGAAGGAACAGCGGAAACGGTCCTGGAGCTCGGAAAGCAGGAGATGACTCCGAGACGTCTGGTTCTTTACACAGCATATGGTAGAGATGAGGATCTTTCACCATCTTCATGTACTAAGTCAGGTTCCAACTGTGATCAAGTTGCACCGGGGCTTTATCTAAACTTCAGTATCTGGACCTTCAAATGAGCCAGAGCTATGGGCAAGGGCATGTGGGCAAAGGGAGAAGGGGGGACTGTGATGATTTGGGGAACCTATGAATAGTTCATGAGTTTGGACTGACGTTTGGAGCTCCCTGTGTGCATGTATCCAGCTACCATCTCCATTTTGATTGTAAGCCTAGTCTGTGCCTTCCCTACTGTCCTTCTACCTCCATCTCAGAGGGAAATTCCAAGGCATGGTGACACAGGAGGCTCGTTAAACCTTGATGGTCCTCTGTTCACATGAAGGCACCCAGATCAGTGGTTCTCAATCGTTCCAGACTACTGGACCCCTTTCAGGAGGCTGATTTGTCTTGCCGACTGCCAAATTTCACCTCATTTAAAAACTACTTTCTGACAAAATCAGACATAAAAATACAAAAGTGTCACAGCACCCCGTTACTGAGAAATGGCTGACTTTCTCATTTTTGCCATATAATTATAAAATACATCGATTGGAATATAAATGTTGTACTTACGTAAGCCTGTTTTTCACTTCTGAGCCCAAGGTTCCCAAGGTGAGCGTACTCTTTCTGCACTAAACACCGGAACTGAGTTAGCGTGGAGTCATTAAACTTCCTTTGCAGACCACAGCCTGAGGACAGCTCAAGAAGCTCCTTGCTGACTGGCAGAGAGGTGCTGCTCACATCCGAGAAAAGGAATGGGTTTCCTATCCAGTCGGGTTGAGCGGAGCTGCGTTGAATGTTGCGTAAATATGACTTGAACTCAGATGTCAAGTGGGCCAAAAAAATGATCTACTTTTATTTCTTTAATTTTCCTCTGCTCATTTTCCCCTATGTCAACATCAGTGACATATGCATGAAGCAGTGGAAAACAGGTAAAGTCTTTGTCTCCATATTTGGACTTGCAGAATTCAGTTTTCTTGATAAAAGCATTCACTTGGTCATAGAGATTCAGAATGTTAGTGTGACGGCCTTGCATGGACAAATTTAGGTCATTCAGCCTGCTAAATATATCGGTGAGCTCGGCGAGTTGAGCTAAGCACACAGTGCTGTCAAACACCAGAGGCAAGAGGGGATGAATGATCAGAAAGAAAGGTGAGCTTCTGTGCATGATTCAAACAATCTGTCAAGTACGTTCCCTCTTGACGGCCAGCAAACCTCTGTGTGAAGCACCAGTTGCTGAGGTTCTGACCCGATCTCTTTGCAAAGAATGTGAAACAGGTGAGCATGGCGTGGCCTGGATTGATGCAGCAGGCAATTTTGACAGAATCATTCAAAACTTCTGGAAGCTCAGAACTCATCTTCCATGTATGATCCTTGCAGTGGGTGCACTGTAAGGATTTTCTTTGCTGATCCTAGCTACAGGTCCGTTCACTCTCCCGGTCACTGCAGCAGCCCCATCAATGCAGACAAATTTGCATAAATTCCAACTCAAATCATGTTCAGAAGAAAGAAAACTGAATTAGTTTAAAAATGGCCTCTGCGGTTGAGTTTGCCTTTATACTTTTACAAAACAGGATGTGCTCGTTGATATCCGTGGCAATCAGCGGAGCTTCTCCACTAATATCCGGGGGCTCATCAAGCTGAAGGGCAAATGCTTAAGTTTCTCTACAAGCTGAGAGACAATGTCCTCAGCCATTTCTTCACTTCTATGATGCACGGTCTCACTAGGTAAGGGCACTTTCCTGAGAGTTTTCTGCAAGCCCCACAGTGACAGGCAGAATTAGATGTTCTGCAATTGCGTACAGATTCTTGGGTTTTGCTACAAGATGGGAGACGGCATACAAAGCTTTGAGTGCTTTTGTAAAAAGAGTTGAAGCTTTCTTCATTTTAAGCTGGAAAGATTGGAACTCGGAAAGCTTTCTTGGAAAACATTCTACTGACTTACCCGCATGCACAGAGTGTTTTGTCTTCAAATGTCATTGCAAATGCGCTGGCTTCATACTGTTGTTTGATAGATTTCAGAGCAGCGGCCGTGTTAATCTGTATCCATATAGGAGGACTTGTGGCACCTTAGAGACTAACACATTTATTTGAGCATAAGCTTTCATGAGCTACAGCTCACTTCATCGGATGCATGCAGTGGGAAAAAAAATAGAGTTTCTCCGCAAAGGAAACACAACACTTGAGGTGGATGGCTATTTGGAGATGTGAATCCAAAAGCAATCCATTCCTCGCAGATTTGACATGCGTACTCACTGGCTAAGCCAGCCTGGCTTCAAAGCAGGAGGGGGGATTTTAAAAGACTTGACCCTTGAAAACCTATGAGGAGACTTCCATATGGGTGTGAGTCCCACTTTTGTGAGGGTTCAGGTCTTAGCTCTGGGTGCTCTTGGTCACCATTTGCCACTTTCCCTCAGAATTTGACTGATGGAGCAGTGGCTTCATTTTACCTTCTTTAGGCTCCCAAATTCACTTCCTTGACTTCAGAGAGAGGAGCTAGGTAAAGAAGAGGAGGGAGAGGATAAAGGACAGAGGGGAAGAAGCAGGGCGCTTCTCCATGATGGGCAACTTTTAAATCTAGATGGGATGTTTCTCCCAAAGATCTGTTCAAAGACAGGGATTAGTTCAGGGACGTTCTCTGGCCAGTGCTATTCAGGAGGTCACAGGAGTTTCCTCTAGTGAAGACTCGCAAAATTGACCACTGATCCCTCGGATGTCAACTCTGGTACCCCACTGGGACGAGATGAGTAAGGGGAGTAAATGGGAGAGTTTCTCCCGTCAGCCCAGCGCGGTGTGGAAAGCACGGCAAGTAGATCTAAGCTACGTCGACTAGAGTTACGCTACTTCTCTGACGTGCTTTTCTATTCTCCAGCCTGAGGGGCACGTGACCCCAGACTATGCATGTCTTTTGAACTGCTAATTCAATTTATTCTTCCTGATTCACTTGAGTTAGTATCACCCTTCACGCTGACCAGAGATCAAATTACAACTTTAAAAAAAGAAGTGGGTGAGTGGGGCGCAGGGGGGAGGATATTTATGCCGCGATCCTTAGAGCAAAAAGAGGAAAAATCTACCTACCGGGGCAGCCATCGCCAACTTCAAGTTCCGAGGCTCGTCTCCAGTTGATCCAGGCAATTTGACTGACAAGAACTAAGCGGATTTGGGGATGTTGTTGCTTCTGCTTTATTCCTAGAAAACACACATCCACGTTAATCCCTGATGGATTTAATCATTACCTCTTGGCTCTCTGACTGTCCCCTGCACCCCCAATGCCTCCCACCCACTGCTTTCTCCATTCTGCCCCTTCCTGCCTTTAGGGCAAGGTGTCTGTGTTTGGGGGGCCTCTGTCAGTTTGGGGAGGTGCCCATCCTCTCCCCCCAGCCGCCAGCCCAGCAGGTGTCCAGCTCCTCCCAGTCCCCAGGGCTGCACCCCCCAACAAACCCCCCACTTTGAAGCTCGCGGACTCTCACACACGCTGCAACATTTGTGGGAGGGGAGCAGCTGGTGGGACATGGCCAAAGGCGAGGGGGGAACAAGCACAGACTGGCTTCTGTCTGTGTGTAATCGCCATTTCATTTCCTTAAGCAGCACGTTGCTAGTTTGGGGGCTTTCCCGGGCTGGGTGGCTTCGGGCTTCTGCCTTTTTGGGGGGGGTTGGTTTGTCTTTAATGTCCTGCCGGAGAGTGTGACTGGCTCCCGGGTTTGCAATCAGCGAAAGGAAAGCTTTAAAAGGCGGCTTCCTGCTTCATTTCTTTCCTTTATGTCAGGGGACTGTTGCCCCCTTACTAACATTCAGAGGGGGAGTTTTAGTTGCTAGCTCCCAGTACTAAAAAGGGGGAAGGGTTGATGGGGAATCAGGACCCTGAGCCTGACAGCCCCCAGGAGCAATGGGGAGAGGCACAATGCTCCAGGTCAGCCTGATTGACAGGGCGGGCAGGCTAATCAGGGAGTCAGGAGGCCAGGGAGGTCCCGTCCTATGGGTGAGCTGGATTTGCCTGGGTCAGACAGAGTGGGGCTGAGCTAAGGAGAAAGCAGGGGCCCGAGCTGAGCTGGGGAGCAGAGCTGGGGAGCCAGATCCAGAGGGACCAGAGGCACAGCCCAGAGAGAGCAGACTTGCCCTGGGAGCAGAGCTGCAGCAACCAGAGCCAGAGGGGCCAGAGAAGCAGCCCAGGGAGCTGGAGGCAGAGCAGCAGAGACCGAGTGGTGGAGCTGGGGCTGGAGCGGTCTGGAGCTGGGTGCGGTGACCAGCTGGGGAGAGCGAGGGGGACCCGGGGCAGCGGGCCCAGCACAGGGAGACGCCTCAGCCAAGGGGCTCTGCAGGCCAGGCTTGGATCTTAACCCTGACAGGGCGGGGACGACACTGGGCAGAAGGGTCCTGCCACTTAGAGCCTGAGGGCGTGTGGCCCCCACCAGAGCAAGTGTCCAACCCACAGCATCCCTGCAGCAGGGCCTGGGCCTGAGAAGGGGCCTGGGACTTACCAGAAACAGACTGTGAACTGCCCAGACGTTCCAGAGACACTCTTTGTGATGTTCCCTGCCACAGAGCGGGGTGATGTGTTTCCTTTAACCTTTCCCATTTTCCCTTATCCTCTTTAAGATTAATTGTTGATGAAATAACTTGCATTTGCTTTAACTTGTATGTAATGGTCAGTGGGTAGGAGAAGTGCCCAGTGCAGAGAGAGTGCCCCGGAGTGGGGACACCCTAGCCCCTGTCCTAGGTGACCGCAGCAGGGTTGGGGGTCGAGCCCCGCAGGAATCCCGGGCCCAGCCTTGTCGGGGTTACGAGGACTCTGCCAGGCAGGAGAGTGGAAGGCGAGTCCTCAAGGGCAAGGAGGCCACTGGGTAAAGGAAGTGGGAGCGAGGACTCATATCCTTTCGCTGGCCCACTTCACCGGGGTAGTGCAGAAGCCAGGAAAGTTCCCCACAAGAGCGGGACTATTCCCCCGCTTACATTTCTCTTTCCCTTTCCGCGCCTGCCGGCTGGGCTGCTGCCTGCCTGCCTAGCACTGCCCGGGGAAGGAGGCTCCTGGCTGGAAGCTGATCCAGGGGACTGGGCTAGATGTGAATTCCCAGGGAGCGGGGGGGTGCGGGGGGTGGATCCAGGGGAAGGGAATCAATCCGTCCTGATGCGGGGAGGAGGGGATGCTGACCAGAGTGTGTGTGTAGGGGGGGAGATGAAACTTCCTCTCTGGGAGGGAAAACCCCTCCTTCAGGATGAATCCAGACAAGGGGAGGGAGCGGGGAAGGGACGGCTCCCCTCCTAGGGAAGCCCCACTTACCTGTGGCCGTGGCTGGGTGCCCTCGGCTGCCTGGGGGCACAGGGAGGGGGCGAGGTTCAGCCCAAGTTCACTCATCAGACGCGAGGGCAAACTTTTCTTCCAGCAGCCCCCCGGCCCAAGGGCGACTTGCCCAAACTCCCCCAGCCAGTTAAAGTCAAAGCCAAGAAAAACCCAAGATCTTTCATTCCTGCCCTAGTCACTAGCCAACGCTGCTCCCTCACGGCCCGTTTTCTCATAGAATCATAGAATCTCAGGGTTGGAAGGGACCTCAGGAGGTATCTAGTCCAACCCCCTGCTCAAAGCAGGACCAATCCCCAATTTTTGCCCTGATCCCTCAATGGCCCCCTCAAGGATTAAACTCACAACCCTGGGTTTAGGAGCCCAACGCTCAAACCACCAAGCTATCCTTCCCCCCATCTAGCGACTGGTAACCCCATGGAGCAGGACTGACTTACCCGCCGAGAGCCAGGCACTCGCAGCCCGAGGGCCGAGGGAAGATCTGAAGGGCTGAGGCTTGCACCGGTGTAGATATTCCATCGGTCTGTAATTATACCGACTGGAATTATACCATCCCAGCCAATAAGAGCGCAGGAGTGCTGTACAGCATGCAGGTCCCTGCAATGCCATTGGCTATCACAGAACGAGCCACCCCTCTGCCTCAAGTCACGTTGTTATCTCGCAGTGTGGCTAGTGTAACCAGCTGCTAACTCTTCCCCGGTGTCACTTTCACTTTTACTAATTCTACCCTGCCCATAAAAATCCCCCTTTAAGTTTTCCTTCTTGCCCCAGCCTTGTTCTTCCCTCTAGACTCTAAAGAGGGGAAAACTTAAGGCCAGAATTTTCCAAAGCATTAGGCAGGTAAAAGTATTTTTGATGGAGCTGGTCAGAAACCGGGGGATTTTTTCTGTGGAATATTTTGACATTTTGGGGAAAAAAAATCTAAACTGAAATTTCTGAGCTGAAAACCAAAAGGAACAGTCACTTAGCGTACAGCTGTCACAGTTGGAGACATGCCAAGCAATCCCCTTGGAGCATCTCTGGGGTGAAAGGAGGTGAGGAGAAAGTCTGAAGAGCTGGGTCCTGTCTGGCACAGTCTCAGGGTAACCGCTGCGTGGCCTGCTGTAGAAATGCCTTTTTGGGTCTCAGGCCTCAGCTGTCACCTCTCTCTGGGCAGGGGCCCGTGACCCACTCCCGTCTGACCGGAGGTTTTTGGCTGTAGCCCCCTCTAGTTCACTGGGATATCCCCAGCAGCCGGTCTGCCATGAGGCCAGCACCTGTGCCGTGCTTACTATCCACAGACATGACAAGTGATTTACCAATGACCCAAACGGTGTCTCCAAAGCAAGCTCACTTATTCAAGATAAAAGTCTCCAGAGAAAACATGGAGACAAGAAATGGATTTACAGGCACACTGAATGTACCGGAAATCCCCCATCAGGGAGGCTAAAATCCCAACCCTTCCTTGGACTACTCTGGCCCGTTGGACCAAAAGTCCTGTCCCTTTGCTGGATCAGAAAGAGGCCGCGAGGCTAGATAAACTCAGCCTTGTATAACAAAAGCCTTCAGTCTCTGGAAAACCTAGCCTGAGCCAGCCCATACAAGCCTCTCCAGTGGGTGGTGGCTCTCTGGAGCTGTTAACAATCCTAGGGGTAATCACCACCCCACACTCTTGTTAGTTGCTGGAGGAGCCGTTATGCTCCCCCATGGAGCAGAAGATAATCATACAAACCACTCATAGATTTCATAGCGTGGTTCTCCAAGATACGGCCTGGGGTTGCAATATCTGTCGCACTGTCTGGGTGGTAGAGCAGGTTCTGGAGACATCTGGAGTGTGAAGCTTCTTTCCCCCGGAGAATGGTGCGGCTCTGGGAAGAATTCAAGGGGAATCCTTAGACCACCTGGGAGATGAGTCGGTCTCATCACCACCTTGTCCCTGTGGGATGACGTGTAGAGCAACCCAGCCGTGAGGGCCTGGATCTCACTGACTCTGCATGCCAGCGTGAAGGCAACTAGGAAGACCCACAGGGGAGCTCAGCCATTACAGGTACAGGTTAGTGCCCTATGGACTCTCCGCGGCAGCAGGGGTGTTCACGAAGTGCCTGGTGGCAGCGCATCTAAGGAAGCTGGGACTTCACTTCTACCTGTACTTGGATGGCTGGCTGCTCATGCGGCCCCGTGAATCTGATACTTGCTGTGGGCCGGGTGGATGGCGGATAGGAAAGCAGGCGTCTGCCAGTCGAGAGCCACGATCCAGCCTGGAGAGAGACGGACTGGTGAAGGCAAACCTTTCCATCCTGAACCTGAGGCAGTGCATGTATTGGTTGTGTCATCTCAGGTCTAGGATGGCTTGAAGGCCCCCCACCCCGCCACGTTCTTCTTCGGGATGAGGAGACACTAGGGGTAGAAACCCCTTCCTCTGATTTCCTGAGCCAGCTCCTCCATGGCTCCCAGCTGGAGCAGCGAGGCCATTTCTGTTTGTAAAAGGCTCCTCGGAGAAGGGCCCCTGAAGAGGGATGAAGGGGGATCGAGATGAACTGGATGATCTAGCCGTGGGTGACGACATCTAGCACCCGTTTGTTGGTGGCGATATCCCCCCATGTCTGATGGAACGAGGCGAGACAGCTTCCCAAAGAAGAGCTCACTTGAGTGGTCTCAGTGCAGCTCTTGACCAACCTGGCAAATTTCCTGCTCTGTGGATGGAGCAACGTGCATGGCCACAGCCAACAAAGACTGATGTTCTCTGCTGTGTCTCGGATACTTCTTTGACAACCCAGCTTGCTGGGTCTGGTTACAAACAAAACAAGACACACTTGCGAGTGACTAAAACTGAATTCTAGCAAGTTACAATCTTGGCCTAAGCAATTTCCTAACTTACACAAAGGTATCAGCATCTCTAGTGCTCCAGACCAGGGGACCCAACCTTCATTGGCTTGCAGGGTGTTGTACCTCATGGTCCCTCAGTAACAGATGCCAAAAAGTTTTTCTGCTTCTGCTTATGTTTCCCAAAACTCATTGTTTTGTCCCCAGAGTCAGGATGATCCCCTCCTGTTCTCCCCTTCCTGTTGACTTCCCACCCCGCTACTGATTCCTATGTAAACAGGGCTTCCATATTTTTATGTACTTTGGAGACAGGTAGAAAACTGCCTTCCCTCTTGTCTGAGAGAGACCTGTTTCTCCCTGTCTTTCAACATACACTTTAAAGCATATCAGTGAGTATCCATAATTCTTCCTGTAGTATAAATACAGACTTTTCACTGTGATATTAATGTGATGGAGTGGGACTGTTCTTAATGTTTCCTCTGAATATTGTGGGGGTGCCTCAGTTTCCCCTATGCAGATCTTAAGTTTCTAGGTGGTGGGATAAGGGTGTATGATCATTGCAGAGCCCTAGAGGGCAGGGGTCTGGACACAGAGAATGGCAGACACCCTGTTTCCTGGCCACTGATGGCCTGAACCCTTCCCCCCTGCAAAGTGAGAGCTAAAGGGTTGGAGAACAAAGGAATCCAGTGACCTCCTGGTCCGGGAAAGGACAAAGCCAGAGAAGTGGGGGCTGGAGCGGGAGTCAGTTTGGGTCTGGCTGGGGACGAGGAGTGAAGTGCAGACATGGTTGTCTGGCTCACTGCCCCCAGAATGGACCTAGCTGAGAGGTCTTGTCCTCTGCACCAAGCTCTGTGTTAGACCATGTTCCTGTTGTCTAATAAACCTTCTGTTTTACTGGCTGGCTGAGGGTCACGTCTGACTGCGGAGTTGGGGTGCAGGACCCCCTGGCTTCCCCAGGACCCCGCCTGGGCGGACTGGCTGTGGGAAGCGCACAGAGGGGCAGAGGAGGCTGAAGGCTCCGAGGTCAGACCCAGGAAGGTGGAAGCTGTGTGAGCTGTGTGTCCTGCAGACAGTCTGCTCCCAGAGAGGAGACTCCCCCAGAGTCCTGACTGGCTTCGTAGGGAGCAGTTCCAGAGCATCGCCCGGGGACTCCATGACAATTAATCACCAGTGTGTCACCAGCTTTCATAAGAGACTTCCTTGAGACACTTTTAAATTACCCTGGGGTGTCTGGACCCTGATCATCACACTGGCTGCTCCTGGAGGGTGGGCCAGGCTCAAGTGAGGGTGAATTTCAGCGCGGGAGGAGCTGTGTGGTGATGATAAAGAAGAGAAGCACAGATCAGAAAGGGGGAGGGCTGCAAGGAGAATCAGAGAACTGGAAGGGACCTCGTGAGGTCATCTAGTCCAGTCCCCTGCCCTCAAAGTAGAACTAAGTATTCTCTAGACCATCCCTGACAGGTGTTTGTCCAACCTGCTTTTAAAAATCCCCAATGATGGAGATTCCACAACCTCCCTGGGCAATTGATTCCAGTGCTTAACCACCTGGATAGGTAGGAAGTTTTTCCTAAGGTCCAACCTAAACCGCCCTTGCTGCAATGTAAGCCCATTGCTTCTTGTCCTATCCTGAGAGGTTAAGGAGAACAATTTTTCTCCATCCTCCTTGTAACAAACTTTTATGTACTTGAAAACTGTTCTCACATTCCCCTCTCAGTCTTCTCTTCTCCAGAGTAAACAAGCCCAGTGTTTTCAATCTTCCCTCACAGGTCATGTTTTCTAGACCTTTAATCATTGTTGCTCTTTTCGGGACTTTCTCTGATTTGTCCACATCCTTCCTGAAATGTGGCGCCCAGAACTGGACACAATACTCCAGTTGAGGCCTAATCAGTGTGGAGCAGAGCGGAAGAATCACTTCTCCTGTCCTGCTTACAACACTCCTGCTGACACAGCCCAGAAGGATGTTTGCTTTTTTTGCAACAGCGTTACCCTGTTGACTCATATTTAGCTTGTGATCCACTGTGACCCCCAGATCCCTGTCCGCAGTTCTCCTTCCTAGGCAGTCATTGCCCGCTTTGTATGCGAGCAACGGATTGTTCCTTCCGAAGTGGGGGACTTTGCATTTGTCCTTTTTTAATTTCATCCTTTTGGCTTCAGACCATTTCTCCAGTTTGTCCAGATCATTTTGAATTTTCCTCCTATCCTCCAAAGCACTTGCAACTCCACCCAGCTTGGTGTAGTCCACAAACTTTATCACTGCGCTCTCTGTGCCAGTAACAGACTGTAAATATCTGGAAAAGTTCCCCTGCTTTCACTCCCATTTCGAGAAAATCACATACTCAGCCTGCCAGTTCTGGTGAAACGCCAGCCCTAAATCGCCTTGGAAAAGTCCCAAATGGGCTTTTGTTAGTCCTGGGCTCCTCCCTGTACTCCACCCCACCGCTACCCACCAGGGGACCCTGAGAGATGGGCCCAATCCCTCACTCAGCCCCCCGCACCCTGATGTCTCTCCACATCCCTGCTGCAGGGTCCCTACTGATTACCGGAGTGTGGGCCAGATTTGGGCTCCCTGCTGTAATTACACCCTCCTTCTTCTCCACTTCCAATTCCTCTTCTCATTCATCCAGAAAGCTTCCACTGCTCCAAGCCACCCCAAATTGCAGCTGAGGATCCTGCAGGCCAGGGGGATTCCCTGACTGGGGGCACGAGCCAGGGCCCCCTACTTGGTCAATCAATATCTCTCCATCTCCAACTGCTTCTCTTTTTCTATCCGTCTCTCTCTGCTATTGTTTCTTCTTTGCATTCTAGTGGAACCTAAGGCCTCACTGAAAACCGTGCTGGGAATGACTCAGACGGGCTGACCCAGATCAGAGAGCCCACGGTGCCGGGCGCTACACAGACCCTGACGGAAATCTGGGCCCCCAATGTGCCGGACGCTGCACAGATGCATATAAGAGATGGCCCTGACCGAAAGAGGTTACAATCTATACCTAAATATATCCTCTTCCTTCCCCCTTGCCCCTCACAACAGCCACCATCTGTCCTTCCCTTTCCTACTGCCAGAAATTTAGTAAAGGCTAGAGGGTTAGGGCACTGGACTTGAGACTCCTGGGTGCTATCCCTGGCTCTGGGAGGGAAGTGGAGTCTAGTGGTTAGAACGGGGGGGATGGTGGGAGCCAAGACTCCTGGGCTCTATTCCCAGCTCTCCGTTATGGATGCGACTTGCTGTATCCTGTGTGCTTCCTGTTTTGGGGGAGGGTGGGTGGAAGGAGGGGTGGGCAGGAGGCGGTGGAGGCTCCTCTCCCCTTGCCACCTATCAGCAGGACATGCTGGAGCAGCTGAGCTGGAGCGACGGCCGGGCAGGGGGCTTGGGGGCAGGTGCTAGAGGAGGAAGCGCAGCCAGTCTCCAGCCCAGCCCCAGCGAAAAGAGACGAGCGTGGAGGGGACCCCTCCCACCTTGGCGGGTGCCATGCAAGTCCTGGAGAACATCACCAGATGGCTGAGGATGGAGGAGGTGGCCCAGGAGGCCGGGGGGATCGAGGAGCCGCGGGTGATGAAGGAGCAGACAGAGGAGAGAACCAAGCTCTATGGGAGGAGAATGCGACAGTGAGGAAGAAGCTGGAGTTCATGAACTGCCCCAGGCTGATCACAGAGAGCGACCTTGTGCTCACCCAGTGCGCCGCGGCCATGGGAGAAAGCCCTGAGCAGGAAGGAGAAGCGATTTCCTCATCTGGTCGATGAGTGCAGGGGAATGCGGGGTGACCTGGAGAAACCGGAGCAGGAGAACAACACGCTGAGCGAGCCCTCCCTGGAGAGCTTTGGCCCTGCTAAAGGAGGTCACCGCTCCCATCTTCACTTCCTCACACAGGGACCCCTCGCCAGGTGCTGAGATGCAGTCACTGCTGGGGTGGGGAGCGGGCGCTGTTTGCACAGGGACCCGACACCGGGCACTGATAATGTGGCCCCGCTGGGTTGAGGTGCAGGGGCTGTTTATATGGGGACCCCTGGCCCAGCGCTGAGAGACACGGACACTCCTAGGGTGGGGCCTGGGTGGTGTTTGTACAGGGATCCCTCACCCAGAGCTGAGATGCAACCACCTCTGGGGTGGAGCATTGGGGTCAGCAATGGCTGTGAGGGGACAATGACTCATGACATGAGACATGAGATGGAATCAACCCTCCCCCTCACCCATCCCTCTGCATTGAGGAGTAAAGGAGGGTTTGACCCTGGACCCCAGCACGGCTCACCCCGAACTGGAGATCTCAAAGGATGGCAAGGAGGTGACATGTCTGAGAGTCACGAACCCGCAGCGATTCAGAGTGGAGAAAAGTGGGCTGGCCCATCAGAGCTTCAGTGCTGGGGGCAGCACTACTGAGAGGTGTTCGAGGGCCAGAAGCCGGGCTGGAGCCTGGGGGTGGTCTCGGAGCGAGTGCTGGTTAATATTTTACTTGCTGCTTTACTGAGTTGGCTCATCAACATGCATGTTCATACTGCCCTGTTTAAACAGGGGTCCCTCATCCGGCGCTGAGCTGCGACCTCTCTGGGATGGAGCGCAAGGGCTGTTTACACAGGGACCCTTTGCCCAGCATTCAGATACAGCCCCTGTGGGGAGGAGTGCAGGGGCTGTTTACACAGGGATCCCTTGTCTGGCGCTGAGGGTATGTCTACACTACGAAATTAGGTCGAATTTAGAGAAGTCGCTTTTTTAGAAATCGTTTTTAGATAGTCGATTTGTGTGTGTCCCCACACAAAATGCTTTAAGTGCATTAAGTGCATTAACTCGGCGGAGTGCTTCCACCGTACCGAGGCTAGTGTTGACTTCCGGAGTGTTTCACTGTGGGTAGCTATCCCACAGTTCCCGCAGTCTCTGCTGCCCATTGGAATTCTGGGTTGAGATCCCAATGCCTGATGGGGCAAAAAACATTGTCGCGGGTGGTTCTGGGTACATGTCATTAGGCCCCCGTTCCCTCCCTCCCTCCCTCAGTGAAAGCAACGGCAGACAATCGTTTCGTGCCTTTTTTCATGAGTTACCTGTGCAGACGCCATACCACGGCAAGCATGGAGCCCGCTCAGCTCACGGTCACTGTATGTCTCTTGGGTGCTGGCAGACGTGGGACTGCATTGCTACACAGCAGCAGCAACCCATTGCCTTGTGGCAGCAGACGGTACAATAGGACTGGTAGCCGTCATTGTCGTGTCCGAGGTGCTCCTGGCCACGTCGGCCAGGAGCACCTGGGCAGACATGAGTGCAGGGACTACATTAGAAGTGACTCGACCAGGTCACTCTCTTTAGTCCTGCAGCCAGTCCTATTCTACCATCTTTTGGTGAGCAGGCAGGCAATATGGACGGCTAGCAATCCTATTGTACCATCTTGTGCCGAGCAGCCAAGACATGTGGATGGCTTGCAGTCCTTCTGCACCGTCTGCTGCCAGCCAAAGACGTAAAAGATAGATGGAGTGGATCAAAACAAGAAATAGACCAGATTTGTTTTGTACTCATTCGCTCCCTCCATCCCTCCCTGAAGTCCAGCCTGAAATACTCCTTGATGTAAAGCCACCCCCTTTGTTGATTTTAATTCCCTGTAAGCCATGTCATCAGTCGCCCCTCCCTCCGTCCGAGCAACGGCAGACAATCGTTCCGCGCCTTTTTTCTGTGCTTACGCCATACCACGGCAAGCATGGAGCCCGCTCAGCTCACTTTGGCAATTAGGAGCACATTAAACACTACACGCATTATCCAGCAGTATATGCAGCACTGGAACCTGGCAGAGCCATACCGGGCGAGTAGGCGACGTCAGCACGATGATGTGAGTGATGAGGGCATGGACACAGACTTCTCTCAAAGCATGGGCCCTGCTAATGTGGACATCATGGTGCTAATGGGGCAGGTCCATGCCTTGGAATGCTGATTCTGGGCCCGGGAGACAAGCACAGACTGGTGCGACTGCATAGTGTTGCAGGTCTGGGATGGTTCCCAGTGGCTGCGAAACTTTCGCATGCATAAGGGCACTTCCATGGAACTTTGTGACTTGCTTTCCCCTGCCCTGAAGCGCATGAATACCAAGATGAGAGCAGCCCCCACAGTTGAGAAGCGAGTGGCAATAGCCCTGTGGAAGCTTGCAACGCCAGACAGCTACCGGTCAGTCTGGAATCAATTTGGAGTGGGTAAATCTACTGTGGAGGCTGCTGTGATGCAAGTAGCCCATGCAATCAAAGATCTGCTGATATCAAGGGTAGTGACCCTGGGAAATGTGCAGGTCATAGTGGATGGCTTTGCTGCAATGGGATTCCCTAACTGTGGGGGGGCCATAGACTGAACCCATATCCCTATCTTGGCACCGGAGCACCAAGCTGGCGAGTACATAAACCGCAAGGGTACTTTTCAATAGTGCTGCAAGCTCTGGTGGATCACAGGGGACGTTTCACCAACATCAACGTGGGATGGCCGGGAAAGGTACATGACGCTTGCATCTTCAGGAACTCTGGTCTGTTTCAAAAGCTGCAGGAAGGGACTTTCTTCCCAGACCAGAAAATAACCATTGGGGATGTTGAAATGCCTACAGTTATCCTTGGGGACCCAGCCTACCCCTTAATGCCATGACTCGTGAAGCCGTACACAGGCAGCCTGGAAAATAGTCAGGAGCTGTTCAATTACAGGCTGAGCAAGTGCAGAATGGTGGTAGAATGTGCATTTGGACGTTTAAAAGTGCGCTGGTGCAGTTTACTGACTCACTTAGACCTCAGCGAAACCAATATTCCCACTGTTATTACTGCTTGCTGTGCGCTTCACAATATCTGTGAGAGTAAGGGGGAGATGTTTATGGCGGGGTGGGAGGTTGAGGCAAATCGCCTGGCTGCTGGTTTCGCAGAGCCAGACACCAGGGCGGTTAGAAGAGCACAGGAGGGTGCGGTGCGCATCAGAGAAGCTTTGAAAACCAGTTTCATGACTGGACAGGCTACGGTGTGAAAGTTCTGTTTGTTTCTCCTTCATGAAACCCCCCGCCCCTTGGTTCACTCTTCTTCCCTGTAAGGTAAATACCCTCCCCTCCTCCCTTCGATCACCGCTTGCAGAGGCAATAAAGTCATTGTTGCTTTCCATTCATACATTTTTTATTCATTCATCACACAAATAGGGGGATAACTACCAAGGTAGCCCAAGAGGGGTGGGGGAGGAGAGAAGCACCAGGAGGGTTGGTGGAGGAGGGAAGGACAAGGCCACACAGCACTTTAAAAGTTTACAACTTTAAAACTTATTGAATGCCAGCCTTCTGTTGCTTGGGCAATCCTCTGTGGTGGAGTGGCTGGTTGGCTGGAGCCCCCCCACAGTGTTCTTGGGCATCTGGGTGAGGAGGCTATGGAACTTGGGGAGGAGGGTGGTTGGTTAGACAGGGGCTGTAGCGGCGGTCTGTGCTCCAGCTGCCTTTGCTGCAGCTCAACCATACACTGGAGCATGTTGGTTTGATCCTCCAGCAGCCTCAGCATTGAATCCTGCCTCCTCTCATCACGCTGCCACCACATTTGAGCTTCAGTTCTGTCTTCAGCCCACCACTTACTCTCTTCAGCCCGCCACCTCTCCTCCCGGTGATTTTGTGCTTTCCTGCACTCTGACATTATTTGCCTCCAAGCATTCGTCTGTGCTCTGTCAGTGTGGGCGTACAACATGAGCTCAGAGAACATTTCATCACGAGTGCATTTTTTTCTCTTTCTAATCTTCACTAGCCTCTGGGAAGGAGAAGATCCTGTGATCATTGAAACACATGCAGCTGATGGAGAAAAAAAAGGGACAGTGATATTTAAAAAGACACATTTGATAGAACAATGGGTACACTCTTTCACGGTAAACCTTGCTGTTAACATTACATACATAGCACATGTGCTTTTGTTACAAGGTCACATTTTGCCTCCCCCCTCCCCGTGGCTAACAGCGGGGAACATTTCTCTTCAGCCACAGGCAAAGAGCCCAGCAGGAACGGGCACCTCTGAGTGTTCCCTGAAGAAAAGCACCCTATTTCAACCAGGTGACCATGAATGATATCACTCTCCTGAGGATAACACAGAGAGATAAAGAACGGACGTTGTTTTAATGCCAGCAAACAAACACTGCAATGCTTTGTTATACAATGATTTCTGAGTACGTGCTACTGGCCTGGAGTGGTAAAGTGTCCTACCATGGTGGATGGAATAAGGCTGCCCTCCCTAGAAACCTTTTGCAAAGGCTTTGGGAGTCCATCCAGGAGAGCCGCAAATGCCAGGGCAAATTAATCATTACACATGCTTGCTTTTAAACCATATATAGTATTTTAAAAGGTACACTCACTGGAGGTCCCTTCTCCACCTGCCGGTCCAGGAGGCAGCCTTGGGTGGGTTCCGGGGGTACTGGCTCCAGGTCCAGGGTGGGAAACAGTTCCCGGCTGTGGGGAAAACCGGTTTCTCCTCTTGCTTGCTGTGAGCTATCTACAACCTCCTCCTCCTCATCTTCCTCATCCCCAAAACCTGCTTCCGTGTTGCCTCCATCTCCATTGAAGGAGTCAAACAACACGGCTGGGGTAGTGTTGGCTGAACCCCCTAAAATGGCATGCAGCTCATCATAGAAGCGGCATGTTTGAGGCTCTGACCCAGAGCGGCCGTTCGCCTCTCTGGTTTTCTGGTAGGCTTGCCTGAGCTCCTTAAGTTTCATGCAGCACTGCTTCAGGTCCCTGTTATGGCCTCTGTCCTTCATGCCCTGGAAGATTTTGACAAATGTTTTGGCATTTCGAAAACTGGAACGGAGTTCTGATAGCATGGATTCCTCTCCCCATACAGTGATCATATCCCGTACCTCCCGTTCGGTCCATGCTGGAGCTCTTTTGCGATTCTGGGACTCCATCATGCTCACCTCTGCTGATGAGCTCTGCATGGTCACCTGCAGCTTGCCACCCTGGCCAAACAGGAAATTGAAATTGAAAAGTTCGCAGGCCTTTTCCTGTCTACCTGACCAGTGCATCTGAGTTGAGAGTGCTGTCCTGAGCAGTCACAATGGAGCACTCTGGGATAGCTCCCGGAGGCCAATACCGTCGAATTGTGTCCACAGTACCCCAAATTCGACCCGGCAAGGCCGATTTAAGTGCTAATCCACTTGTCCAGGGTAGAGTAAGGAAATCGATTTTAAGAGTCTTTTAAGTCGAAAAAAAGGGCTTCATCGTGTGGATGGGTGCAGGTTTACACTGATTTAACGCTGCTAAATTCGACCTAAACTCCTAGTGTAGACCAGGGCTGAGATGCAGTTTTTCAGTTTAGAAGTGAATTAAGGTAAACTGAATTAAGGCTACTTGTCTTCCAAAGGAAAGTGGCCAGAGATTTGCACCTCTGTTGCCAGTTTACTGCAGGTACCTACCACATTTGTAAATGGTTGTTCCAGGGCACAAATTGGACTATTGGAAAAAGGCAAATATCGTGCTCATCTTTAAAAAAGGGAAGAAGGAGAATCTGGGGAAGTACAGGCCAGTCAGCCTCACCTCTGTCCCTGGAAAAATCATGGGGCAGGTCCTCAAGGAAGCACTTGGAGGAGAGGAAAGTGATCAGGAACAGTCAGCATGGATTCACCCAGGGCAAGTCATGCCTGACCAACCTGATTGCCTTCAATGACAAGAGAACTGGCTCTGTGGATATGGAGAAAGCGGTGGACTTGATATATCTTGACTTTAGAAAGCTTTTGATATGGTCTCCCACAATATTCTTACCAGCAAGTTAAAGAAGTATGGATTGGATCAATGGACTATAAGGTGGATAGAAAACTGGCTAGATTGTTGGGCTCAAGGGGTAGTCATCAACGGCTCCATGTCTAGTTGGCAGCCAGTATCAAGCGGAGTGTCTCAGGGATTGTTCCTGGGGCCGGTTTTGTTCAACATCTTTATTAATGATCGGGATGATGGGATGGATTGTACCCTCAGCAAGTTCCCAGATGACACTAAGCTGGGGGGAGAGGTAGATATGCTGGAGAGTCGGGATAGGATACAGAATGACCTAGACAAATTGGAGGATTGGGCCAAAAGAAACCTGATGAGGTTCAACAAGGACAAGTGCAGAGTCCTGCACTTAGGATGGAAGAATCCCATGCACCGCTACAGGCTGGGGACCGAATGGCTCGTCAGCAGTTCTGCAGAAAAGGACCTGGGGATTACCGTGGACGAGAAGCTGGCTATGAGTCAGCAGTGTGCCCTTGTTGCCAAGAAGACTAACAGCATATTGGGCTGTATTAGTAGGAGCACTGCCAGCAGATCGAAGGAAGTGATTGTTCCCCTCTATTCAGCACTGGTGAGGCCACATCTGGAGTATTGCATCCAGTTTTGGGCCCCCCACTAGAGAAGAGATGTGGACAAATTGGAGAGAGTCCAGCAGAGGGCAAAGATAATGATTAGGGGGCTGGGGCACATGACTTACGAGGAGAGGCTGAGGGAACTGGGGTTATTTAGTCTGCAGAAGAGAAGAGTGAGGGGGGATTTGATAGCAGCCTTCAACTACCTGAAGGGGGGTTCCAAAGAGGATGGAGCTCGGCTGTTCTCAGTGGTGGCAGATGACAGAACAAGGAATGGGTTACTGAGGGAGGTGGTGGAATCTCCTTCCTTAGAGATTTTTAAGGCCTGGCTTGACAAAGCCCTGGCTGGGATGATTTAGTTGGGGTTTGTCCTGCTTTGAGCAGGGGGTTAGACTAGATGACCTCCTGAGCTCCCTTCCAACCCTGATATTCCATGATTCTATTCTATGAACAACCCTTGTTAACCTAAGATGAGATTCCCCAAGAACTTCAACCAAAACACACTGCTTTAGGTAAAATATAAAACAGGTTTATGAACTACAGACTGACAGATTGTAAGTGCTGATAAGTGGTCAGCGTAGAAGTCAGAGCTAGTTACCTGAAGAAAATGAAAAGTAAAATGCCTTCTAAATCCTAAACTTTTAGGCCTGGTCTACACTACAGCTTTAGGTCAACATGTGCTTCATCAGGTCAAATGTATAATGTTCTGGAGTGCTCCGCTGTGACTGCTCTGGTCAGCACTTTCAACTCCATTGCACTTCAGTCAGGTGCACAGGAAAAGCCCCGGGAACATTTGAATTTCATTTCCTGTTTGATCAGCGTGGAGAGCTCACCAGCACAGCTGACCATGCCTGCCCAGGGCCACAAACGCGCTCCAGCTTGGAGCATACAGGAGACACTGGATCTGATGGCTGTGTGGGAAGAAGAGTCTGTTGCATGCAGAGCTCCGAACCAGGAGAACAAACGTTGACATCGATGCCAAAATCCCACAGGACAATGGTGAACCAGATTGTGTGTCGATGAGCCATTAATGCTGTCTGGCTGTTGATGGCCCCTGCATTGTTGGAACTGAAAGGCTGGTTGTGGGTGTTCCCAACCTCACCACTTATTTCAGTAACTCATAGAGCAATACTTCGTAACGCCCCATCCAGTGAGAGCTCACACAGTCCGACAGGGTCTTACTGTTCAACAGATCAAGACATGCTAAATGAGGGAGGGATCGCTCAGTGGTTTGATCCTTGGCTTGGTAAACCCAGGGTTGTGAGTTCAATCCTTGAGGGGGCCATTTAGGGGTGTGGGTCAAAAATTGGGGATTGGTCCTGCTTTGAGCAGGGGTTTGGTCTAGATGACCTCCTGAGGTCCCTTCCAACCCTAAGATTCTATGATTTTATCCCTCACCAGGCGTACTTTGTACAACAGATATGGTAATCCTAGCACAGTGGTGAATATGGGGGTTCCAGGGTGCTACTTACACCTACAGAGCATCACACCCTCCCGTAATCCCTGACTCCCTGTCCCAGATTTCCAACATCCCCACGTTGGCTCCTGGCCAGCAGTACCCTGGCTCCAGGAACTTAGTGGCCAGGTGTTAGTAAATATTGACCTGTGATGATGTTAAACTCTCCCACCCCCCGACCCAGCCCTGAACCCACTCCTGCCCCCACAACCTCCTGCCCCAGCCTTGAGCCCTGTTCCACACCCTAAACCCCTCATCCCCACCCCAGAGCCTTCACCCCCAGCCAGAGCCCTCCCACACTCCAACCCCCTGCCCCAGCCCTGAGCCCCCTCCCGCACCCTGCATCCCCTCCGGGAGCAAAGACCCCACACACCCTCCTGCACCCGAACACCCTGCCCCAGCCAGGTGAAAATGAATGAGTGAGCAAGAGTGGGGGAGAATGAGTGATGGAGGGAGGGGGTCTGGAGCCTCGGAGAATGGCGGGGCATTGGTGGGAGCAGGGGCGGGGCTTTGGGGCGGTGCAGAGGTTTTCAGTTTTCTGCCATCAGAAAGTTGGGCAACTCTACCTTTGTTCCCCCTCAGGCTAGAACCAGCTCTCAGCTCACTGGAGTCCTCTCTCCTTTGCCCTTTGTCCTTACACTGGTCCTAGCCGGCTGCCTTCCAACCTTCCTGCCCCAGCCACCACGTCACCAGCTGCTGGGATCCCCTGGGGAAGGTCACCCCTGGTCCTCTGCAACAACTACCCCTCTCCCACCTCATTGCACACACGGCACACAGCGAAACTGAGGCACACATGCTATTCGTGTAAAAAACCAAGGAAATTCCCTGATTTACCGCACAGGGCTCTTCAGCTCCCCCGGCGGGTCGCTCGCAGCCCGGGCTGGCGTGAGAGGCAGCAGTTACCAGGTTCCCTGCTATAGGCAGATCAGCAGGGACCCCACTGAGTGGAAAGGGGTGACACTGGACATTGCAGAGGGAGCCGGCCTGAAACAGAGAAGGAGCCCTGGGGGTCCTGGTCCCAGGGCTATGCGCAGCAGGGGAGAGAACCCAGGAGTCCCAGACCCACCCCTGCTCTAACCCACCAGACCCCACTCCCCTCCCAGAGCCAGGGAGAGAACCCAGGCGTTCTAGCGATCTGCCCCTTTGACTCTCACCAGCTGGGGGTCTGGCCCCCTTAGCTCAGATGTTCTCAGTCTCACAAGTAACCCAACGTTCAGGTTCAGGATGTAGCCGGCCATGGGGGTTGGACCAGAGCCGGTCTGTGCAAGAACTGGGGAGGCAAAGGAGGTGCTGAGGGCCTGGGTTTTACAGCTGCAGCTTTGTCCTATTGAGAAACCAGGACACAGCTAAAAGCCCCTCCCTCAGCCTCGGGGGGAGCTACTGAACCCAGGACTTGACTGATTCGGGGGACAACGGAGGGAAAAAGCAGGAGCAGATGTGGGGACCACAGGGCCAAAAGTAGGGAACCTGAAGGGGACACTGAGCAGAGAGCCCAGGACAGCACCCACTGCTCCTCGAAAGCATCCAAGGAGCCAGCAGACGCGGCCAGAGGAACTCTGCCCGGATACGTGAGCGGATGGAAGAACAAAAACATGCCCCACAGTCACAGGGCCCCCCTCAGCCAACCTCCTCTCCCTAGTGTTATAAATGGCCACCTTGCCCATGGCTAGGAGAAGGTGGACGAGGAGGTCCCTGGACTTCATGGGGCCACAGATGGGGTGTGCGTACACAAACAAGTGGGGGGGAAAGCGCAGCCAGAACCGCAATAAGAGGTTCTGGAGGAGCCAGAAGAGGGGCTGCAGCCTGGCGCAGCGAAGATACACATGCGCCAGGGTCTCCCTCATGCCACAGAAAGGACAAGCTCCAGGGAGAGGGGTGAATCGCGCCAGGAACAAGCCCGTGCTCACGGCTCCATGGAGGAGCCACCGGCCGATGTCCCTGGTGGGCCGTGGAGCCAAGGTGGAACACAGGCTGGCCCACCGGGGTTCCCCACCCTCCACTGCTGGTAAAAGGTCCCACCACTTGGTATCCGGTCGGGACATGAGGGTGGAGAGATCATAGAATCATAGAATCATAGAATATCAGGGTTGGAAGGGACCTCAGAAGGTCATCTAGTCCAACCCCCTGCTCAAAGCAGGACCAAGTCCCAGTTAAATCATCCCAGCCAGGGCTTTGTCAAGCCTGACCTTAAAAACCTCTAAGGAAGGAGATTCTACCACCTCCCTAGGTAACGCATTCCAGTGTTTCACCTCCCTCTTAGTGAAAAAGTTTTTCCTAATATCCAATCTAAACCTCCCCCATTGCAACTTGAGACCATTACTCCTCGTTCTGTCATCTGCTACCATTGAGAACAGTCTAGAGCCATCCTCTTTGGAACCCCCTTTCAGGTAGTTGAAAGCAGCTATCAAATCCCCCCTCATTCTTCTCTTCTGCAGACTAAACAATCCCAGCTCCCTCAGCCTCTCCTCATAAGTCATGTGCTCTAGACCCCTAATCATTTTTGTTGCCCTTCGCTGGACTCTTTCCAATTTATCCACATCCTTCTTGTAGTGTGGGGCCCAAAACTGGACACAGTACTCCAGATGAGGCCTCACCAGTGTCGAATAGAGGGGAACGATCACGTCCCTCGATCTGCTCGCTATGCCCCTACTTATACATCCCAAAATGCCATTGGCCTTCTTGGCAACAAGGGCACACTGCTGACTCATATCCAGCTTCTCGTCCACTGTCACCCCTAGGTCCTTTTCCGCAGAACTGCTGCCTAGCCATTCGGTCCCTAGTCTGTAGTGGTGCATTGGATTCTTCCGTCCTAAGTGCAGGACCCTGCACTTATCCTTATTGAACCTCATCAGATTTCTTTTGGCCCAATCCTCCAATTTGTCTAGGTCCTTCTGTATCCTATCCCTCCCCTCCAGCGTATCTACCACTCCTCCCAGTTTAGTATCATCCGCAAATTTGCTCAGAGTGCAATCCACACCATCCTCCAGATCATTTATGAAGATATTGAACAAAACGGGCCCCAGGACCGACCCCTGGGGCACTCCACTTGACACCGGCTGCCAACTAGACATGGAGCCATTGATCACTACCCGTTGTGCCCGACAATCTAGCCAGCTTTCTACCCACCTTATAGTGCATTCATCCAGCCCATACGTCCTTAACTTGCTGACAAGAATGCTGTGGGAGACCGTGTCAAAAGCTTTGCTAAAGTCAAGAAACAATACATCCACTGCTTTCCCTTCATCCACAGAACCAGTAATCTCATCATAAAAGGCGATTAGATTAGTCAGGCATGACCTTCCCTTGGTGAATCCATGCTGACTGTTCCTGATCACTTTCCCCTCCTCTAAGTGCTTCAGGATTGATTCTTTGAGGACCTGCTCCATGATTTTTCCAGGGACTGAGGTGAGGCTGACTGGCCTGTAGTTCCCAGGATCCTCCTTCTTCCCTTTTTTAAAGATGGGCACTACATTAGCCTTTTTCCAGTCATCCGGGACTTCCCCCGTTCGCCACGAGTTTTCAAAGATAATGGCCAAGGGCTCTGCAATCACAGCCGCCAATTCCTTCAGCACTCTCGGATGCAATTCGTCCGGCCCCATGGACTTGTGCACGTCCAGCTTTTCTAAATAGTCCCTAACCACCTCTATCTCTACAGAGGGCTGGCCATCTCTTCCCCATTTTGTGATGCCCAGCACAGCAGTCTGGGAGCTGACCTTGTTAGTGAAAACAGAGGCAAAAAAAGCATTGAGTACATTAGCTTTTTCCACATCCTCTGTCACTAGGTTGCCTCCCTCATTCAGTAAGGGGCCCACACTTTCCTTGGCTTTCTTCTTGTTGCCAACATACCTGAAGAAACCCTTCTTGTTACTCTTGACATCTCTTGCTAGCTGCAGCTCCAGGTGCGATTTGGCCCTCCTGATATCTTTCCTACATGCCCGAGCAATATTTTTATACTCTTCCCTGGTCATATGTCCAACCTTCCACTCCTTGTAAGCTTCTTTTTTATGTTTAAGATCCGCTAGGATTTCACCATTAAGCCAAGCTGGTCGCCTGCCATATTTACTATTCTTTCGACTCATCGGGATGGTTTGTCCCTGTAACCTCAACAGGGATTCCTTGAAATACAGCCAGCTCTCCTGGACTCCCTTCCCCTTCATGTTAGTCCCCCAGGGGATCCTGGCCATCTGTTCCCTGAGGGAGTCGAAGTCTGCTTTCCTGAAGTCCAGGGTCCGTATCCTGCTGCTTACCTTTCTTCCCTGCGTCAGGATCCTGAACTCAACCAACTCATGGTCACTGCCTCCCAGATTCCCATCCACTTTTGCTTCCCCCACTAATTCTACCTGGTTTGTGAGCAGCAGGTCAAGAAAAGCGCCCCCCCTAGTTGGCTCCCCTAGCACTTGCACCAGGAAATTGTCCCCTACGCTTTCCAAAAACTTCCTGGATTGTCTATGCACCGCTGTATTGCTCTCCCAGCAGATATCAGGAAAATTAAAGTCACCCATGAGAATCAGGGCATGCGATCTAGTAGCTTCCGTGAGTTGCCTGAAGAAAGCCTCATCCACCTCATCCCCCTGGTCCGGTGGTCTATAGCAGACTCCCACCACTACATCACTCTTGTTGCACACACTTCTAAACTTAATCCAGAGACACTCAGGTTTTTCCACAGTTTCGTACCGGAGCTCTGAGCAGTCATACTGCTCCCTTACATACAGTGCTACTCCCCCACCTTTTCTGCCCTGCCTGTCCTTCCTGAACAGTTTATAACCATCCATGACTGTACTCCAGTCATGTGAGTTATCCCACCAAGTCTCTGTTATTCCAATCACGTCATAGTTCCTTGACATCACCAGGACCTCCAGTTCTCCCTGCTTGTTTCCAAGGCTTTGTGCATTTGTATATAAGCACTTGAGATAACCTGTCGATCGCCCCTCATTCCCAGTATGAGGCAGGAGCCCTCCCCTCACAGACATTCCTGCCTGTGCTTCCTCCCGGTATCCCGCTTTCCCACTTACCTCAGGGCTTTGGTCTCCTTCCCCCGGTGAACCTAGTTTAAAGCCCTCCTCACTAGGTTAGCCAGCCTGCTGGCAAAGATGCTCTTCCCTCTCTTCGTAAGATGGAGCCCGTCTCTCCCCAGCACTCCTCCTTCATGGAACACCATCCCATGGTCAAAGAATCCAAAGCCTTCTCTCCGACACCACCTGCGTAGCCATTCGTTGACTTCCACGATTCGACGGTCCCTACCCAGGCCTTTTCCTTCCACGGGGAGGATGGACGAGAACACCACTTGCGCCTCCAACTCCTTTATCCTTCTTCCCAGAGCCACGTAGTCCGCAGTGATCCGCTCAAGGTCATTCTTGGCAGTATCGTTGGTGCCCACGTGGAGAAGCAGGAAGGGGTAGCGATCCGAGGGCTTGATGAGTCTCGGCAGTCTCTCCGTCACATCGCGAATCTTAGCCCCTGGCAAGCAGCAGACTTCTCGGTTTTCCCGGTCAGGGCGGCAGATAGATGACTCAGTCCCCCGGAGGAGAGAGTCCCCGACCACCACCACCCGCCTTCTCCTCTTGGGAGTGGTGGTCGTGGAACCCCCAACCTCAGGACATCGCATCTCATGCCTTCCAACCAGCGGAGTCTCCTTCTGCTTTCTCCCCCCAGACATATCATCTAGTCCACTCTCCGCAATGGTACCTGTGGAGAGAACATGAAAGCGGTTAGTTACCTGTGTCTGTGTTACTGGAACCCGGACATTCCGCTTACCTCTTCTGGAGGTCACATGTTGCCAAGCTTCTTCACTGGCCTCTTGGCTCCTCTGTGCAACCTGCTCTATATCTTTAGAGCTTTGTGCCCCTAGAAGCCTATCCTGAGTTTTGTCCAGAAAATCCTCAGTCTCTCGTATACAACGCAGGGTCGTTACCTGTTGCTCCAGACCTTCAATCTTCTCTTCCAGTATGGAGACCAGCTTGCACTTTGTACAGACAAAGTCGCTTCTGTCCTGTGGAAGAAAGACAAACATGGCACATCCAGTGCAGGTCACAACAGCTGAACCCCCCCCTTCCATATCACCTACCTACTATGAGCTTCCTCAGAGACGTTGGCAAGATGTAAGCCTCACTGGGCTCACTCCAGGCGAACTCCCAGGCAAACTCCTGCTGTGAGCTGCTCTGCTGTTCCCCGCTGCTCAGCTGGTTCGCGAGGCTCTGGCTATTTTTAAACAGCCAGGCTTCCCTGACGCAAACACACAGACACCCTAATGCCCGCCCCCTGCAGGCTAGCAGCCAATCAGACACTCACTCAGGCTCTCTCCCTGCCCTCCCAGCAAACACACGCTCGGATACTTCCTCAGCAAGCAAACACACACACTCGGATACTTACCAGTCCCAGGCAAACTCCTGCTGTGAGCTGCTCTGCTGTTCCCCGCTGCTCAGCTGGTTCGCTGCCGCTCAGCCCTGTGCCCACTTTCAGTGGGATAATTGCTCCATTCACTGTCACAGGCTGTCGTATCCAGTCCCTCTCATTGGGCTTGCTAGATCCCAGAATGTCTGTGAAAAATTCCTCAACCCAGACTGTCTTGAACTGAGTGCACTTGACTGTTCTGCATTTGGGATCTGAGGCATTTTGCAAAAGGATTATTTTCCCCACGTTTACGACGGAGTTTCCGAAAGGCAACGCACCGTTTGGGGCCACGCTATGATCCACACCTTCCACGTCACCGCCTGTACCCAGTCTTCCTCCTAGCAGTGGTCTTCATAGCGAGTGGTTCCACAATTTGATTTGACCTAGTCTGTCTATATTCTTTCACAGTACTTGGGTAACTCCTTCTTGTGGATTCAGCTCTTTGGCTTGTGCTTTCACAGTTTCTGTTGTCCTGAATATCTGGGGAGCTTTTTCTAAAGTTAGTCTCCTTTATGGAGCAGTCCCTTTCTTAACACGTTGTCTTTAATGCCCCAAATGATTCTATCTCTGACCAGAGAATCTGCCAGCTCACCAAAGTCACAGGTGTTACTGAGTTTCCTTAATTCTGTGACATATTCCTCTGTGGCGTCACCAGTTTTTTTGCATGCGTGTAAAAAAAATTCTCTCTCTCAAAGGTCTCATTACTTTCGGCATGCAATGTTCCTCAAATGTAGTCAGTGTTGGACTTAATTTCTTGCTTTCACCTTCTTCAAACTTAGTCGTTATAACTATCCAATGCTTTCTCCCCAACAACATGCAAAAAGATAGATGATTTCACAGGATCTCTTTTCTCCTCCGCCCCTCTGGTTGCTGAATACAATTCAGATCTCTGCTTGATTTTTTCCACCCGGTTCTCTGCAACATTCCCCGACAATGGCAGACTGGATGGAAGTTGCAACACATCCATTTTTAGCTTTTTTTCCCCTTCATAAAGTAGTCAAGCTACTACTAGCTTCATAAAATACAAACACAAGCCTTTGTTCTTCTCTGTTTGCTGCTTCACATGTACTGATCTGGGGGGTCATTAAACCAGTGATTCTCAACAAGGGCTACACATACTCCTGGGGATACACAGAGGTCTCCCGGGGGTACCTCATTTCATCTAGATATTTGCCTAGTTTTACAACAGGTTACATAAAATGCACTAGCAAAGTCAGTCCAAACTAAAATTTCCTACAGACAATGACTTGTTTATACTGCTCTATAAACCACACACTGAAATGTCAGGACAATATTTATATTCCAGTTGATTTAGTTTAAAATTCTGTGGTAAAAATGAGAAATTAGTCAGCAATTTGTCAGTAACAGTGTGGCTGCGACACTTCTGTATTTTTGTGTCTGATTTTGTAAGTCGTTTTTCAGAGAGGTGAAACTTGGGGGTAGGCAAGACAACTCAGCCTCCTAGGGGTACAGCAGTGTGGAAAGGCTGAGAGCCACTGCATGAAACAACCATCCAGTGAATGAGAAAGGAATAAAACTTTTAATAAAACCAACTGGAGACCATGTGTGGTGAACTGCTGTACGCGGCTAACCTGTGTTCTCCACCCCAACTTCCAGGGCACATCTCTAAATTCCTAGACTCTTAATACACCAGACGCTTGTTTGCTCTACCAGGCAGGACAGGTTATAGTTTAGCACATGTCTGCAAGTTGTATTGTAGCCTAGGGCCCGGCCTAGGGTGAATCATGACCAGGGACCAGCATCTGTGGAGTGTCTACACTCGGGTTTACACTCATTGGCTGTGCAAATGCCACATCCAATCTGTGCCGAACTTTCAGGGAAATTTCTAGCCATCAACAAATGGAATTGTATGGATTTTGGTGATAAGGGGGGAAATGGAGGGCACACAGAGCCCCCCCTCTTCCCCCAGCATCTGTTAGCAGGGCCAGCAGCTTCAACCACATCTGTAACTGGTAGATCTGAGAACCCGCCCAATCCTATGTGTCTATATGCATCACTGGATCTTCTCTTTTCTCCCCATCTCATAGAGAGAATCACACTGCAGCCTTGGGACCCCAAATCCCCGGCTGTGCAGCTGATTTTCCGGCTGGGCGAGGAGGAGCTAGTCTCTGTGGATCTGGTCCCTGCTGTCCAGGATAAGGTGGTGTTGTCTGAAGACTGGCAGACAAACGACCTGGCCAGACTGTCCGACTGGTGGGACAAGGAGCCGGGCAACAGCCAGGAAAGATTCCGCCAGAAGGGAGAGAAAGTTGGGAGAGTCGGTGCTGACATAGTGGCCAAAGATGGTTTCTGGAGGTAAAAAAGATCCACCGCTGAAAGGAACTGAAATGTTCCCTTGGTCCTGAATCAACATTTTTATTTCCCAGAGAGAGATTTTCATTTCGACTCGAACTGAAATGTTCAGCTTTTGAAAACTAAAAAAATTTGAATTTCTGAAATGTTGAATTTGTTTGTTTTTTTCATCCTCTGTCCCCTTTTTTGGCCAGTGAATCCAATAGAAGGATGGATTCCAGGCTGGTTTCCTCCCCATGTATTCCTTTTCCTTCTTTCTCCACTCTTGAACTCTGGAAAAGTTAGTGGCAAAGGGAAAAAATGAAACTTGGGCCTTGTCTACATGGGAAACCTTCTTTGGTTTAAGCCAAGGCTTGAATTTAAGCCAGTCTAGTTATACTGGGATAGCCCCGGTGTGGACACTCATTCCCGTTCAGGAGTGCCTTGGTTTGGTTTTGGTGAGTGGGAAATGGCAGTCTGCACCTGGCACTGACATGCGGCTGCCTCTGGGCTAGGGTTAGGGGTGTGGGGGCTGTTTATACCGAGATCCCTCGCTCACTGAAATTCAATGAGGTTGCTCTTTCCCTCGGTTCCAGGTTCTCTTTTGCTAATGCCGAGACAGCTTTTCTCCAGGACATCGACAGTGATGGGGGGCAGCGACGGAAAGCTCTGAGACTCCTGAAGTTCATAAACAAGGAGTGCTGGGTCCCAGAATATGGCAAGATATTGACATCTTACCACCTGAAGGTAACTCTCCGAGCATGCCTGGGCGGGACCATCTGCTGTAAGGGGATGCTGGGGGGAATAATTCAAGCATAGATAGCTGTCTGTCTGGACTCAGGCTCTGGTCTGAGATGTTGTGAGTTGTGTCAGATCCCAGGCAGTGCAATCCGTGTTGAGTGTGGGTGTCTTCTCTGCTTTTGCTGGAGGACTCACAGAGACCTGGCGATATTGTATAATTCTAATCTATTTTGACTCTGATCCAATCTCATGCTTCAGGGCTTAGGCTAATCATCTGCGGAGATCAGGAAGGGGATCTTTGTTCCCCCAGTGCCCAACTGGCCAGGCGCATTCTGGGTTTCTTTCAACTTCCCCTGAAGCACTGGGGACCTGCTACGGCTGGAGATGGGATGCCAGACGGGGTGGGCTGGTGCTCTGAGCTGGTCCAGAGACTCCTCTTTTAGGTGCCTGGCTGATGGGTCTGATTCACATGCTCAAGGTTGCCAGATCTGGGGCTGCGCTGGTATTTCTTCAGGTCAGCCTGAAAGACCTTTAGCTCAGACATTTTTTCTCTGCAGTGTCGCTCAAGTGTCTGAGTTCAAGAACTGCTCAATCCCCCAACTCTAACTTGGTCACCTATAAAAATATTCAGGGGAGACAAAATCTGAACTGCTGATGGGGGGAGGGGAGTGTGAACCCAACAAAAATCTTTAAAGGAAACTACCAAAAAGACTGGGCCAGACCCCCAGCTGGTGTCACTCGGCCTTAGCTCCACTGGAGTCAATGGTGCCAGATCCCAGATGAGGTCAGCGGGCTGTAGCTCCATTGGGTCAATGGGGCCAGACCCCAGCTGGGGTCACTCAGCTGTTGCACAACTGGGGTCAACGGGGTCAGATCCCAGCTGGGTTCAATAGGCTATCGCTCCATTGGGGTCAGTGGGGTCAGAATCCAAGCTGGTGTCAAGAACTCAAGGAGTTACACAGATTTCCTTCGTCTTGGCTATGTAAGTTTCCTCCCTCTCTGTGCAGACCGTTCTTCTGTGGGCCCAAGATATTCACCCGGAGACGGAGAAATGGGAGACCCTGGAGTCGTCCCTGAAGACCCTCCTGAGCCTCCTACGTCACTGCGTGAACAAGAGAAAGCTCCCCCACTATTTCCTGCGTGACTTTAACCTCTTCAACAAGCGCTACAGGGAAGGTAACGGGTTCTATGAGTGGCTGGCCTTGCAGGTCCTCAACAAGGAGGGGGAGCTGTTGGAGGTGAATCCAGCAGACTATATATCCCTGAGAGTCCCCAAGAAGCATTCTGAGAGTCCTGGGGCCTTCAGCAGAGCAGAGACATCTCTCCAGGGATTTAATTCGAGCCACCTGAAGAAGCTGAAGGAGTTGGAGGAGAAACAGCTGTATGAGTGGGAAGAGGAAGAGCCGGGTAACAAGAATGTAACGGCCTAGCCAGTCCAAGGGAGGGAACAGGTTGAGCCCTGAAGGATTTAACAGAGGAGCAGATCCCAGCTATAGGATTGTGCCGGGAAGCAGCCACAGCCATAGCTAAGAATGAGAAACATGTCATCTGAGTAGCTGTAAAATACTCATGCATCACCAGTTTGACTTGAAAATTGCTGAGCTCCGTGGGGGCCAGGGTTGGAGTTAGTGCTGAAAATTTCATGGTTTTTCCCTCAAATATATAGCCCCTCCCCCACTGCCCTCACTTTAAAGTTTCTCCCATTCTTATCATGGGTCTGTCTGGGTGAAGCTGGGCAAAATATTCAGGGCATAGTGGATGTGACATGGACTAATATTCAGTAATTAAAAAGTTACTGGGCTGTGGGATTCTGGCTCTTGAGATTGACATGCACCAGCCATGATCATCTGTGCCACCTACAGACCCCACTCAGGGCTGGTGTAGCTGGGAGTTCCCCCCCACAGCCAACGCCCCATCCCCTCCCCACAGCGCCCACGATGGGAGGGTATCACGAAGTCGTGGGGGCGATGCTCTGGAATTGCCCCACATGAAGCCAGTCAGGGTCCTGGGGCAACGTGCCTACTTTCGGTGAGCGCACTGTCACCAGGGTAAGGAGCTTACACAGCTTTGACCATCCAGAGTTTGACCTTGGAGCATCCAGCATCCCCGTCCACACCGTGCGCTTCCCACAGCCAGTCTGGCCAGGTGGGACTCCTGAGGAAGCCAGGGGGCCCTGCACCCCAACTCCGCAGTCAGACGTGACTGAACCAGCATTGTAAAACGGAAAGTGTATTAGACGAGAGGAACATAGAGTAGAACAGGACACGGTTAGCACAGAAATCAGTGACTTTCAGCCTAATCCATCTCGGGAGGAAGGGAGCCCAGAGCCAGGGCTCTGGCCCTCCCCTGTGCTCCAAGCTAGCCGAGACTGACCCACTTTCAGCTGCCTGACCCCTGCCTCCGCCCATTGCTCTTCCTCCTGTCTTTGTCTGCTTCCTGGGCAAAAGGTTTTCACCTGGTCACATCCCCCTCCTAGGCTCCAGTTAGGAAGGGGACAGCCATAGCATAGGTGCAGCCAGCGGGAACAGCCCCCGCAAAAGTCACACTCCCTTATTACCACACTCTAGACATTGGTGTAATACCGAGGGAAACTGAGGCACACACAGTATTCATGCAAAACAGTAAGACTCACATAGGCTCACATACAACATAACAAGGTGAATAAAACCCCACTTCATCACATCTCCCCCCTTCGAGACCGAACTGAGTGGGGTCCCTTTAGCCTGTGACCTGGGGAGGTTTGGGACCCCCTCTCTGGGAAAAAGCATCAGCTATAACATTGGCACTCCCCTTAACATGGGCCACCTCCATCTCATGCTACTGGAGGGACAGACTCCACCTCAGGGGCTTAGTATTGGCCCCTTTCATCTGGTGCAGCCACAGCAGGGCGAGTGGTCAGTATACACAGTGAAGTGCCTCCTGAATAGATCTGGGTATGGCCTCCTAAGAGCCCAGCCCAGGCATAGCCTGGGGCAGCAGCTTCCTGCTCAGGTACAGGATGGGGTGTTTCTCCTCCTTTCCATTAGTGTACGTTGACACCGCACCCAGCCCTGTGTCTGGCGCGTCAATGAACACCATCGAGGGCTTGTCAAAGTTTGGGTTTCCCAGCACCGGGCCCTTGACCAGAGCCTCCTTCAGAGTGCAGAGACCCCTCTGGCACTGCCCGGTCCAGACCAGCTTGTCTGGCTCACCCTTCTTACATAGCTCCGTGATGGGAGCTGACTCGGAGTTAAAGTGGGGCACAAACCTCCGGCAGTGCCTTGCCATCCTGATAAAGGCCTGGACCTGTTTCTTAGTCTGGGGAGCAGGCCAGACTCTGATCGTCCCTACCTTGGCTGGCTCTAGCTTTAGACAGCCACTCCCCACCTTGTGGCCCAGGTACGACACCTCGGCCATCCCCACCTGGCACTTGCCAGCTTTTACAGTCGGCCCTGCATCCTGGAGGTGACCCAGCCCCCTCTTTCTTGGGACACGTGGTCCTCCCAGTTCTGGCTAACAAACCAAATATCATCAATGTATGCTACGGTAAAGTTCTCCATCCCATTCAGTAACGGATCCACCTGGCGCTGGTAGGTGACTGGCACCTCCTTGAGGCCGAAAGGTAGAACCAGGAATTGGACATATATAGATTCACTGACAAACACCTTTGTTAAGATTGTCCAGGGATAGCTCATGCCCTTCCAGAACTGAGTTCATCAAAACTCAAACTTGTGCAAGCCAGAAAATATGGAGTTCAGGTAAATGCCCAGCGCAACCTTAACTCTGCCCCGCCCACCCCCCGGAGCTTGCAGTAGCCACTGGGAGTTATCCACATGCCCCACAGTTGTGTTCACTGCTATAGGTGGCGCTGTACTGAATGGGGAAGGGAGCAGATGGAGCTGCTTGGCAGAGCTGTGATTGGGATATGAGACCTTGGGGGCCCTGCCTCTCTGAGGAGATCTGAGCCCCCCCCCCATGCGATCAAAAGAAAGAGGTGCATGCAGACCTTGGGAGATCCGGTACCCCTCGTTTCAGAGCGGCGTTGTGCAGGCTGGGGCACTAGCAGGGCACAGGGGGTGTCTTGCCATGGGGACTGTCAGCAGCGAGGTGAGTGATGAGCGAGGCCTGTGGGTTTAATGAAGGGGGAGTGAAAGCATCGTCGTGCATACAGGGGAAGGGGCTATAAAAGGGATTTTGTACAATGAGCAGCTGCGGTGTCCTTTCTGTGGAAAGGCTCCGTGTCTGAGTGTAGGGCGGCCGTAGGGAGCTCCTGCTCCGTACAGGTCAAAGGCAGGGTGTGAGTGTGGGCATTTGGGGCATATTGGGGCATCGCTCAAAGAGGGCAGAGTTAAGGTTGTGTTGGGCATTTACCATAACACCGTATTCCCTGAGGTTCCAAAGCTCGAGTGTTGCTGAGCTCGACGTTCCAGAAGGGCACAAGCTACCTCCGGGCAACCTTTACTCTGTGTTCACGACGGTTTTTGTCAGTGAATTTCCTAATTTTTTTGAACAGAAAGAAAATGTTGTTGCCAGGAGCTAGTGCTCATTGAGGCAGCTGCAGGTCTCATGTCGGTGAGCAGTTCAGACGCTCCTGTGAATAACACCTAGCTCTTACACAGCGCTTTTCACCAGTAG